>NC_090928.1:188531331-188834361 GCF_040938575.1 Ambystoma mexicanum | reverse complement strand
CCCCTACACAACATACGCACACCATCCACATGCATGCAGTCACCATCCACACACATTAAAAGCAAAGGCCCCTACACAACATGCGCACACCATCCACATGCATGCAGTCGCCATCCACACACATTAAAAGCAAAGGCCCCTACACAACATGCGCACACCATCCACATGCATGCAGTCGCCATCCACACACATTAAAAGCAAAGGCCCCTACACAACATGCGCACACCATCCACATGCATGCAGTCGCCATCCACACACATTAAAAGCAAAGGCCCCTACACAACATGCGCACACCATCCACATGCATGCAGTCGCCATCCACACACATTAAAAGCAAAGGCCCCTACACAACGCACGCACATCATCCACCCACATACATTAAAAGAAAAGCCCCCTACACAACGCACGCACATCATCCACCCACATACATTAAAAGAAAAGCCCCCTACACAAAGCACGCACATCATCCACACACATACATTAAAATTAAAGCCCCCTACACAACGCACACACAACGCGCACACACACATACATTAAAAGCAGCATTTACTTTAACGTGGGTGGCGAGTCGGAAGGCAGCAGGATTGCACGCAGGCCAGGCACGGCACCAACAGGATTCACCTGAGTAACTGGGGCAGTCTGACAGAGGCTAAAAGGCAGCATGCCAGGCCCTGGGATTTAAGAAAGCCGCATTGGACCAATTAAAAAGCCCCCTCGCCAAAGGGCAGGGGGCTTTTTAATTAGTCCAATGTCCGTCGGCCACCTGAGAGGCGACAACCCGACACGTCACCAAGGTGCACCTCGAGATCCCAGGTGCTCCTTGGTGACGGGAAGGGCGCCCCGCGCCTCTTGATGACGGAAGGGTCGCTGAGCGCCCAAAAAAAATAAAAAAAAAAAAATCCAAAGCGACGCAACACCGAGTGCTCTCGGTGCCGGGGCGCCCTACCTTTGAGACGGTGAGTGGGGCGCCCCGGGCGGTCGCCCGGCTCGCCCTGGCCTAAGGCCTGGCCTAAGGCCAGCCCTGCTGAGGTGCTGCAGGTTTATCCTATGAAGGGGTTCATGGAAATCCTTTTAGATTTCCAAGGTTACACTTCTTTCAGACCTTTAAAAAAAAAATCATTTATACCATATAAATGGAAATTTGGGATGGACTCTTCCAGTAGATAGTTCTATTGCAAATTACATTCAGCCATGTGAAATAAATACGGCGTCAAGTGTTTACGATCCTTTCCATACACTAGATGCAGCTCGAATACCTAAAATGCAACACGTCCTTGTGTAAAACCTTGGCCTCCTGTATAGAATCCATAGTCTCGAAGGTTCAAATGTGTACGGTGGGACCTCCATAGCCAAGTATAGCAGATACATTTTGCGCTGCAATGTTGTGTGGTGCCAACAGCATATCTGCAACAGACTGCTGGCTCAGCCAGGCCAGGACGTGGGATATTTAGCTGCAGTTTCATTTTCACTATATTTTTCACAAATGGTGGAAAGCCATTTTGCTTTCCCCGTTGCTATAAACTGATCTACACTTGGAGGCTCCAACACTAAGTCAGTGAGCACAGATTCTTCCACTAGTACTCTGCGCTGTGTGTTGAATTTATTTTCTTGGTATGTTTCTGGGAGATGCACCTATTGGTGCAAACTCTCCTCAGGATGGCCAAATGTACACTTACTGAAACTCCCCGCAAAGGGGATCTCAAAGCTTGTCTCTCCATTTTTGTCGATGTAGTAAAAAGTGGTTACGTTATCCGTTCATACTGTATTGAATTCCTCTGCCGACGCAATGATGGGGGTTACGGGGGGGGATAAAGTGGGGGATGTCTTGAGAACCAGGTGGACGAATCGAAACTCCCTTAAATTGATGTGGTATGCAGACAGTCTTTGACCAGGACCCTTGGGACCATAGCTGGCTCATGTGGATCCTCCATCCTCAGAGGTGCATCCGTTCCAATGATTTGGTGAATGGAAACATAATTTTGATGTTCTCATCGACTAGCAGAGACTGTAGCACCTTTTGTGACATGGATCTCGTCTTTCACCACTGGTCTTCAAGGCATTTTTGGAGCGGGGAGCCTCAGCAGCGTTGAATGAAGAAAAATGAAAACGCACAATGCCATCAAAACAAAAGAGATCCCACACGTCTCAACACTGGGAATTACTCTTCAGGATTCAAATTTTCCACTGAATAAATTCAAACCTCATGTAAAGAATCTATCCTTACCTCCCTGTTGATGGCCGTGGCCAGGTATTGAATACTGAACTGGTGTGTCAGTAGATATTTCCTTGTTTACTTTCAACCACAGTGGATTGTTTTGAAACAGCATGACCTTTAAAGACTATCAAATAAGCCTCGGTTGATGCTTCCATCAGTTAATCATCTAAACAGTGAAAGGTGTTCTCAGAATAGCAGTCACTACAGCTATTCTTTGAACATTTTTGAAGAGCAGATTTTAGGCCGAAAGCGACACCTTGTACTGGAAGTGTTCCTGGGTTGCTGTGAATCTCAGGTAGCAGCCACAAGCCAGTGTCATCTTTAAAAAGTAAGAAATTTAGTGTAATTCCAACATCCTGAGTGTTTTTTTATTCTCCATTAGGCCAACTTGAAATCCAAAATATGTCTGAAGCTCTTTTTCAATCCTTTTTCTACATCAGGACGAACCTGCGCAACACACCTTTTCCCTTTGCTTCAGAGGTGTTGGCTCAATGGTGTTTTTTTTGCAGAAATGTGTTTGCTGCTCAAGCTTTTCCAGATGGAACCGAGAGCTGATGGGTTTGGGCATATTTGGGAGGTTGGACTTAAGCCTCAATGCTTATTGCCCATTTGAGGATCTGATGCACCAAAGACCTGCCTGCCAATAACCATTTCTTAACTGTTGCCATGACCGTAGATTCTGTAGGCGGATGAGCACCAACTAAAAAAGGGTCTTGGTGTGAGGACTTGTACCCTTTGTCCAGTGTAAGTTTGGTAGCTTTGGTCTAAGCAGGAGACAGGAACACTTCCCTCTGCCACATCCAAAATCAACAGAATGACAAGATCTAGATTATATATTAATTTAAAGGTTTCAGAATTCGATAACGCTGAACCCGTTAGCTGCCTAGTTCAAAGCCTTGTTAAAATATTATGTCCTCAATAGGAGATGTGCTGGAATCCAGGGGCACAGTAGCAAAGGGGAAGAGTAAATCCGTTGGAGAGGAAGGTCTATGGGTCTTTGTCATTCCTACAAGATGAAGAAGCTATAAGCATGGGGAAGATATTGTAGGTCTACAAGAATTATTCTTCTTTGCAGATGTTGGACTCAAAGGAATTATCTTCTGAAAGTGCCAACCTCTGTGATATTGAGACAAGGTAGGAGCTGCGGAAGGAGGAGACAATTGAGGCAGGCTACCTATTAAACAGGAAATGCATCAAACCCTGGACTGCAAAGCATAGTCAAAACATTTGGCAAAGATGAGTTGTGGGAAGCACAGCAGGATGAAATATTACAGTAGACTCCCTCATTGTTGAGTCCAGATGATTTTTATTTAGGTTTAGCAACTTGATGCCAAGGAGGCTCAATGTCAAAATGGGCAATCCTGTGGACAGCATTGAGGATGGGTAACACATCTTTGGTGAGCTCCTTTACATTGATGAGATGCAATGGCCGTTTGGTTTCTTAAACATGTGGCCTGTCGATTTGGATCTTCTCCTTGGATGGTCTGTCCTCTAGGCCACTCCGCAGAGTGGAAAGATCTCAAGTTTCTGACCAGGGACAGCACCCATCATGCTTTAGTCTAACTTTGAATCTCTTGCTATTCTGAATCCTTCTCCAGGCAGGTTGTGACAAACCTGGCAGTACTTCGTAAAATGGTCTGCTGGCAAACTATGCATGCATATGCCATGAATGCCCCATTTTGCCATCTTACCATAACACTTCAAGCACCTGCGAAACGGGCAAAGCAAGGTAAAAGTGTGAGGCAGGAGAGAAGACCAAAGGGGTAAGGGAAAAACAAATGAAAAACAATTGGATAGATTATTTTGTTGCAAAGAAAGGTAAATGACAAAACACAAAGCTTCAAATGTCTTTAAAAGTAATGTTAAATAGAAGGCTATAAAAGGCAGTAGCGTTGAGGAATCTTGCTATGTTTTGAAAAACCAATTGAGGGCTTAACGTCACTGCAGTGCCTTTTAAAGATATCTACAGTTTTTCTCTCAAAGAGACATCAACCTACAGAAGTTCAATAAGTAGAGCTAGAGCTAGAAGCCCGGCAGAGTAAAGGGCGGTGCTTTGTTTATTCTCTATGCTGTTTTGCTGCTGTGGCTCCGGTCTGGACTGCAAAATCATTGGAGCATTGAACCACAGCACCTCACCCACGCGACTGCACGCTGTAGAATTGAACTACTTGAACTGCGCCGGTACCGTTGGTACCATTACTGGAAAACAGTGCCTTTGCCTTAAGGCAGAGGAGTAAGCCACGCCCCTCCTGGGACAGGAAACAAAATACAGAGCACAAAGCCCTTGCGGCGTGAAGCCCGGCAGAGTAAAGGCAGGTGCTTTGTTTATTCTCTACGCCGTTTTGCTGCTGTTTGACTCTGGCGGCTCGGGGACTCCTATTGGTGCCAAAATAGATCCATAGATCTGTGGTGCCGAGCAGCAGAGGCAGTCACGCGTCCTCCCCTACATTCTTCTTGCTCTAGGAAAGGAGCCGCTACAAAAAAGATAACTTTGGAGGCAACTCTTAAAACTATCTTGTGACCTGTGTAAAGCCCTTTAGCCTCATTGTTGTTCTCTTGCAATCTACGATGATGTAACACCAAGTGAGACATCAGTAGTACGGCAAGGAGGTGCCTCAGCGGTTATTTTGGAGCCTCATAGAGGCAAAAGATACTGCCCAGAAATTAACACCCCCTTCTTGCAAAACCCCAAGCTTGACACCGGCATCCAGTTCTCACAAACGTACACCAGTGCTTGGCGGAGCCATACTGAGAGCCTAAAGAAGAGCCAATCTACTGGAAGCTCCGTGCCTAGTTAGATTAAAAATCTCCCTCATAAATGAGACTTCGCGGCACCCCCGCTCTGGAGAGTATGCTTGACCAGGATCGTTCCTACCTGGAACAGGTTCAGGGCGAAGGGGAGGGATCTGGGACAGTTGCATCAAATACCCTAGCCCGAACCCCAAAACAGAACGCTCCCATAACGATACACGCTCTTGTTCACAAGAATGCTCAACAATCAGTCAGGGAAGCTGACACATCAACCACATTGAGAAAAGGGTGGAAGCAGGGTTTGGAATACACCATTACAAAAATAATTCAGAGCAGAATTAAAGACCATTTTGCCAGAAAAAGAAATAAAAGTGTAAACGACGCAGAAGATCTGGTAGACCGAGTGTGGCAATCCACAGAATGTATGCAAGAGTGAAGAACTGGCCTCATCCATGCAAATGGATTGCAGAAAAAATATTGCCACAGACTCCAACAACCAAAGTGAGGCGAGCCGGACTATAACGCAAGACTCTTCAGACAGAGCCTCCAAAGGCACACAAGATATTCCTTTACAAGCCAGCAAAAGCACATTGTCGGCATTAAGCTTTGTACTAAACTCCCTGGTCTCAGTATTCGAACTATTAAAAATGGAAGTACAAGGCCAAGCCGGGGTTCTGTTGTAACTAACAAACGAGACAGCTAAAACCAAATCAGCAATGGTGGGCCTGAGCAATGTCATGAATACCATTGCTTTTCTTTTTTTTTTTAACACTTTATTCATGATTTTCAATAAACAGTCAAATCACGTAACAACCAAAATTGAGCTTGAATTATGCACAGTTATAATAACCAATGTGTACAATTAAAAACATGAAATCACAGCTGCATATCTACTATTGATAAACAATAAAGAACCAAGCTCAAATACTATTAAGGTACAACTTGACTTAACAAAACAGACTGAACAACACAGAGACAAGACTAGACAAAAGACAACAAATACATACCCTCACCCCTAACCCCCCCCTTATAATATAAGTCAACATTTTTAAAGCACACCTCAATGTTAACTTGTCAATTTCCATAGAACTCATTAAAAGGACCCCAAATATCTTCATAAACCATTTCCTTGCATTGTTTATAAAACAAACATTTCTCATCTTTCGAAAGAAGAATCATATCATAGAGCCAATCCTCAGCTACAGGCTTTATCCCCGTTTTCCAAACTTTCAAGACCTGCCTAATTGCCACAAGCACACCTTTACAAATCCAGATTCTTTTTATATAATCAATATTGCGGCTGCACGTTATGGATTGCAGGATCACAGACGAAGAATTTCGTGAAAAGAAGGCGTGAAACAAGGGTTTGACTGCTAGGCCGTAAAGACCCCCCGCATATGGAAACTAAGGCACAATCACCATATACATGTGACACGATGGACACAAGATTAGCTTTTGCAAACAGGTCTGGTTCATTTCAAAGTATGCTCAGTCGGCCAACTGGGGTCTAACGTCTCGCAACATGTGTACCCAGACCTCGTGAAACGCAAGAGAGCGAGCAACGCTCAAGCAACAAATATATATACATATTCATGCAATCTTTAGAAGGCAATTCAAACCACCCATAATGTATCTTTCAGGCTAGGGTTCGGTGATTGGCAATCATGACAATTATGACACATTATGACAAGTTTCTATTCAGTCTAAATATACTTATTCTAGCAACAGTTGCAGAGACAGTTTTATGTTATGGAAAACATAAAGCTCTTGTTCAGCAAGGATATCATGTTCGTAAGAGACACATTCCTTCGCACGTTATGTACCCGTTTCTATTCATGAACCAAGAGTCAGACAGTTCTGAGGCCGATCCGCGAAGGAGGACCGCTAAAAGAATATAATTCATGCTTTAACTGCCGATTGTTACACGTTTGTAAGACAGGCCGGCACCTGGGCCGCAGATTAAATGCAGTTTCTGCTTGCCTCCAAGGACTTTGTGATGGAGGAAAAAATGTATTTCTGTATTGTTTGGCATTCCTGTCTGGGTTGATCCTTCAACATGCAGGCTGTGGCCTTGCACCGTGTATGAGCTTGAATCATAGAATACATTTGCAAAGCATTTGTGACAGAAAAGAAAAAAGCAAATGGCGGATATTTTCACAAAATGGATGCCCTCATTTTACATTGATGGTTCTGTGTTTGCGTTGTTTATCACATGATGCGACTGGTTGTCGGCCAACATAATATACATGCTATACATATTATAGGGTAGTTTCTGGACTAACACAACATTGCCCACATTTTCTAACTTCTTAAGGTAGGGAAAAAGGACAATGATACAACGCACAAGCTCTTAAAAGACCTCTTGGTGAACCTATCAAAACCCTCAAACTCCAGACATTTATCCAGTGAAGAGGTTTTAGACAGTAACCTAACATTTGATGATACCCCACTATCCGAATCAATTCTGGAAGAATTCCGGAGATTAGCAAATGTGGTTGTCGACGATGATGTGGTAATCATAAGAAGTCCCTTGGCGAGTGAGGAAAAAACCACGCAAGGAATTATTTCCACTGAAGACACCTGGACCTCAGCATCCTGTCAAAACTACAAAGGAAGAAGGACAAAATGGAAAAAAGGGAGCAGAGTTCGGTCTAGAACACCTCTGCCACAGGCAAGAAAAACACAGACAAAAAAACAGAAAAATCAATGTGTAAAGAACACAGGAGCAAATTTGTTCTTGAAAAACCGGTCACTGCCTGCGGAAATCAAGACCACTGTAGCTAGCCCCTCTGTCATCCCACCCTCAGAACCTGCCCAGAGTATGGACGACAACCAAATAAGGCCAAAAGAGCCCTCCTTGAAAAAAACCTGTGAAGAAGAGATCCCATACGAGACAAATCACAGGCCCAAAAGAAAATAAGATACACAGCTCAAGCATCGGCCTGCAAACTGACCCAGTGAAGTCCCCCCTAAAGACTGCGAGCAAGCAAAACTTTGGAAAAGGACAAGTCAGTATTAAAATAGCCCCAATATTCTTCAAAACCGAACAAAACAGGGTCCAAAAAAACCCTGCAGATCTTGAAATTGTAAAAAAGCCCACCCAGACAAAATCGTACACGTTTGAGAGGAGGCACCTAAAGAGATCATGCCTAGTGCAAAGGGCACATGAAACGGCCTGGGAAAATGCAGACATCTGGAGCCAATAAGCTACAGGAGCCTCATGGAAGAGCCAGAAGCAACACCTATAATAGAGCTGGCTGATAACAAGGAAATAGAAGTGACCGACTACATGATTCCAAAAGTATCGTTAAGGTTAACCGACCACAATAAAAACAAAAAAAAATCAAAATATGTACTCATTTGCAAATGAGCATATCGAATACGTGAAATTTCCTTATAAAAAGGACCAATACTTTGTGGAAATTGGACTAAAGTCACGAAGAGTGCAGCAAGCGCTATTTAACAACAGGAATGATTTGGGCCGTGCAGGCCTCATGGTATACAAAGCCATGGAAGAAGATAAACCAGACGGCACCCCAAATACGAGAAGCCTGGCAGAAAGAGAAGGCACTAAGAAAGGGGGAAACGCTGGAGAAACACAATTGTCGGACCCAAGCTCAGCCTCAGGCTCAGGCTCAAGCATAAATGGAAATCTTATGTCAAAACTCCGAGATAATTTCCCAAATATTTGTAAAACTAGGAGCGTAGGAAAACTGTCTTTCGGCAAAGAGGCCTGAAGCTGGTATGCTGAACACACAAGGCCCCCGGCTTCCTGAAAAGGAAAAAATTGAAAGAGCACCTTTTTGGGCTAAGTGACATTTTACTACTTCAGGAAACATGGCTAGCAAATTCAATTGAGATCGAGGGCTTCTCAATTCAAAATCTGCGAGCATCCCAAAAAGCCAAAGGGAGACCAGCAGGGGGGGAGGCAGATGGGCTAATAATTGCCCTCAAAACTCTATTGTTAAAACAATCATTCCATAATGTAATAAAATAATGGGAATACAAGTCTGTAAAATAGAAATGAAAATAGACATACAGTATGCTGAAGTTGCAATTATTAACATCTATTGGAACCCAGCCAGCTCAAGACTACAGCATTTCTTAGAACTGGATTCCTTACTAACAAAGGTGAAGTCTGAGTATGATGGAATAAACATTCTTTTAGCAGGTGATTTAAACACAGACTGCATCCTCAATGAGTGTTGCAAGGCCAGTATAACAGGTAGGAAACCGTAAAAAAAAAAGCCAACTGTGGCTGGACTTCCTGACCACTTGGGATCTTGAGATGCTTCAAGGAAAGACCACGGAAGGCGAACCTGGAGCCGGGGCAAATCAACATCCACTTTGGACTACATCTTTGTGTCCTAGGGACTGTCCTGCCTTCATTTTAACCTAAACATAAAACATGATGGCGGGAGCGACCATGCAAGACTGGAACTATCCTTTCCTGATATGCCAAGCTTTCGATACATTAAGAATGGGCAAGAACTGAGGGTCCCAAACGAAAATTGAGAGTGGCAAAATGCAAGCAAGGGGCGAAAACCCTAAATAAGCTACTAGAAGAAATACCGAGCTTAACCTGGAGAGAAGAATCTCATCCACAGAAATTCGGAAAGTTCATCTGGTCTGTACATCCACCAAGTAAGATAGGTGGTTTTAGAAAACAACAACACCTCCACATCTTCAATGAAGAATCCCAAATGAAAAAGAGGGAACTTAGACGCACATTGCGTTATATAAAAGAAAAGTATTGTGCCTCTACTAAGCTTTTGTATAAACTAAAAAAAGCAAAGCAGACCTATAGGAATTGGTCAAAAAAATCAAAAACAGCAATGGATGCAACAAGATGGATAACAAAGGTTACATCTATTAAATGCAAATAATTCCAAAAACTTTTGGGCAGTGCTGGGTCAACTAGAGTCGGGGTTTAACAGCTGCCTGTGTAAACTAGTCCCAGAACCAAAATGGGTGAACATCTATCAGAAAACTTAAAACCTTCAGGGTCAACAGAATTTAGTATGACCACGGATCCCCCTTGGCTCCTTTCATTCGATGAACACGATATTTTCGAAAAAATATCTAATTCATCCACATCTAAAGCTACCACTCCAAACAGCCTGACCTATCAGGTCTTAAGAAACAATCCAAAACTCTGGGCCAAGATACTAAACCATCTCTTTCGAGAAATTTTAAAGACAAGGATTTTTCCTGCTTCGTGGAAGAACGCACTTGTTATTCCATTTTTCAAGGGGGACGATCGGCTAAGCCCGGCAAACAATCGCCCAATCGCCCTCCTTGACTTCGATAGCAAACTCTTTATGCAGCTACTTCTAAGCGAGCTATCACACTGGGTGGACTCATGGCAGATCCTATTACACCATCAAACAGGCTTTAGAAAGGGGCTGTCCACAAACCTCAATGGTCTAATCTTAAATTTGGTCAGCGAAAAAACAAAGGAGAAAGAGGATACCCAACTCTTTGGGGCTTGGGTAGATCTATCCAAAGCGTTCGATCATGTGGATAGATCTTTACTCTGGTGAAAATTAAACAGCTGGGGGATCCCAGACTCCTTGTTAGCAATGCTAATTGAGCTACACAAGAAAATCACCATAAGATTGCGGCTGGACGAACAGGGACACCTGTTGGATTTAATACACGTTTTCAGAGGGGTTAGGCAAGGTTGCCTGGGAGCACAATTGTTCTTCAACCTTTTATCATCAGGTCTGGTAGATTTTCTGTTTTCGTCGGCGTTGGCCAGTCCAGTGATTAATGGGAGGAGGATTCACTGGCTGGCCTACGCTGACGATAGTTCTATTGGACAGATCTGCAGTTGGACTTTAACGTCTCTTAAATAAACTTGGGGAATATGCCAGCTTAAATGGGCTTTCAACCAACCCCCAGAAATCCAGAAATCCAGAAATCCAAAAATCCAAAATCCTAATATTCAAACAGCCGAAAAAGAAAATTGAATTTGGAAATTGGGTTCTGGACGGGAAAGTCATCCCCTGTGTGGAAGAACTCATTTATCTGGGCTATGAGATATTTGCCTCCCCTGCTAACAACAAAGTCAATACGGCAATAATGGGGAAAGCCGCACAAATAATACCGCAAATGAAAAAACTGAATACAAAGTTTTGCAAATTTTCCATTCTACCGCAGATCAAATTTTATATGGCCAAAGCAGTCCCAGTCCTACTCTACGGCCTGGAAGCAAAACCCCTACTATGGCATACAAACTGGAACAAAGTGGAGGGTCTTCTTTGGGAAAAAAAAAACAAACTCTGGCCCTCCTGATGTGCACCCCAATTTCAAGTCTTCCCTTTGAACTGGGTGTTTCTCTTGGGTGTCGAGCAGACTGGAAACTCATCACATTATCTATTTCGATGTGAATGAGCATCTTAAAAACTCGAGATCTCGGATACTCGTCAGCCTGGAGAAGAAAACAAGAGGAATTCTGATCGGGCTCGATCTGAACCTGGAAACTCTAGTGTCAAATCCTTTGAAAGTGAAAAGTTCACTAGAAACAAGCGCCTGGATTGACACAAATCGCCGGCGTATGATCCCTCAAACCTCGTAACTTACTACTAAAGGTGGAAAAAAAAGTTAGGTTTCCTCCCTCCTTATCTACAAAAATTCCCAGATAAAACCGCGAGAAATAACTCGAGACTCGGGCTAAATGTAGACCACACCAGGGAAATTTTGGCAAGAAGAAACCAGGGGGACCAGGCAAAAAAACTCTGCAGACAATGCAAATCTCCTAGTAAACAATCCCTAAGACACTTATTAATGGAGTACAAAGGCACTTGGGAAGCTAGACTGCTGTTGTTCAGGAGATTTGTGGCCAAAGAGGAGGGCCCAATATCAGAGTTTTTTTGGGACAGATTGACAGCCTGACATGAAATCATGCTAACTGCAACAATAGTGCAAGTTTTGAAAATAAACTCAATTCTATTGTAAAAGGTAGTTATTTACAACATGAAAGACTGCTGCTTCGATATGATTGGTCCCCCTTGTAGCCTTACAGCCTTTTTCTTTTTTTCCCTTCCTGCTTGTCTTAACATAGATTTTTCCTTTTTTGTGGCTACCTGTAACAATGTTTCTTTTTCTTGTAAAGGTTTTGTTTTTAAAACCAAAACAAATAAAAAAATAATAAAATAAGAAGAGCTAAAGCACTTCTCCTTTTTCTTCCACCCCTCTTTCCCCCCCAACCACCCTGTGCCCTTGCAAGTCGCAAAGCAAACAGAACTAGTGGCAACCCCTTGTTTTTTGCATTGTTTTAAAAATGCTAGTAACGACTGGTTAATTGTGGATTGACAAGATTTCAAATTTGAACATTTTGAATAAAGAGAAACCTGTGATCCACATTTAGGATTGCTAATGAAGATGCCTCAATGGAGGCCAACAAATACAAGAACTCAAATTCTCGCGGTAATTCAATTCAACCTTAATGAGATTGCTAGTAACATGAAAATGCATAAGCAAAGCCATAAGCAGACCGTGTCATTATGTGCATAGGTGTTCAAACCATTTGCTAGGTGTTATCTTACTGTCAGATAGTACCATCATTTGCCAGGCATTACCACTAAAAATGTCAGCGAATGGGGGTAGGGGTTGCAGCATCTACGTAAATGGTGTGACTAACTGGGAAAACTATGGCAATACCAAACACATGGGTATATACCAATGTGTGCAGGTGTTGCCATCATCTGCCAAGTGCAGCCTTAAATGTCCCATTAGTTCCATCACATGCTGGGTAGAGTCCCCAAATGGAAGGTATAGACCAACATGTTCAAATGCTGGCATCATATGCTGTATACTAAGTGCATAAATGGCTCAATATCACCAGAATATTCCTGCTACAGTAACTACATGTAAGGTACAGCCTCATGGGTACTGCCATCATAATAAGTTGCAGACATGAATACCCAATAATGCTACTTTACCTTACCATACGTAAGCAATAGGTGCAATCATATGCCAAGCACAGCCTCCAATTCACCACTAAAGCCATTATATTCAATGCATAGTCTGCATTCATTAACTAAGCTAGAACCTTACATGTTAAAGTGCTTCCTTCATATGCCAAGTGCAGCTTCAAATGCCACACGAATGCAAGCGTTGCCTAGCTAACATATGCATTTTATAGCCATGTATGTGTTGCTGCAGCCAGTGGTCCAGATAAGATTTGGAAGTGGGAGTTTTTTTTACTCTCCGTTTTTTAAGTTGGGAGTAAATTGATTTTTTAGCAAGTAAAAATGTAAGTTGAATTCCCAATGAGTATTTTATAAGGGAATAAAAATGTTTTAACTGGAAAACTGAAATGTTTTTGTACTAATTATTTCTTTGCACCTAGTTTATTCATGCACATTAAAAAGATACACGTTTACGTCTTGCGATCAGGCAGTTATAATAGTTTCTTCCTGTGGTACTACGTGCACTACTGGTCCAAACATATCTTTGGACCTGTGTGGGGGGAAAGCGGGGGCACAAAGTTCTACATGTGTTTCCTATTTTTTGTTGGGATTAAAAGTGGCCGATAGACCACAAATTCTAGTGTGTAGCATAGAAAACCAACTGCACATGTGCAAACATTGTTTGTGAATGGTAAACTGCTTGAGGGGTAAAGGGTGCGGGAGTGAAAATGGAGACATTGTTCTTCAAGAAATACTTCACCGACAAATTAAGAGCATAGGCTAAGACTTTCCACCCCACCACTATGTGCTAAACACGGTTGACAAACTGCTTAGTATTAACTTTCCCTCCTGCAGAAAATTAAGCGCTTCATCTCGGCAAACAACTTCAGATCTGTTGTCCAAGCATTGGTCCTCTCCCACCAGGGTAGTGGCAATGCCATCCTGAAAAGCCTTTCAGCGACAACCCTAGCAACACGGAGAGTAGTCTTAAATGCTACAGCACAACTGAAAGGACTCCACAAATTAGACCACACGGCCCAGACCCTCATCGAACTGCACTGGCTCCCGCCGCAAGCACATATCACTTTCAAATTCGTAAACATATACAAGTCTGCCAGCCTTAAATCCCCAGGCTACCTTGCGGAGAAGCTCAGTATTTCCAAAGGCCTACAACCCACCAAAAGCCAGGACATGTGCAGACTATCTCTGCTGGGACAGGAAGGAAACCACCAGAAGATTGGCTTTCGCTGTCCACACCAGCAGACTCTGGAACTTCCCCCCCATCAATACCAAACCTGCCCCCTCACTTTTACATTTCAGGAATGAGCTAAAGACCCTCCTCTTCAAGGAATGGCTCCCCCTAAACACAAGTCCACACCCATTGCATTCACCAACTACCTGCACCCCAGTTTCCTCCCTTGGTTATTGTAGATCAGTAGCTGCCAAATTGCCTGCCTCCACCCAGGTAGCTCCCTGCTCCGTTTTAAAGATCCCTTGCTGTTTGCTTCCCTCGTTGTGTACTTCCACTTATGACTTGTAAAGGGCTCTGTTGCTTCCCGAAGCTAGGTCTATGCTCAATAATACCCCAATAACAATAATAACTGTACATTGCTGTGTTGCTTTCTAGCTAGACATGTGCTATATGAATCACCCTGCGTAGATCAATGCTGGCTTTTGAGGATACATGGGATATGCATTTGCCAGGCAACAGTTGCTTAAGTGCGTGAGCAGATGGGCACATGATGGCAGGGCCTGGAAATGCCTATTTAAAGCCTATAAAATAGCCCAAACTGTCGACTTTGCTAAGATTTATTTAAATCTTTATTTATGAAATATCACACATCCAAGATTTATTTTTAACAGCAATTAAGGAACAAATGCGGGACACATTGCTTATAAATCAAGTGGCTGAATACTCACTCAGAAAATACATTTTTGTTACACCATAAGCGGATTTACAGCTGCAATAAAGCCATTAACGTTGTCAGACTGCTTCGAAACGATAATGCTATCCTCATAATTGTATGTTATTCTATGATGGGGAGGGATCTGAAGAGGGTGAATTTTGAATGGGGGCGATGGGAATGACCACAGGGCAATCTGCAGTCAATGAGTGGGTAAAAAGCCAAATGCACAGGTTGGCCACGTCATACCGCATCTCCCTCCTATTTCTCCATCCGAACTCAATAGTTTTATCTTCATAGGTGGTGCTTACCACCCAATAGCGAAAACGAAAAAGGCACTGAAAACATGAACTACAGTTCTATGTACCAGAAGGCATCAGCATGTGAACCGACAAATACCACAGCTTTGAATACGAAAATAAAACGTTTCCAAATACAGGCTCTGTATATTGAACAATGCAAGCTTGGTTTGTTTTGTGTCACTACTCACCTTGCAAAAGGAATATAGGAGAGGCTATACCTGAAAAAGAAAAAAGAACTGATGATTAGCATTTGGCTTGAAGGCATGGTTAGTTGATGAGGTTTACGGTTATAGGAACTAGGCCAATAGTAAAAGAGTAAAAGACGGTTAAGATTTAGGTGTCTGGTTTTACAGACCGTAAGACTACACTCTGAAATGTCAGGTGTTCTGCCAAGAGAGCATACATTGTTCATGTATATGTTGGGTTTGTACATTGGATCCTAATGTGACCGATTTATAAATATCCAACAGTAATTGTAGTAAATTAAACAACAATCTCTTATCGTAGTTCGGAAAATTGGACAAACTCACAAAAAGAAATCAATGTGACTAAAAGAAAAACAAAAAATGCAAATAAAGTCAGTCGGACGTATTAAAGAAAATTGACTTATTCGACTTCTAAAATGTTCATTTTCTTTACACTGTAATAAGAAGCTGCTTACCTGTTACTCTAATTGTACAGCTTGCACCTTGAATACCAAGCCTACCAGTGTCACCTACTGGTTGGTTTTAGAATTTTATTTTAAAAAGGGCCATGTTTCTGGCCACCAACAAGCTATTTGTTGAGTTCAGGGTTTGGCCACAAATGACTCTGACACTCCAGTGAACTGTTAACTTATTTACTTAAGTTTAGGTACACCAAATACAGTTCTTAGAGTCAGGTAAGTAAAAGGGGACATAGGACACCCACCGGCATCCTCTCTCAGGGCTTACATCCTTGCAACTAACAAACCTGGAACTCACTCATAGATAAACATTCTAAGCCCTGCAATTCCATCTCAAGATTCTAGTCACTTGCACCAGATGAATGCAAAGTTAATCACAACACATCTTTCCCCTATAGGGACAACAACAAGAACAGTAAAGTATCGGTGGCAAGATCAATATTTCATCAAAAGATTTGTCCAGTAAAGTCCCACCTGAAAAACAAAAGATTATTCAAAGCATTTCATATATAACCACAACCAACTCCAACAGGTTTAGACCCTGTCACCACTTCAAAATCTATTAACATTAACATCAATGTCCATCTGTGGATTAAAATTAAAAGTCCACCTGTGGAGAGAACATATTAATATGCCTACATAGAACAGCTAATGATGAACACTGTTATCAACTTAATAACTCTAATGAAGATTTAATAAACACTCAAATCCTTAATATCTTATTTCACTCACACATCACCGCATACATGTCTACCAACATATTCCAAAACAATGGCACCAAAGTCTAGGAACAACATTTCCCTTTTTATACAGACAGTGTAATGGACAGTAGTCCGCTCAATGGTTCACCACAACCATTGCACCTTTTCACACATGCAACACATGTAATGGACAGTAGTCCGCTCAACGGTTCACCTCAACCATTGCACCTTTTTACACATGCAACACATGTAATGGACAGTAGTCCGCTCAACGGTTCACCTAAACCATTGCACCTTTTTACACATGCAACACATGTAATGGACAGTAGTCCGCTCAACGGTTCACCTCAACCATTGCACCTTTTTACACATGCAACACATGTAATGGACAGTAGTCCGCTCAACGGTTCACCTCAACCGTTGCACCTTTTTACACATGCAACACATGTAATGGACAGTAGTCCGCCTGTGGAGAGAAATATGTTAAACTACATAACTCAATTAAAGAGAGAGACATGTACCTACAACATCACTCTAATAAACTAATATATATCAGCTCTAGTATCTCAACTCTAATCGCCAGCACCTCTGCATTCTCTCCTACTTCACCATTGCATAGAGAGTAACGGAGGAACACAGAGCTCCCATCCCCATCAAACTTCATAACTGAGTCAGGCCTCCCGCTGCAGCACTCATGCCGAACTCCAGGACTCCACTCAAGCCAACCGCAGCAACCTTCGGTTCCAGTCAAAGGTAAGCGCTGACATCGGATAACTGTCAGTGATCTCAGCTGCCTTCACTATGACCAATAGCTTGTAGCCTTGGCGCAACAGATGTTTGCACAGTCCATGGGCCGCAGGCCCCTCCTAGATCCATTAACAACTTCCAACTCTTCTGAATGTTTGTACAGTCTCAGTTCTCTTAAATGCTTATGAGAGACTGCCACCTTGAACTTCACCATGCCAATGAATGAATGAACCTTGCTGCTCCAATGAACTTCACAGCTCCTTCTAATAACCATAAGTCTCACAGAGCCCACTGCACTTTACAGCAGACCGTTGTACCTTTCAACACTAGAACTTCTTGTCCCCACTGCCCTTTGCAGCACACCCTTGTCACTGAAGTGCCTCTTCACTCCCTATGCAGTGCCTCTTCACTGCCCTGTGCAGCACTTCACTGCCCTCGCAGCGCCTCACCTCTTCACTGCACCATGCAGCACTTCACAGCCTCTGCAGCGACCACTCACTGCATCTTGCAGTGCCTCACTGCCCTTGCAGAATCTCTTCACTGCCTCATGCAGCACCTCTTCACTGCCTCACGCAGCACCTCACTGCCCCTGCAGCGCGTCTTCACTGCCTGTCGCAGCACCTCACTGCCCTTGCAGCACTTCTTCATGCAGCGCCTCACTGCCTCTGTAGCATCTCACTGCCCCTAGCAGCGCTTCACTGTCTCTGCAGCGCCTCTTCACTGCCTGTTGCAGCGCCTAACTGCCCTCGCAGCACCTCCTCATGCAGCGCCTCACTGCCTCTGCAACATCTCATTGCCCATTGTAGCGCCTCACTGCCCTGGCAGAACCTCTCCACTGCCTCATGCAGCACCTTTACATCCATAGCTGCTCTGTTATTCCAGTGCCTTCGTAGCGCCTCTGTCTGGGCCTTTCTTGCCCCCTCTGCCTCTGTAGCACCTCTGTCTGGACCTCAATTGCCCTCACTGCACTTGCAGTGCCTCACAGCCATCCAGCGCTCTTACCTGAGAGAGAATCACTTCTCTTAGGGGGGCGGTGGGTGTCTCTCTTTGGTGCTGTCCCCCCAGCACAGCCAGATTCATCCTCGTCGCCAGTGTTGAGTTCAGGGTTTGGCCACAAATGACTCTGACACTCCAGTGAACTGTTAACTTATTTACTTAAGTTTAGGTACACCAAATACAGTTCTTAGAGTCAGGTAAGTAAAAGGGGACATAGGACACTCACCGGCATCCTCTCTCAGGGCTTACATCCTTGCAACTAACAAACCTGGAACTCACTCATAGATAAACATTCTAAGCCCTGCATTCCATCTCAAGATTCTAGTCACTTGCACCAGATGAATGCAAAGTTAATCACAACACTATTAATAATACCAGGATGATGGCTGTAATCTCAATCGTTTTAACTAGGCCTCCATTTTCAGATTCTTTGGGAACAATATACTTAAGAACAGCTGTTGGAGAGCCAGGTTTTCAACAAATAATGGAGGTGCTGGCAGCTGCACAAAAACCATCAAGAACTGTTCCTAAACAACTCCATGCATGTATCCCCCCAACCTATTCACAAACCCTTTAATCATGCACTTGAACACCCGTCATTTTTTACATATATTATTTATTTTGCCACTTTCTACTCGCGGAAACATGCTTTTCGATTTACCAATATAGTTTGTGAGAGAATATACATTACACAGAGAGCGTTGGAATATCTTTACGAGACGTTTTGAACCATAAATCAAAGCAGAGGGTACAGGACAAAGTCTTCCAGGAAACCAACACTTGTGTTCATAAACGGTTTATCTCACATACATTGCGTTAACCTACACTACATTGGTTCTACTTAAAAGTGCGTTTCTTCCAGTCCAAATTGAAATGAGCACATTGCCATTGGACTTCAATTCTTGCGGCGACAGGAGACAAGTGGTACTAATGAGAGTCGTGTTAATGACTTAGGGACAGGCTTCCTACACAATGTCTAAAGTGAAGATTTGAACTCAGTTACACAGTACATGCTAGGATTCAGCTCTACTGTAGCTCATTTTTCTTTCTTTAACACATCTTTAGAGGTACACATGTCTTCACAGTGGCTGGATTTTAAACATCTGAAAACATGTTAAAAACAGATTCTCTAGCGGGACAGGCTCCAGACAAAACCAATTCAGTGATCATAAAACATGGGTTAATTAAGTGGTGGCACTCTGAACAAATTCCACAGTTTTCCGTTTACCCTATTAACTACTACTACACAAACCTCCAAGTTAAGTTTATCCAAGAAAATAAAGATAAGGAACAAGTTACTTATCTGTAAATATTGTTCTCCAGCATGGGTCTGGCATGGTTTCACATGCTCTTGATTCTTCCCAGTCAGGCTGGGAATCCTCGGTAAATGAAAAAACAGTTTCACTTTCCCTTAAACTTTATTTCTCCTTTAAACTAATCATTGTTCCCTGGGTCATACTGCCCCCATCCAATGACAGCTCTCTTCCAAAGCCCCTCCTCTGGCAGCCATCTTCAGATTTGGTAAGCACGTAAAGTGGCAGTATGACCAAGAAGAGCTGCAGAGGGGTCAGTGGTAGGGGTCACATGTGAACCCATGCCAGACCCATGCTGGAGAACAATAGTTACAGGCAAGTAACTTGTTCCTTCTCCAGCATGTGGCCTGACATGTATTCACATGCTCATGAATAACAAATACACAGCAGTGCAATATTACACAACCACGGGAGGTGGCAAAGCTCAACAGAAGCAATTAACTCTAACTCTTAGTACTGCTTACTCTTAGTAACTCTTAGGACTCCTTCCTGGAGTCCCTTTCGATGCAGTAGAACCTCATGAAGGTGTGCGTGGACCTCCACGTAGGAGTCCTGCAGATGTTCAGCAGGGGCACACCAGACAGGAACGCCATCGTTGCAGGGATCACTCTGGTGGAGTGGGCTCTCGGATGGCCGGGCAGCGGTCGGTTCGCCAACCGATGACAATGCATGATGCAGCCGGAGAGCCACCTTGAATAGAGGTCTTGGACAGAAGCGAAAGTTGTTAGAAGCGTGTGCCAGGCTGGCCTTGGCCAAGGAGAGCAAGTATGGAAGAATTTGCGGGGGCCGTGACCTTCAGCAGGGTAATCTTCTGCGACCAGCACCACATAGCGAGACGCTTCGACTTGTGACCGTAGCACTTCAAAGTTGACGATGCCTTGGCCTTTGCAAGGATCTCTGGAGTTCACAGGCAACTCTTATCCACCAAACTCCAGGACTGCAGGACTGCAGGAGCCAAGCCCTCAGGTGTAGCGATCCTGGGTCGCAATGCAGGATTGCGCCTTCTTCTCTGGTTAGAAGATTCAGAACAACCGGCAGCTTGATCAAGGGAGACGCAGAGAGACAGACGGTCCGGATACCAAATTTGCCTCAGCCACGCTGGGGCGATGAGTATCATCCTGCATTGGCACTGTCTTAAGTGTGTTGGTAACTTCGCAGGAGAGGCAACAGAGGAAAAGTGTACAGGAACAGGCCTTCGCACGGGAAGGAAAATGTGTCCCCCATGCTCCTAGATTGGTGGAATCTGCTGGCAAACGTCTCGTATTTGGAGTGCCGCCGTCGCAAACAGATCGATCTCGGGCATGCCCCAATTGATGAGGATGCGGTTGTCATGACCCTTGCCCCTGGCCCTCACTGGCAAGTCAGCATTCCAGTTAGGGCCAGGTCAAAGGCCTTAAAACCTCATCCAAGACTCTCTTGGAGTCAGTCCTGGCGCCTTTGGTGCCTGGCTCATAACCATCATGAAGACCAACATTAGAATGGGACTATTTACTTGGGACTATTTAACTTGGGGGGGGGAGGTTAAGGGGGGGGTTCAGCCAACATGGAGGCACACACATAGCTCAGTTACAAGGAACTGAGCTATGCGGTCTAGTTTTTTGGGTGTGGCAGGCCTGGGACTACTTTACCTGGACTACTTTGGGTTTTGCAGGCCTGGGACTATTTTACCTGGACTACTTTACCTGAGACTATTTAAACCACACCCAAACAGCAGAACATGCTTTGCGTTATTCTGCTGTGGGCAGTGTAACGCTCACCGTGTCCAGTTCTTTGATGCCAGCTTACCTGAAACCAAGGACCTGCAGAGAGAGAGAAAGAACACTACGAAACTTACCTGGAAGAGTATCCTGTCTTCAATCCATCGCCAACTTCAGTTCCACTCACCTGACGGTACAAACTCCATCATCCGGCACTGCATGTATCCTGGAATACCATAACCTGGAAAGAGGAGAAAGAAAGACAGCATTAGTAAGCGTTTACTCACGTTTTCTTCCGAATGAAGAAAGCCACACAATTCTTACCTGGGTAGTCCCCCCCTGGTCATTATCATTGCTGGAACATTACGGCGCTCGGCGAGGAACATCGCAACCTGCAAGGAGAGAAGAGACACAGGTTAGCAATCTAAAAGGCGAAACGGTGCCACGCATTACTCACCGGACAGCATTGCGCACACTGCGCTTTCTCCTACCAAACTGCATGACAACTCCAAAATACCTTTCCATACCTAAAAGGAAAGAAGCATGACATTATTATTCGAACTAAGAGGAACATAAGAACTGCATATAAAGACTGTAAAGCAGCAAACCAACGGAGTCGCAGCAGGCCTGGATTCCCACAGGGGGGGGCTTGCACCAGTGAAGTAACTTGGTCGCTGCTCGCCCCCCACATCGACACGCCCCTGCCACGAGGAGCAGGACGGAGAATCTACCTTCTACAATATTAAGGTGAGGAGAGCGCCCAAGGGGGAGGAAGGAGTTGAGGCCAAGGGAGAGGAGAAAAAGAATCTGGTATTGAATCCAGCTCTCCTATATTGCAGACCCATCTTTAACCAGAGGCCTTACTAAGGGACCGGGAGAGGGTTCGAGAGTGCAAATCATCCAACCAGGGCTGGGTGGCGTCCCTGTGGATACCAGGTGAGCGTAACAGCGGTCCACCTGGTCCTGCCGAAGTTCCCACACGTGTTAGGAGCACAACTACCTGCTGAGGGAGTCTGCAATGGTGTTCTTGACTCCTGCTAGGCGAAGAGGAACAAGGAACATCTCTTGTCCGACGGCCGAGCTCCACAAGTTCTGCGCTTCCTTGGAGTGCTGGGGATCGAGTGCCCCCGTTTCTTGATGTAGAACATTGTTCTGGTGTTGTCCGTGAAGACCTGCACCACCTTCACAGACGGAAGGAATAACATAAGGGCCCAGAACACTGCCCGTAGCTCCAGGATGTTTATATGGAGATCCTTCTCCTCCGGCAGCCACATGCCTCTGGCGTGCAGACGTCCAGTGTGTGCTCCCCAGCCTTCCAGGAAAACATCTATGGTGACCATCTCCTGGTATGGAGGGTTTTGAAACCCTGTGCTTCGGGTGATGTTGGAGCGGCCACACCACCACCACCTTATCGCCTGACAGAACCCGTCGTCCAGTGTGATCCTGTCCACAAACCTTCCGGACACCTGTATCCAGCGAGCGTTGAGGGACTCCTGAAGAGGTTGCATCTGCAACCTGCAGACCCGTATTAGGTTGATGCAGGACTTCATGATGAGCAACGACTGGATGGTTCGCACCATGGCCGTCTTAATCGACAACAGTCGCTGCACCTTCCCTTGAATGGCTGTTACCCTCTCCTCCGAGGGCAACGCCAGGCAGGACACTGCATTGAGTCTGGCCCCTAGGAACAGCACGTTTTGCAATGGTGTCAAGCAGGTCTTCAGCTAGTTAATAGAATCCCAGATACGTCAGTAACTGGACAGTCACCTCTGTGTGCCCGACGGGCACCTCCCGTGAGTGGGTCCGGGTGAGCCAGTCATCGAGATACGGGTGTACGTGTATACCCCGTAGACGTAGATGGGCTGCCACCGGTACCAGGCATTTTGTGAACACTCTGGGGGATGACTTCAGTCCGAAAGGTAGGGCCTTGAACTGGTACAGCTGGCCCTGCACTACGAAGCGCAGAAACCTTCAATGTGTTTTGTGAATGGGCACATGGAAATTGGCGTCCTCTAGGTCAAGCGATGCTAAGAAGTCTACTTCCTCCAGTTGGCTGAGCAAGTGCTGCAACATGACCATCCTGAACTTTCTGGACTTTAAGTACTTGAGACATCTTAGATCTAGGATGGGCCTCCAGCCACAGTCTTTTTTTACAAGAAAGTATCTGGAATAGACTCCAGAGCCGCTGAGTCGTTGGGGAACAAGCTCTATCGCCCCTTTCCGCAGCATGGCCCATACCTCTTTCAGGAGCTGGGGGTGTGCTGCTGCCACGGCCACCTGCGTTGAAACTCCATGGGCGAGAGCATCCAGCACCCATTTGTCGGTGTTGATCTTCCATTCGCAGACGAACAACATCAGCCGGCCGCCCACAGGGGTGTACGTGTGGTGGCCAGACGCCCCGGCCGGTTCAGACCCGTTACTGGGCCGGCATCCAGCCATACAGGTGACGGCAACGCTGCCCTCTGCTACTGTAGACTTGGGAACATCCTCTGTAGGCTTCCTGGCTCGTGGATCTGGAAGGCTGACAATACGAAGAGGAGAAACCTTTGGAAGATCTGACAGACTTATCCCTGGAGGATCGAAAAAAGAGAGCGCTGCTGTGAGTACCCAAGAAACAGGCCGTCTCAGTGTTCGCCTTGATGGCCTGGAGGGACTCGTCGTTGACCTTCCTGTGGGATATATTGACCCACTCAACAGTATTTCTCCACATCACCAAGCGGCATTTGCGCAGATACAGCAAAATGGCTGTGCTGGCTCTTGTGAGCGCCATGGCCTCAAAACTGCGTTTTGCAGCAACAAAAAGATGGCTGCACCCTCCTGCCAAGTACACATCAGGCAGGATGGAACCAGGGGACACACTGAAGGAGCGAGCCAGTGTGTTCTGACACATACAAATGGAATAAAGTGAAAAGGCAGCACTGCTTTGCTGAAACCCCACAATCCCCATTGAAAAGGAAACTCTTCCACCTTAAATGCTGCTTTGACGCTAATTCCATCTGTGCTTTCTTAAACCACCGTGATTAATAGGCCCCTGCCATGCACATTCACATCCCCATTGTGCTTCAGCAAAACCAAAATGACCCCTGAATGACAGGCCCTGTTAAGCCAAATCTGGAAAAAAAGGCCCAAGAAACTTCACTTTCTGCCGTGCACGGGAAACACTTTATTTTGTGCTATAAAGTGTCAAAGGAATGGACCCTGAAAAAAAAAATCATAGCTCTGTGCACATGTCCATTCCAGCATAACCCTTGCCTTGTAGAGACTGTTGTGTACAAGAGAAAATAACTATGACTGCAGAGCACTGTGGGAATCTGATGGGGATGAAAAACTGAATTTAAAAGAAATGCCAGCTTTTCACCACACATAAAAATGGGCTTTGCAGACACAGGAGAAAAATGCCAGTTTTAAAAAGTACAACTGTTGAATGAAAGCCTACCCTTATCTAGCAATGTGAAGGGGATTGTGAAAATACAATGAAGGAAATGGTTCTATTTAGCAGATTATCTTACAATTCAGAGCCAAAATAAAAACATTTAATTCAAACTTCAGTGGCGGCTGGGGGGGAGGGGGGATGTCGGCTAAAGAAAAAAATAGGTTTCGGCGGAGAGGATGACAAACAAAAAGGGCCTCTCAGTAGATACTAACACCTCTGTGGTAATTACTAGGTTGGAAAGAATCTAGTCTAGGCTGACTCCACTGACAATCGGATTACCAGGACAAGGAGATGTGAAACGAAAGTCACACGTCTGTGCGATTTCTACAGGAGGCTTCAGAGGAGATCTCTATGACGACCCTCCCCTTCAGAGGGGGTAGCTTGGAAGCTATTCCGAAATATGGGGGACAAAGGACTGACATTTGTTTCCAAAGACTATTTATGAATAAAAATGTAAAGACGTTTATTTCTGCAGCAAGACTTTGTAGAAATGTAAAAATGTTGCAGTTTAAAAGTAATTTCATGGCCTTTCATTAAAGACATGGTAGAATTCACTGACCCTTTGAGAATAGGAATGGCAAAGAATCCGGTATTAAAAGGGAAGTATCCATGATGCCAATGCGAATTTTCATATTTACATCCCTTATGATGATCCACACACATGTACAAAGTTATGGAATTTTAGGCCGAACATTTCACACTGAAAAGCCTGAAAAACTGGTAGAAGGCTGAAACAATGTCTCACAAACTGGAGGATTGGACTGCTATGTGCTGCATAAAATATGCAACCTGTTTATGTAATTTGTTTAGATGTTTCCACTGTATAAAGGTGCCATTTAGGGCAAAACTGGATTTTAGTTAAAGTAATTGTGGGAGGTTTTGGACATTGTAAAACCTACATCATAAATCTGACATCATTCCCTTGAAATCCAACCAGCTGAGAACGAGGCGAAGACTAGAGCCCGGACCAATCCAGTAGTTTAGATGTGTGCTTAGCTAAACCTGCCGAGCCATATACTTTGATGTCACTGTGCATTATAAATAAGAGTCCCTGACAAGACTCCACACACACACTCTTCCTGAAGTTCCTGTGCTGCGTTCCTGTTCCATTCATCATACAGATTCCAGAAACCCAACTACAAGGCCAAAGCATTACTGACCCTACTCCAGGCAATGCCCACTGTAAAACCTAAGCATTGCCGATTCCTACTCCAGCAAGATTATTGATCCAGAAAAATCCACTAAAATCCCAAATAACCAAAAGGGGACAGCTGTAGTACCTTTTGCATCCTGAACCAGCCTGGCTTGCTAACTAAATGCATGCCTGCTGCCATCCAGCTGACCTTGAGTATCCAGTGACCAGAATTGCCGGTCCAGACTTGCCCTCCTGTGACCGGAACTGTTGACGGTCCAAAAATCCCAAACTAAAAGTGGACGGAGTATAAATCACCACCCCATAGAAATCCATAGTATATCTGGTCTTGCCTTTATCCTTATCCCACTCTCTAAGCCATCCTAGACCTTATCCTGATAACTTGTAAACTGTCAGAATTATCCGTGCAACCCTGCCCTTGAATTCTAGTGCTAGCGCCATTTCTCTTTTCAATTTTTGTCTTGTGTAATCCTATGCCATCAGTCATATTTTGAGTGATCGGACTGGTTTCCGCCAAGGTTCGGCGCTGGGGTGAGAGGGTTGAACTCGCAAATCAACCTTGGATCTTACTGTATCCATCTTTGGTGGCCTAGCCTAAACACTCTAGTGTAAAGTAAAACAGTTCTTGTCACAACTGATTTCCTTTCCTATTTCACAGATTCATTTTTCTCAAAGCGCACCTTTTTATATCTTGCATAACTCATCCAATTTACCAGCTAGAGACGTACTTTCACTTCCAGAATATCCCTGTGATATACCTCTATTTCCCAGCCCAAAACCCGCACTCCAAATCATGATCCCACCTGTTTTTAGTATAAACCGTTTGGGTAATTTCAGGTGGGAAATGAAAAATGTGCAAAGTTTCCAACGTGTCATTTTGCTGCAATCTGTTTTAAACTTTACACTCATTTTTTAACTGTATGTTCTTGGTAATCCATTCTTTGTGATTATTAGTGTCTTTGCATTGTTGCTTTAGTGAGGAATTATATTTGCTTCAAGGTTTTTAACACAGATTCATTATTTATTTGTCCATTTCCGAGTGTCATTTCATAACATTGCAAGGGGTTTAAAAACGTTTTTCTCTCTTATTTGGGATGGGAAGGTCAGATTTGGATTCTGTCTCCTGTTTCTTATTCCTGATTACCTGCTGCTTCCGTTTACTCAGAATTGATTATTTGTGGGTGCAGGTAACATTGCAGGGGGAAATCCTAACTTGGGTGCTATCTTTCCTAAACCAAAAAGTGTTCCTATTCCGCTGTGCTGTGTATATGTTCCACTAGAAGGTTAAACCCCGTCCATTGCTCACATTCTCATTGTTATCATCACCCCATTGTTGATTGCTGCCCCATATTAAAAAGTGTGATTTCTTTTGAATTTTAAAATAAATAAAATATTGTATTTTACCAACCAGCCTGGTACATGATCCATTGTGACCCTGGTATTTGAAAAGGTGGTGTGATATGAGTGGTGTACCATCTCAATATTGAATCTATATAATACAAAGAGATAAGCATTTCGGTCGTGCACTGCATACTAGGCCGAGCCCAAGGTGTGTGTCGCCTGATTGAAATCCTTAAAATTCCAGAACAAGTTCTCCCAGTCGAAGGGCATGCGCAACACCTTTGCCCAGAATTCCTGCTGGAAATTCGTGGCCTTCATCAAGCCTTGTCGATAAAGACAGACACCGTTCCCAATCTGCCGGAACCTCGTGTGGGCAACGTCCCAACGCGACTGTAATGGCGTGATCAGACGCAACTTCCCCCTCCTGTAAAAGAGGGATAGCCTCCATCCGCTTATCGTCTGGGAGGAAATCCGAAGTAGGGCCCAGCTTGTACCACAGCTCCCCGTCGTACCTGCCTCGGATCGCCAGTGCGTTGGCCACCTTGATAGTGGACAGTGCAGTGTAAATTACCTTCCTTCCCATGGCGCGTCAAACCTCTTCCCCTTGCTGTCCGGAGGGACTGAAGACCATGGGGACGGGTTAGCCGACTGTTTCCTTGCGGCCGCCGATACCATCCAGTCTGACGATGGCTGCGACCTCAGGCACTTGGGTGCGAAGTCCGGCACCCAATACTTCTTCAGCCTACCCAGTTTGGCTGGAGCTGTGCAAGGGTTCTTCATGGGGACAGGCCCTCTTCCCACACATCGACCAGAAGGGGCACCGCCATGATTGTCTTCCTTCTGGCTTTGCGCCTCCGGTATAAGAAACCCTCCTTCCTGGTTTCTTCAGGCACAAGCCGAAAAAGCTCAGCGGCTCTGGCGATCATTGAGTGGTACGACCCCACCTCATCTGATGGGGACACCCTAAGTGGCGCATCCAAATGGGCAGACTTTCTGGCTGCTGCAACAATATCCTTGTCCGAAGTCGTGGCTGTATCAGTCCCCGTACCTGGGTCTGCTGGGGGAGAAGGGGCTTGGCGCAGATGCAGAGGCTGAAATGTGGGGCGCCAGATGACGCTTCCTCCTCTTTGTTGAAGGGTGAATGGAGGCCTGAGGGACCACTGGAATCGGGACCGGTGGCATCCTCTTCTGAATCCCCAACACCAAGGTATGAAGGGTCGATTGAATGTCCAGAGACGCATCCCTTGGCTGAGCTGGTGGAATCGGCAAACTAGGCTCCGCGCCGTCCTCTTCCACGTCCTCCTGGATCGTGTGCAAGGACTCCTGGTCCTCGTCTGTGAACGAGCCCTCCTGTGGCTTGAGCCACAGCCTGGGAGGGCTGTTTCTAAGGGCCTACTCACCCCCTTTGCCACCCCCTGTGGGGCTTGAACCGTTGCCTGAGCCGGTTTCCCTCCTTCTGGCGTGCTAGCAGACTTTGCCAATGTCACTCAGTGGTGTCAAGCCTTGGGGGCAAGGATACCTTCTGTGCTGCAGGGGCTACCTTCACAGGGTCAGCTCCCTTAGTCATGAGAGCAGCTGCCACCAACTATCGTTGAAGTCTTAGTCTGCACCGATTGGGCCTGCTTGGGCAGTTCGGCTGCCGCCTTCTCCTCCGTCTGCGGCTACTCAGACTTCTCCCGCATTTTAGACAGGTTAGATTTACTTTTTGAGGAGGAGCTTGATTGCCAGCTGGCAATGGAGGTGGACAGATGTCAATCGCGCTCTATGCACCTTCAGACTCGCTTCCGCGGCGACCCCGATGTACTCGGACTTGCGGTTCTTGGACTTGTCTTGGGCCCCCATGGATGAGACGCCCTCAAAGGACTTAGAAGACTGCTCCTCGGACTGGGCAGTCCTGGGTGAGGCATGACCCTGCTTGGGGCATGGGGTAGAGGCTTTGGCGTTAAGCCATGCTGCTAGTTTACTGTGCCCGCCCCTCGTCTTCTTGGAGAACCCCAGGCAAATCTCTCACTCCACCTCCTTATGGTCCGGGTGTAAGCAGTAGAGGCATTGTAGGCGTTTGTCTTCCACAAACACATTCCGTAGCCCGCACTTTCTGCCGGGCTTGAAGAGGTGCCTTCCCTCCTCCTCCTCCTTCTCCACCATGGTCGGACGGGGCGAAGTAGGCCTGATGGCCTTCTGGAAACTTCGACAAACTTTGCCCTTGAAGGACGCCGAATTTCACCAACAACGGATCCCTGCTGCCGGCAGATGGAAAAAGGAGCACACAGGCTCTTTTCAGAAGAAAAAAATAAATAAATAAATAAATCGAACCTTTATCAGTCGAAAACATGAAAACATTTAGAAGTAGCTCGCAGAGCAAACTCGAGAAATCCAAACACTGAAGCGTGCAGTAAAAATCTGAAGATGACTGCCAGAGGAGGGGCATCCGGAGAGGGCTGTCATTGGATGGGAGAAGTATGACCCAGAGCACAGTGATTGTTTTAATGGAGAAATACAGTTTGTAAGTGAAACAGTTTCTTTTATCGAGGATTCCCAGCCTGACGGGGAATATTCAGGAGAATGTGAATCCATGCCAGACCACATGCTGGAGAACATTACCAATATGCAAGTCCTGTGTACACATTGTCTTCAAGACTTACCAACTGCTGGGTAGTGCCATCATAGAGAAGTAGAATTGGAAGTTGCTCACAGTTAGGTAATTACAGTGTAAACAGCAATACATGGATCCTTACTGTGTTCAAGTGCTGCCTCCCTGCAAGTATATTCAAACCCAACAGAGTTCCTTAGTCTACTTGACAGTCGTGGGTAATGAGGAGTAGAGTGGAACATTTGGGTGACTGAATATTCCCTTACTCCAATGTACCACTTTCGACTAAAACCAATAGATGAGAAGAGTGACAAATATAGGACGAAAAGGGAGAAAAACAACAACTCACACTGTCAAGTCTTTGGCAAACAACGTCTTGAGAACGTCATGGTAAAACTGGGCCTCACTGAAAGGCAGCATTTAAAGGAATGCTTTGCAGCCCAAGTAGTTCACCTATATATCTTTGCAATAAGGTAATAGGAAATATAGCAACGGGTTACATAGGTCTCACTTCAGTATAGTTACTTTTGAAGTGTGGACATAGTCTCAGGAGACAGCAGAATGAGTTACATATCACTAGTCTTAAAAAGCAAACGCCATGCATAGCGACAGATTAAGAGATGCAGGGTGTGGAGGGAAGTTAGTGGACGATTTGAACATTTTTCACCTACGTTCAGGGGAGGGTAGGGAGAGGCAAGGTAATGCCCAGCAAATCTTTAAGGCATATGCTCTGCTACAGGTGGATCAGAATTTCACTTGCTTTCTTTGGATGTTGTGATTCCAAGAGAGATTGTAAAGAAACGCTTCTTCTCTAACCAAGATACTCGTTTGAGCTAGACTGATTTGTTTGTGCAGGCAAGAAATTCACAATTTAAGAGCCTGTGAGCAGAATTGTTCTTTTTCACATTCATGCTTTTCATCATTCTAGTCTGTTGGGCTTGGGTTGTGCAGGCTCCTCCAGCTCCGATTGCTAGGATCATGGTTTTTTGACGAGGATCCGGCACACACTTCTTGGGAAAGAACAGTAGGTGCAGAAGCAAGAGCAATATGGTCAAACGTGCATGAGCCAAGTGAGCAGATGCATCAAGACTGCTTTGAGGTGTGATATCCAAGTATCTGGGAGAACAGCAAGGAATGTATAGCTGCCATCTTAATTTACAACAAGAGCCTGGGCGGTCACTTGGAAATCCGTTACACTTCCGAATAACAGCTTGAATTTGCCGACATTCCATGGCAACATTATGGCTACTGGGCAGACAGCCTTGCACGAAAGAATGCCAAGGCCACAAGAAGCCCTAGATTTGAAGAGCATAAGATTTACTTGAGAAACAGCTGCTACATGGAGACCCGCAGAGCCGAGAGAACACATCAAGCAGGCCCTTAAAGCAGTGCGTAATGGATGGCCTCAGAGAAAACTTTTTGTTACACCCCCATCCCTATGTCTCTCCCCTCCTCCAAATTGAGTGTATAATTGCCATTACTGAGCTTGCAAGAAAAAATATACGATTCTAAAAAGCGCAGAATCATAGCCATTTGCCCCAACATTGTGTAGGATTATAAATTCGACTATATATATGAATGAAATTAGCAGAAACTAGTTTCTCATGGACCAGTCTTAGGTTTATAGAAAGGCCAGCACTTTCATTATAAGAGTGCTTCATCTTGTTGTCGAGGTGAGGTGCAGTAATTATTGAAGAGCAGGAACAACCCAGCAACCAGAAATATGGGAGGCTACACCAGGGCTAGGTGGATGAGGAATTGTGCAATAACTCAGAACCAAAAGGACAGGGAACATTGGTTCCCCCTCCCCCCCAATTCACTTAGCATGAAGGCTTAACTTCAGGAGTGTGATGGACTGCTCGAGTAGATCAAACCTCTGTCGTTTGGTATTTCGATTGGATGAAATGAGATTAATTTGGAATTGGCCCCATGTCTCAAAGATTACCAATGCCACAAACCGGTTGAGCTCTTCTGAGGAACATCACAATCCTGAAGAGTCTCCACCAGTTAATTTCACTCAGGGTTAATGTGTAACAAAGCAGTGGTTTCATCAGGTCATTGCCAAACTGAAAAGGGGGTGGTTGAAAGTTCTTTTGGGATATACAAGACTGCACTGTTATGCTGTCAATGTGAATCAGTGCAACATTTCATTTACCAAAAGACTTCAGGGGCATGTAGTGGCATGTAAATGGCATAAAATTTCAGAAAGTTAATCTGGCACTCTGTGCCCAGACGTAATCGAAGGTCATTGATGGAGCTGTTGCAGTGCATGTTCTGATTTTGCCCAACCTGGGATGGACAGGGGTGCTTTTGTCCATGTGATTACAAAGTTTCAAGTGCTAAATATGCTTCACTGAAAGTTGTGCGTGGTAAAGGATTTACTCAAAATGTTGCAACACCCAGGAGCTTTGTAATCAAGAGATAATCGATTTCCTAACAAAAAGGGAATTAGCAAGGATTTGTTGGGGGATCATCAAGAGGTACACGTAGAATAGGCTGTGGAGAATCTGAGGTAGGTCTTCACAGAGTCCTGCTCAATGAGGATGCAGATTCAGTCATCCAAATAAGTGTAGATGTATAGCCACAGATGGTGCCAGGTCCGTGGGGCAAACTCTAAGCCTGACATTCAGGTGGTAGAGCAGTTGCCCAGTAGAGAATTTCATGCAGAGGACTAATCTCCAACGTCTACGGTGGGACACTTCGACAAGGTGTTGTAGATATGTGGCCTGCGGACCACTGATCACAGCAGATCTCAGCACTTCATGAGACTGTGCTTTGGGTCAGGGCCAGCAAACTATTCTACAGACACCCCTTCACTTCACCTTTGTCAAGGTTGAAGCAGTCGGCCTGTAGTTGCCTCTATGACCCTGTGGGAATCGAAGCGAGATTGGCTAAACTTACCTAATATATTGGATGGCATTTGCACTTTTAACGTTACAAATGTACTATAAAATATGTAGCTTTAACACTGAAAGATACACGCTAGCTCTTCATCACAATTGAACGGATTAGTATCAAACTTGGGTGCGATACGACAAATGATGTTTTGCTTTCCAAATTTAGATGGCCATCAATAGTACGTGACAATCGATTGCAAGTTGTCAGACAAGGATGGTGAAAGCCAAGTGTGCAAGATTATTACCAAGTAAAAATGTATATTTATAGTAAAGTGGCTCTTGTACATCTTTTCGTAAAGCTGTGTAATGTTGACAAATTTAAGATACTTGAAATTGTTCATGCATCGAGGCGGTCTTTACTTGTTAAGGGAGAACAAAGATTCCTTTAGCATCACAGACATGGTATTCCACTACATTAACAATATATATTTACCCCTTAAGTGCCAGGCTATTATCCAAGTTTATGCAAAAAGGATGAGCATACTCATCCTTGGCACTTAAGGGTTAAGGGTTGTGTGTAAGGAACACGTTGCTTACCTGTAACGCTTGTTCTCCAGTATGGGTCTTAGATGGATTGATATGCTATGAATATTCCCAGTGAAGCTGGGAGTCCTCTGTAAAATAAAGCAGTTTATCTTAAAGCTAAAAACGGCATTGTTGCTTTTATAGCCTATTGCTGTCACTTTCGGTCATTCGTCTTCCTCAGCTCCAACCCTGGTGGCCATCTTCAGATTTGGTAATGCACGTAAATTGGCAGTAGGAACCAAAAAGAGCCATAGAGGGGAAGGAGGGAGGGTTTGCATGTGAATCCATGCAAGACCCATGCTGGAGAACAGGAGTTACAGGTAAGTAACTTGTTCCTTCTCCAGCATGGGGTCTTAAATGGATTCACATGCTAGGAATATGATTACACAGCAGTACAATTACACAACACCAGTAGGAGGCAAGGCTCAACAGAAGCAATACAGTTGCTCCTGTAACGGACTCCTCCCTGTCAACACAGTAGAATCACATGCAGGTGCGAGTAAACCTCCACATGGCGGCCCTGCAGACATCTAGCAGGGGAACGCCAGAGGAACGTCATTGTATATGTGATTGATCTGGTGGAATGGGCCCTCGCGGTCTGTCTGGCAACTGTCTGTTGACCAGCTGATTGCAATACATGATGCAGCTGGAGAGTCATCTGGAGATGGATGCTTTATATTGGACCTGTGGGACATAGGAAGGCCCCAAGTTTAAAAAAAGCTGAGAAGTCTTTCGAAAAGTCCTTCTTGCGTGCAACATAGAATTTCGAGGCACACGTCACGTCCAACGAATGCAAAGATCTTCCAGCAGGCGCGAAAGGGTTTGAAAAGAAAACTGGCTGTACTAAAGACTTGTTTAAATGAAATTCTGACAGGACTTTCAGCAGGACCCCTTAGAACCACTTTCGCTGGGTGGAACAAGAAACATGGAGGCTTACATGAGAGCCTGTATTTCCCCACCCCTTCTGGCAGAGGTGTTGGCCACAAGGAAAGCGGATTTCCAAGAAAGAAACATCAATGGGGTCCGACGCATAGGCACAAACGGTGGCCCCATGAGCTTGGAGAGCATCACATCGAGCTCCAACGCAGTAGCAGGGGCCTTCACTGGTGGAAATGTACTGAAGAGGCCCTTTAGGAACACCTTGATGAGTCTATGCGACCACAGGGAGATGGAAGACTTGATTGATGCATGGGCAAGGCCAGTCTTGGCAAGTAAGAGTAAGTATCGTAAAAGCTGTGGTGCTGTGGTGCTGTAACGTGCCATGGAGAAATCTTCGACTGGCACCATACAGTAAAATGTGTCCACTTGTGCTTGTAACAGGCAAGTGTAGATAGAGCCCTGTCCTAAGAAAATGTTTTTGTGCATTCCAAAGGTAGCGCATAGTGTCCAAATTAAAGGACTGCAGGAGCCAGGCCACCAAGCTCAAGAGATGCTGGATGGATCCTTCTTCCCTGGAGAGCAAGTGTGGTAGAGGAGGCAGTCTCAATGCTGGAGCCACCGAAAGGTGACGAGATATGGGTACCAGATCTGCCTGGCCCACCCTGGTGCAATGAGGATCATCTTGCAGTGGGATAGCTTGAGTGTGTGTTGATCACACGTAGCAGCAATGGTATTGGTGGAAACGCATACAGAAATCCGCCTTCACATGGGATCGAGAAAGCATCCCACTGACTACTTGCTTGAGGGAACCTGCTGGCAAACCGCTGGCACTTGGGAGTTGGTCGTTGTTAAAAATAGGTCGATCTGAGGCCGGCCTCATTTGCTGAAGATCTGAGACACCTGTGCTTGCTGGAGCTCCCACTCGTGACAGGACTGCGGCTCCCTGCTGAGAGTCTGCAATGGTGTTTGGAACAACTGCCAAGTGGGAAGGCACTAGAAACATCGGCTGAGCAATGGCCCAGCGCCATATATTCTGAGCCTCCAGGGAGAGGACAGGCTCTCTTTTTCCGCCCTGCTTCTTGATGGAATACATGGTGGTTGTGTTGTCTAAAGATCCTGACCACCTTCCCAAAAGCTGAGGCTTGAAAGACTTCAGAGTCCAAAAAACTGCCCTGCAGTCCCAGGACGTTGATATGCAATGTCTTCTCTTCTGGGATCCACAGTCCCCTAGCGAATGGTTGGTCTGTGTGGGCACATCAACCCTCCAGAGATGCATCAGTAATGATTGTTTCCTGATGCGTCTGGGTCCTGAAGGGAGCTACCCATGAAAGCGAATGTACCACTACACCCGGGCTTTCCTGAAAGCTTGATTGAGGACTATCAGGTCTGCTTCCACCTTGCGTCCAGGAACTCCTGAAGAGGTCTCATGTGCAACCTGCAATAAGGGACCAGATGGATGCAGGAAGACTTCATCCCTAACAGGGATGGGCAGGACTTTCGCCGCCAATGTGGAGGCCAGCGGTTGGACATTTCCTAGGATAAATATTCTTTCCTCAAATGGGGTCGCCAGGCACAAGAACAGTGCCCCCAGGAACAGTGCGTCTTGGGACAGCACCATGCAGGATTTGGGATAGTTTAGGGAGAATCCCAAGGAGGTTAGTCTGGACCATCTCCACTGTATGTTGTGCTGCCTGGGCGTGAGAACGAGACGGGACTAGCCTATCGTCCAGGTAGTGGTAGACATACGCTCTCTTCCGATGAAGGAATGCTGCCACTGGGGCTAAGCACTTGGTGAAAATCCTTGTGGCCGATTTGAGGCCGAAGGCTAACACCTTGAAATGGTATGGAATTCCTTGGATGACGAACCTTGGGAATTTTAGATGCCATGGGTGTATGGGGATGTGGAAATATGCATTCTCCAGATCCAGCGCTGCCAGGAAATTTCCCTCTTCCATTTAGCTGAGCACGTGCTGCAACGTGACCATCCCGAATTTCGGGGACTAAAGGAATTTGTTGAGGTGACGCACCCGCCTAACTTTTTGCGAACCAGAAGTATCTGGAGTATACCCCAGAGCCGAGCAGGGGCAGAGAGACAGGTTATATGGCCCCTTTTAACAGCATGGCCTGAATTTCCTTGACTAGCTGAGCTCTGTGCTGCTCTTGTCTTTTAACAGGAGGAATGCGGGTCACACGACCTGGAACTTTGAAAACACAGGTCCGAAAATAGCACAGCCCTCTACCTGGTATTTGCCAATAAGGAAACAACAAAGAGGGGATGTAGTATGCAAAATGCAAGGTAACCCAGCTTTATTGAAAATATGCAAAGCTGAGTTATGGAAAACGCTCTCTACTGCTCATTGGTTCTCATTGCTAAGCTACATATAGTAACTATATGCCCCACCCTACTTATTGAGTAACTATCTAAGGTCCCACCCATAAAACATCCATTTCATGTGCTACATCAACATTCTTGAACATTATTGGTTAGCCCAAAAACTGCTGCTGCAGTGAAAAGGGTACATATTTATCAGTTAGTATGCATTCACACGATCCTTGAACTGGCGGCATGATGACATGTATATGTAGATGGGAGGAGAGGACAAGCGTATCACCCCTTGTTCTTAATGAAATAAAATTGCTCACGTTATCCCAACCATGTCATCTCAAGGTTTTGTCCTTGCCCAAATTCCAGTTTTCCGGCCCTCCCTGTCTTACAACAGTAAACGCACCATTCTGTTCTGGACACATTATGAATAATTATTGCTAGGAGTCATGCTGCTTCCACCAGATTTATATTTTATTGCAGCAATTATTTTGTCTTTTGAGTCACACTTGCTTCTCTGTCGCGCCTAGCCAATTGCTAAGACATTAATATGTCAACTATTAGGAAATTTCCTGAGATGCTCCGTTCGTCCCATGGACTTAAAATAGTCTTCTGTGTTGTTGTAACTGATTAACCTTAATAGTTGAACGTTCTCGCTGCCTAAACATTGATATCTAGTTCCGTTAAGTAAACGTACCCTCCGGTGTCCTGGCTTTGGACATTCCTTCGAGGCAGCTATGTCCAGCCACTGCAGCATTTTTTCTGAATTAACTATTTGTTTCAGTAGCATGCGTTGCTTTGAGGCCCTCTTAAGGCTGCCAATGCCCTAGCCATAGGGAACTTTATTCTCTGCTGTGCTTGTGTAGTTTGAAATCGCAACTGCAGTCACGTTTTATTCTCTGCAGGACACATTTGATTTCCTGGTGCATGCCTGTCACACTATTTTCCTTTCTATGGGTAGCAGCAACATTATCTACCTACAATTGTCTGCCCTACTTGCGCAGTGAGTCCCTATCTTGTGTACACGCCTTCCTGTCACCTAATCTATTCTAAAGACACTAATTTTGCAAGCTAATCCCTTGTCTGATCCCTGCTAGTGTAGCGCAAAATAACTTCTTTTTAACAGCTGTATTTCCAGGAGAGTTCTAAGTGCAGTTTCAAATGTGTACTTTATCTTATAATTTCGTTTTTGTGGAAGGCATGAGGGAGCTTGAACATGCTCTCTAGTCAATAACTGCATCACTACAACTCCAACGTGTCTCTCTGCTCGATGACGTTGAGCACCCAATTTGTCTGTGGAGAGGTTGTGCCACTTGTCAACCGACTGGGATAGCGGGCCTCCCACAGGGTTGCTGAAGTGGGAGCTCATGACCTGGGCCTCGTCAGGTCTCCTTCGGCATCTCCATCCTGGTGGCTTGTCGACGTCGATGCTGGACACCTCCCCTTTAGGCCTGGGAACAGCCTCCATACGCCTCTTGTGCAGTGGAGCGAGAGGGCTGGAGGAAGGAAGGGCGCTGAGCAACCTTGGAATTTCAGGAGACCTTTCCTTTCTGGGAGCAAACGGTCTGCTTCCTTTGTTGCAGTGTGCCCATAAAGCGTGCAGTATGTGTCCGTCTTAATGGCGAGAAGAGATTTGTCCACTACCTTAGCGAAAAGGTGATCCCCGTCGAAAGGCATGTCAACCACCTTGGCTTGGACATCCTGCCTGAAGTGTGTGGCCCTGAGCCAACCTTGATCGTCTAGGGCCACCCTGTTGCCCGTAAGCAATGTCCAAGGCGACTGATTGGCTTGTCTGATGCCACTTCGCCTTCATGAAAGATGGCCATGGCCTCTGCTTTTTGTCCTCTGGTAGGAACTCGAGAATGGGTCCCAACTTGTACCAGTTCTGTTGCAGCAGGCAAGGATGGCTAGGGCATTGGCAGCCTTGACTGTAGATGCTGCAGAGGTAGTCATGCACTTTCCAGCCGCATCGTTTCATTCTTTCATGGTCAGGTGGGACTGAACAAGACGATGATGGGGTAGACTACCACTTCCTCGCAGCAGTCGAGTCTAGCATTGGATGGCTTCGGAGGCATTTAAGCAGACATATCCAGGACCCAATATTTCTTCTTCAGCCTCCTTTTTAATTGGTGTGGAAAAGGGTTTTTGCATCCCCACCAGTCCGTCCTCCCAGACACCATCCAGAAGCTGGATTGAGACCACAGTCTTTCTGGAGGATTCACGATGCTGGAAAAGGCATCCCTCGTCCTTTTCATCTGGGACCAGGTTGAAATGTTTGGCCGCACAGGAAATCACCTGCAAGGATCCCAGTTCATCCGAGGAAGAGTCCCTAGATGGTAGATCTACATCTGGGGGCTCAGCATCTGCACTGCAAGGACGTAGTCTTCAAATTCATCCGTACCCTGGGTATCTGTATCCGGGTTGGTGTCTGTATTAGTATCCGCTCCCATCAGGTCCAACTCCTCTACAATAGGGGCCCGTGGAACAGGAGATGGATGCAGATCGCAGACACTGAGATGGTGGCGCCAGGCAGGGCTGAGACGGTATTGATGGGCTGGCCACATGAGCCAGCCCTGCAACCACACGAGGACCAGGAGGCATAGGCGGTAAGCGCTGCTGAATCTCTGACCAGAGTCTGTAGAGTTGACAAAATGTCCAAAGAAACATCTCTTGGACCCTGATCTCTCAGCGCCTAAGGCGTCAAGATAGGTGCATGACGCCGCAGGCTCATAGGGCAAGTAGGATGAATCAGTTAAGCAGGCTGCAGAGCTGGCTGTGGGAGTAGGCCAACACCACCCTCCAAAGGGTGTGAGCCGAAGTCTTCAAAAACCTCTTCCTCCTCTGACAGGATGGAAAGAGGGGACAACCCTGGAAGGCCTCACAGAGGATGTGGCAGGCAGCGGTGGGGCTTTTGTGAACTATGGCAGAAAAGAGAACTGGTGGTACCCCCTCTGTCTGCTCGAACCTCTCGGAAGATGCACAAACAGGTGCACCTGGAGAAGGTACTGCGGACAACGCAGACCCAGCTGGGACTGATGGAGGCCTGGGAGGCAATGCTACCCTTGAGATAGCCGTTGTTACCATAGAGATGGTGACTGAAGTAGTCGACAAGCCTGGCGGACGGTGTTGTTGGCAGAGTCTTTTATTGACAATTTAGACAACGGTCTTGGGGATTCTGCCGTCGACAAACTATGCTCCGTCGAACGGTTGGTTTTAATTGACGGAGAAGTGGACGATCTAGAGCCTTCTGGAGACAGCGACTCCTTTGTCGCCAATGCCGATCCAGACGCCCGAGACGCCCCAGCCAGGGAGCTCATCGATGAGGAAATCGGAGCTTGAAACGACTGCCTTTTTAGGTACCTTCCCTTTGGAAGTATCCTCAAAGGATCTGAACCTCTTTCCAGAGGGAGTATGCTCTTTGGGCCTGCTAGCCCTGGAAGAGGCTTGACTGTGCACAGACACAGAGTCAGAGGCCTTAGCTTTGTCCAGCCATGACACCAGCCTCTGATGGTGATCTTTCCTCATCTTAGTGGAAAAGGACTGGCCGATGGGGCATTCCTCCACATCGTGGTCCGGGTGCAGCAAAATACACTTTTGGTGAGGGTATTGCAGGCCTTGAAGATGCTCTTCTTGGCCTCCGACATGGCACGTGTACTAAGACCAAAACTCAACTAGAGCCTCACAAGACGTAGCGATCCGACGGAGGGTGGGATAGAGACTGGCAACGAATCCCCTGCTGCCGGCAAGTCACAATGGTGACAGAGTAAAGAAAAAAATAAAAAGTAATTTCTAAAATAGGCAAAATACTCAAAGTCGAGGAGTGAAACTCGAAGAGTCGCAACACGAAAACGTGCAGTAAAAATCTAAAGGTGGTTCACCAGGGGTGGAGCTAAGGAGGACGAATGTCATTGGTTGGGGCGGTATGACCCAAAGTGACAGCAACAGGCTATGCAAGTGACAATGCAGTTTTTAGCTAAAAGTTAAACTGCTTTATTTTACCGAGTATTCCAAGCTGGATGACAGGGAAAATTCATAGCATGTGAATCCATGTAAGACCCCCATGCTGGAGAATTACTTATTTTGACACTGCTGCTCTTGTTAGCAACAACTGTACATATAGCATCACATTTTCTTAAACTCCCATCCTTCTGGATAAAAAGATGACATGAGTAGTGTGCTTGTTAGGTCTCAAGCTCTTCATTCAAAAGCAAAAGATTATGAAGTTGTGACGAAGGAAGCAACTGTTTCCTTCTTGATGAGGTTTGTTTGGGAGCTTAGGAGTCCACGAGGATGTGATAGAAAGTGGCATTACTCTAGCTCAGAAGAACAAGTTACTTCTTACCTTGTAACGTTCTTTCGACGGGATGGTCCTCCGACGTATTGCTCATCTTTGATAATACGTTTCCAGCTTGCTGGCCTCGGAAATTTTTTCTGTAGAGGGCGCTGCGTGTCGACGTCCGCCGAGCCGATGTCCCTCGACGCCCACCGTATCGGCGCCGACGTCACCATGCCCATAAAAAGCCACGCGCGGCGTCCGTTGCTCAGTTCCGTTTTGTAGCATAAGAAAAGTCATGCCTGAATTGGTTATTGACCTTGAAGGAGCGTAAGCTGCAACCACAAGGGAAGTATGACTGCGGGGATGGATGGGAGGGGCGATAAGGAATACGTTAGAGGAACATCCCATCGAAAGAACGTTACAAGGTAAGAAGTAACTTGTTCTTCGAAGGGATTGTGTCCTCCAACGTATTCCTCATCTTTGATAGACTCCCATAGCAGTGGCATGTAATTGGAGGTGGGAGTAAGAATGTTATGTATCCCTTTAGGGATGGACCGAATGTAATACGGCCTTGCCAAATCTGGTCTCTTGACTAGTGGAGGAATCCAGGTTGTAAAATGTGAATGTATGTGCGGACGACCATGTGGCACCCGCACACATGTCTCTGACCGGTACCCTTCTTTGGAGAGCCGAAGATGCTGCGATACCCCTGGTTGAATGAGCCCTAAGATTTTGGGGTGGCTCTTTCCCTGCCAGTTTGTAACATTCCAGAATGACCAAAATAATCCACCTGGAAATGGTTTGTTATGGGTAGTCCCAACTTGTGACCTGAGTATCCTACAAACAGTTGGTCTGCTTGCCTGATCCTAGCCATTCTGCTGATGTAAAAGCTTAGAGCTCGCCTTGGGTCCAGCCTATGTAGCCTTTCTTCCTCTTTCCCCGGATGGGGAGGAGGGTAGAACGAAGGTAAGGTAATTTTCTGAGTAATATGAAATTCAGAAACCACCTTTGGGAGGAAATTAGGCTTCACCTGTAGGACAACTTTGTCCTTGTGGAAAATTGTATGTGGGGGTTTACAGGAGAGAGCTTGTAGCTCGCTCACCCTCCTAGCAGATGTTAGTGCTACCACTAGGACAGTTTTAAGCGTGAGAAATCTCAGCGAACAAGAGTGAAGTGGTTCGAATGGCGTGCCCATTAGGAAGTTTAAGACTAAATTTAAGTCCCATAAGTGCGCCTGGAATGGTTTTGGAGGATAAACATTAGTTAATCCTTTGAGAAATTGTATCACTAGCGGTAGTTTGAAATACGATGGTTCCTCTGCAGTGCGCTTGAAGATTGAAAGCGCTGCGAGATAGCCTTTTACAGTACCAACTTGAAGGCCTGAGTTTGCCAAGTAGAGTAGAAACGATAACACTGTTGGTGTACCACATGAAAAAGGGTCGATATTCTCTTCCCTACACCAGCTGCAAAATTTGTTCCAACGGCAGCGGTATAAAGACTTTGTTGCTGGCCTTCTGGCCGAAAGCAACACCTCCATGACGTCATCAGGGAGATCCCAATCCTTGTACCTCACCCTTTCAGAAGCCAAGCGTGAAGGTTGAGGGTTCTGGTGTCTGCATGGAGAACCTGACCTCCCTTCTGCGAGAGAAGATTCTCTTTGAGTGGAGGACAGATTGGAGGGCAGATGGACATATCTAGAAGGTCCGGGTACCACGTTCTCCTGGCCCAGTCCGGGGCAATTAGGATCATGGTTTTCCGGAATCTTCTCAACCTCCTGATCATTTGAGGAATAACAGGGACTGGTGGAAACTCCCAGTCCACTACGAACGCGTCTCCTAGAGCTCCTCTCGGGGGAAATTCCCTTGAACAGAACAGATCGCACTTCTTGTTGGTGCTTGTGGCGAACAGATCCACCTGAGGGGTTCCCCAAAGGGCGAAGATCTCTTGAAGGACTTCCTGAGCTAGCTCCCACTCGTGGGAGACTGCTCTGCCTGCTCAGAGCGTCCGCTGTCAAGTAATTCTCTCCGGCTAGGTGGACTGCCGATAGAGAGATTCCTTCCTGAATTGCCCAAAACCAGAGCTGCATTGCCTCTCTGCACAGTGGCAGTGACCCTACGCCTCCTCTTTTGTTGAGGTAGTGCATGGCCACCGTGTTGTCTGTCATTATCAGGACATTTCTCCCTTGTACTGATAGCAGGAAAGCTTTCAGCGCTAGTCTGATCGCTCTCAGCTCCAATAGGTTGATGTGTAGTCTGGACTCCGATGGAGACCAACGACCGCTGATGGTCAAGTCATTGGCATGGGCTCCCCACCCCATGAGTGAGGCGTCTGTGACTACTGTTATCTCCGGCCATGGTTGCCAAAACAGTTCTCCTTTCAAGATGTTCTCTGGATAGGCCCACCATTGAAGGTCGCGGGCTACTTTGTCCGGAATCCGGAGGAGATCTGTCATTCTCCCTGAGAATTGCAACCACCAAGTTCTCAGTGCCCACTGAAGAGATCTCATTCTCAGGCGAGCCTCTGGCACAAGGAAGATGCAGGATGCCATGAGGCCTAGCAACCTCAAAAAGTCGAAGGCTGGGAGACGTTGGGCATTTTGAAACTTGTTGACCATCTGCAGGATATCTTGAGCCCTCACCTCTGGTGGCGAGGCTTTTCCCAGGGAAGTGTCCAGGACCGCTCCAATGAACTGGAGTCTCTGTGATGGTATCATCTGTGACTTCTTTACATTGAGGGAGAAGCCCAGTTTGTGAAGGAAGTGGCAGACATAATCTAGCTAGGTCTGAGCTTGTTCCGAAGATACATCCCTCATCAACCAATCGTCCAGGTAGGGGTAGACGTGGATCCCTTCCCTCCTTAGACTCGCAGCCACTGAAATTAGCTTGGTGAAGACCCTCGGGCGGAGGTCAGCCCAAATTGCAGAACTCAAAATTGATAATGAGAGTCGACCAATTGCGAACCTCAGGTATTTCCTTTAGATCGGACTTGTCTGGAAACCTTGTCAGCAGAGAAAAGGGGAAAGAGAGAAGGAGGGAGGAGGGGTGCCTGCAGAAGGGCCAGAGGAAGAGCAGGGAACAGAGGGAGGGAGGTGATGGGAGGAGAGAGTTTTTGAAATGAAGGGAGAAGCCAATGCCGTGCAGAGGGCCTGGGAGGGGACAGGAGAGGTAGAGACTGCGGCAGGATTGGCCAGTTCCTTGCAGGTTTTAAAGAGTTCAGCCGAGTTGTTAGATGCCGCAGAGATGCAGACTTGGATATGGGCTCTCTTCTTGGTGAGAACGGAGAGCTGGTATTGCCTTTCAGCAGGCGGCAGGCCGGTTTGTCAGAGGATGAACATGAAGCACGCCATTTCCTCTCGGCCACCCTGCACTTGCGTTTTAGGGTGACGAGATCTGAGTCATACCAGGAGTTACACTTGGCTTTGGGCTTCAGGTGGATTCTCATGACAGGGGCAAGGATATCAAGAGTATCAGATATAGCAGAGTGGAGAGGGCTGTGTCAGGGTGAGAGTCAGCCAAAGGGGGAAGGGTGGATGAGAAGGTGGCGGCGAAAGCCTCAACTGACATGCGCTTCATGGGTCGGATGACTGAGAAGGAGGGTAGCAGTGATGAAGGTGGCTTGGCCTGAGGGGTAGGGAGAGTGAGGTGGGAGGATAGGAGAAAGTGATCACTCCAGGAGAGAGGAGTGGAGAGAGGGACAGACGGGGGAAGGTCAGAGGAGATCAGAGCATCGAGAGTGTGCCCTGCAGAATGAGTCGGGCCAGAGGGGTGATAGATAGTAGCCACAGTAAGGGAATGGCTAGGAAAGAGAGAGTGGGCAGATAAGGCATTCAAAAGAGGAGTAGGTCTTCGTAGGCGTGACAGAGGCAGGAATCCACTCAGGGAAGATAAGGGCAACAACCCCACCAGCGCGGTTGGGCCTGGGCACGGAGAGGATCTTGTAGTCGGCAGGTAGGTGTATGTCAAAGCTGGTGACAGAACTGGCCGTGAACCATGTCTCAGTGAGACCGAGGATATCGAGGTCCATTTCCTTAAGAAGGCGGCAGATATCAGAGGAATGTTTGACAGCAGAGCGAGAGTTAAGAGTGTCAATGTGGAGAAGGTTGCCATACTTTAAGGACTTCCGGGGAGGGGTACAGATCAGAGTTACGCCCGCCAGAGATGTAGAAGGAGCACGAGAGGGGGCAGAGAGGGAGGGGTAAGGCAAGGTAGCAGAGGACAGAGGAGGGGGACAGCAGGAGAAGAAAGGAAGTTGATGAGGCGCGGGAAGCGTCTATCAAAGAGGTGAAGGTTGGCCTGAGGGCCTTGGACCAAGACGGTCCCATTAGAGTAGATGGCCTTAGAGGAGTGGAATGAGGCCAAGAGGACATCCCAACAGGTGCCACCATTAATGGGAGAAGAGGAGAAAGGAGCGAGCACAGAGACCATATGTAGGGTCCATAGGTCAGGTGAAGGCATGACAAAGAGGATGTCAGTGAGCGTTTCCTTGAGGAGGCACTGGTGTAGGTGTCAGCGATAGGGAGGCCTGGGTTGGAGGCCAGGATGTCCTTTTTAAACTTTTTCCTACCAGATTTAGTGAGGAGAGTAGGATAGTCAATGGAGAAGGAGTTAGAGAAGATAGGAGAGATAGAGAGCACCATAGAATAGGTGGTAGAGGAGGTGGGAGGGAGGGAGATCCCATGAAGGGATTATAACTTATAAGGATCAGCTACATGTGAAATTTGCTCCCTTATTTGCATTAGAAAAATATAAATTAGAATTGGTTGGAAAAATGACATGATGAAGTACAGATGTGTAAAAATAAATGTCTGGTTGACATACTGTGAGGAATTCCACCATCTGCACAGTGGGTGAGCGCTCACTTGGGTTTTCATTAAAATTTTATATGAAATTGAATGAGGGTAGGCTAACCTCTGGAATATGTGTGGGGCTAATTTGCACCTCTGGGTGGACACAGCCTACAGGTGTAGTCCTCCCTGCGACATCTAGTCGGAATGGGACACCCAGGAGTAAATCAAGGCATCTCAAAAAGGGGGAGTGCAAAACCTTATCCTTTGTTGGCCCTGCAGAACGGTGGCAGCAATTAAACCTAATTAGCATACTAATAGAGTATACTTCAAACAGGCACACCTGGGGCATAGCTGCAGCGGCTAACAAAAGACAGGAAAAAACACAACAACCTTTGATATGCACTGTGTCAACCTGAAGCCAGCTCCCGCCCCTCAGTATCAAGGACAGTGATGTGTCATGTCTGGTACATGTGTTTACATTAGGCAACCCCCACAGGGAGAACCCTTTCAGAGGTAAGGAATATGTGATTTGATGGAGACAAAGTCTATTCTCGCCACAACTTCAAGGAGAGCTGCCTTTAATAGGGAACCAGAGCCCAATTAATCAGAGAGACCCTTTGATCCACAACAGACAGGAAGATGGGTGGGACTTAGTAGTACATGTCTTCACCACTTTACCTTTCCTGTTGCAAAGCACTCTGGTTATGACCTCACGCAGAACAGAAGATTGTTGGTAGGGACCCAGGATTGGTTCATTAAGGTAGGCTTAGCCTACACCCAACAGTGGGGCCGATTTGGCATTAAAAGACGTTTGAGCCCCTTTTTTGGCAGATCATCTGAAAACTTTGCAAGGATTAGCAAGACAAACTCATTGGGACCGTGGTTGAAGGTACAGTCTGCCTTACATCTTCCACCAGTGAAGGAAGGCCAGGAACTCCACGAGGTAAGCAAGACCCCTCCCCTAAACATCTCCCAGGGAATAGAGGGAGATACTGAATCTAGAGGACCCTCCAGCAGCTCCCGTCATGACGCATACCTCCAGACTTCAGGATCAGACCAGCCTTCCCCAGTTGCAGGCTCCCATGGGGACCTTTAAGGCCCCAAAACGTTTTCAGACGCTTTCCTGGAGCCAGTCCTGGCGCCTTTGGCACCAGGCTCATATTATTTAATTATGTGAACAAGGATTCAGTGAACATGGAGGCACACATAGCCCAGTCTGGAGGAACTGAGACATGCAGTCTAGTTTCCAGGGTGTGGCTGGGCTTGGGACTACTTTACTTGGGCCTATTTGATCAAGGCTATATAAACCACACCCAAAGGACAGAACACGCTTCGCGTTATTCTACACTCTTGCAGCCTAACACTCACCGTGTCTGCTCAGCTCCTGTTTACCCGGACTTCAGCCACGCCTCAGGAACCACGGACCATCAGCACCTGTTGGACAAAAGAGAGAACAAGCAGAAGAACAGCGGTTGTGTCCTTACCTAAGAGAAGCAGTCCTCCAACTCCACCCGAACGGCCTTCTCTTCTGCCGTTCCCGGGAACCACCGCACCTGTAGAAAAAGAAACAAGAAGGGAGAGCGAATACTCACCCGGAGGCAACAGTTTTCCAGCATTCCATCAAAGCGGTTCACGCGATCGCTGCTCCGGAGTCGCACCGCACCTGCAGAGAAAGAGAAAACAAAACATCAGGTTAGTTGCGCAAAGGAAAAACCCATTTTTAAATACATCTCGACGCTGCGCTCTCGCGCCAACACTTACCTGCAGGAATACTGCGCGGCGTCATAGTGAGGAGTCCAATCCTTCATCTGGCACCTCCAAAACCACACCTGCAAAGGAATAAGCACAATAGTGAAAACTTTGGCAACAAAACAACACTTAAGCAAAACTGTTACCAAGGACCGATTGGTACGAAAACTGACCTACAGAGTCACAGCTGGTCTGAATTCCTCTACAGGCCGCAGGATCAGTGACACAACTAGATCCAGTGAAAACGCCTATGAACATTAAAGCGCCTCTGCATTCAGACGCAGGAAGGAGAGTCCACCATTAAAACACCTAAGGTGAGACATAAGCACAGAGGGAAGCGCTAGGAAGTTAAGGCAGGTGGGAGTCTTGCCTATCCAAAGCAGCAGGTTAGCATCTCCATTCAACATTCTAGGCAAACGCCCACTCGTGAGAGAAGTAGTGAGACAGAGAAAGACACGTGCAGACGTTCATCGCTCAGCTTCGTGCGACGCCCCCGTGGAGACCAGGTGAGCGTAACAGCTCCAGAGCCAGTACCCAGCCAGAACACAGCATGCCCGGCTAGGATCTGCAAGCAAGCTTCCTAGGTGGGAAGTGCCAGAGAGTCTTTGAACCAAACCAAGGACAAGGCCCTACATTCCTCAGCTTTGGGCCGTCTGCCTTAAAGGACACACGCCCAACGAAGAAGCTAGGAGGGGTGCACCAACAAGCATCAACCAACGTCCGTCTTTAGGATATTTTCGAGCCAGTCAAGCCTCTCAAACTGCAAACGACTGCACCCCTGACTTGTCACTCTGCAGTCACTCACGCCGTCCAAGACGCCTCAACCAGTGCTTCAGACCTGCCAACCAGCACCGAGATGATTCCTGACCCCAAGCCGCTGTGTAGACCAGCCTCCAGTTGTCCGTCCATCCTTGCTAGCCAAACAGCCTGCCGCATGATACCCGCAGCTGTCTCCAGTCTTGAACTCTGTCGCAGAAGCTTCAAAGCACCCTGAAACTGACTCGACAATGTCGAGCATTAAGAACTTCTACAAGCACAAGGTACATTCTGGTGCTGTTCCCCTAGTCCTTCGTCAAAGGCCCCTAGTGACATTCTACGACCCATTGCTCCCTTTGTGTTGAAACCAAGTATGCTTGAACTATTGAGATTAATTACTTTCACAGACTACCCTCCTGTCAGTATTCAGAGTGCATCCCCTTTCCTTCTTGAAACTGTGCTCTGCATTCCTTTACAGGTTTGTGAGAAACCAAATGGTGTCTCACCTACTAGTCCCTGGGTATCTCCCTACCTCTCAGGTGGCCAGGGAATGCCCATCGCCTTTGGATTTAGACCCTGGGGGTGGACCAGTGCGGGAGGATCATCTGGGTGAGGCAGCCGATGGCGAGACGCAGTATTCCCCCCTTTTTGTACACCTAACCCAACCTATTTTTTAGGATTCTCTGATGTCCTAAATCCCCCGGCCCACCTTTCTACACACTGGGCTGAGGAAGAGGACGACAGTAACAAGACTAACTCTCATACATCGCAACGGACATGTTGCGCTAATAGGGTCAGGCAAAGTCAGGCACTTGACTAAGTGTACACATCCGATACCAATTCGCTCTCCTCACACAAATAAAAGGCAGAACACAGAGACACAATCTCTGAGCAAGGTGGAACACGATAAGAGCTGAACATCTGGGGCGAAGGCGAACCTACTGGAGCAGCACGACGGACCAAGGGACGAGAGCAGTGAATTGAGAATGCCAGGAGTTCCCTACAGGAGGTCATTGCCTTCAAAAGGCTGCAAAAGTCATGTGGAGAAGCCCAAATCCCAAAGCAGAAGGTTACATTGTGTTTCAAGGATGCCAGCAACCCTCCATGGTGAACGGCAGAGTTGGGGAGGCGAGGACAAGCCTGTCGTACTAACCTTGACTCGTGAATTGGAAAACCGTAAAGACCAGAAAGAAATACACACAGCCGGTAAGTTGGCAAGCAACCTATGAGACCGGTCTGTGTTAAGAAAAGATTGAAGTTGCAACATTATATCGCAAGTGAAGGCTGCACGCGTGTGTATGAGACTGGAAGAAAGGCAGACCTGTGAATGAACTTTGAAGTAAGAATAGCTGTGAAACCAGAGATACTGAGAAACAGTGATCCGGCGAAAGGAAGTAGCCCACTCGAAAGTCTCAGTGAAAGGTTGATTGTTGGTAGCGATGAAGTGAATGAACTATAAAAGCAAAGTAATCAAAATTAACCCAGAGCGAAGGGGAGAGTAAAAAGCTGAACGTTGAACTTTGAGTCGAAGAAGTCCTCTGGAGGTCTGTAGAGAAAGCCACGAACATTCGAAAGTCTTCGACATCCAGAAACCGTCTGAGCCTGACTGATGGTGACCCAAATTGAAATAGGTTTGGGGAAGGGAGCCCCCTGCATGTATTATTTTTGTTATAAAAAGGTCTGAGGCCAACAGAGCGAGACCGGCGTGAATGTTTTGCTCTACGATATTGGAAGCTTGGAAAGAGACTTTAACATGGGAGGGCAGGCAAGGCCTCAATCCACGTTTTGAACTGTTTTTGTGTTAAAAACTCGAGCCAGAGTGTGTCATCCTGCCTACAGAGATCGCCTTACTCTGTGCTGACTAGCCTCTTTTATTCTTATAGTTGGAACACTGATTTTCCTTTGCATACATATTCTCCTTTTCACACTTTTTGTACAAGAGATAGCGCAGGCATTAGGTTTTGTTAGTACAGGCCATTTTGGTTTGGCAGACTCAAATAGGACTTATTTATTATTTGATGGTCGAGACTACTCCCATCCTAGTTATAGGGCAAAGTAGGAGTTTTCCCAAACCAAAAAACTTTAATAAAGGCTTTACAAATGGTACCTTTTGTGTCAGTGTCATACTTACGATACCATGCCTCCCCTGCAGGTGGGTTGTAATTTGTAGTGTGTTAGAACTGTCTGTTGAAATAATAATAAGGGAGTAGCTTCTTACTTGTAACTCAATTTCTCCTGCGTTGGTATCTTTTATAGATTCAAATGCTGTGAATATTCCCCGTAAGGCTGGGAATCCCAAGTTTCTTACATTTTAATTCCTTTACCAAGGAAAAACCTTTGTCCTACCCACACCGTTGTGGGTGCTTTTGGTCCCTACCAATAGGGCGTCAAGTGTATAGCTCTGCCCCAGCAGCTTTTAATCACTTTTGCTGGAGGATTAGTACATACAGAGGGTAGTATCTTTTTGAGGAGCCTATTTGGGTTGGGTTTCCCTACAGGCGGACCTCAGCGCCCTTCTGGTAGCTAGATGCTAACTTTTTACGGTCGCATGAAATTTGTCATGAGCACTGCTCCCGAGAAGCCAAGTCAAGCCCAGCATCCCCGGAAGCAGGCTCACGACCCTCGTCCCCGGCTCCAGCAAACCCCTATTGGGGCCCTTTGGACCATGTCCTGGCGCCTCTGGCGCCAGGCTCATAAGGAACCTCAGTCCCGGCGCCAGGGGCGCCAGGCTCATAATTCTTGCAAAGGTGCTTGGGTGGACCTACCTGTAGCAAACCATGCTGCATACTCACCTTTGCAAATGCTGGGAGGAACTATTCCCTGAACTGGGACTACTTTCTTACCTGGGTGGGGCTGGTGCCACTCCTTAGCTCTGGAACACAGGAACTCTTTTACCTGGGCGAGGCTGAGGAAGAAGAGACCCAATCACTCCAACACTATTTAAACCACACCCGATTGGGAAAACGTGCTTCGCGTTATTCTGCATCTGCAGCAGGACGCTCACCGAGTCAGCTCCAGCATTCCAGTGACATCTCCAGCTTCAGCTTAGCAACCTGTGGAAGAAAGACACGAGAACTATACTTACCATCCAGGAATCCAGACACCGGCAGAACCTGCAAGCAAAAGAAACATAAGGTTAGCAAGTTGCAACACGTTCGCAGCCTCGCTCGCTTACCTGATCCATCTGTGCTTTCACGGATTCTTCGTGGCCTTCTCTTCTGCAGCCTAACGGCACCTGTAAAGACAAAGAACATTATTAAGCAGGAATCGGGTGAAGGCGGCCGCATTTACTTTTCTTACCTGCTTTTGTGCGCGTATTACGATCTCTTCAACCGCAGCAGCCCGGCACCTGAAAACAAGAAAAGACATTATTTAAGTGCCATTAAAGACTTCAAGAAAGTCTAACACTTACGTGTTTCCCCACGTGCATCCGCGACTGGGAAAACGCCCGCAAGGTCCCGACACCTGCAAATAAGAAAAGAACATTGTTAGAGGTGCTATAATAAGGTCACAGATCATTATACTCACGTACTTCGCACGTGCAACGGCAACGGACGAACAACGCCTGCAACATCTCAAGACCTGAAAACTTGAAACAAGGGACATTATTGAGGTGTCATTGAAATTCCCATACCTACGTACTACCGCACGTGTCGCGCTCTCAGTGACCACGCCCTCAGCATCCAGGCACCTGAAAAGACAATGCAAAGACTTCATTAAAGGTGCCCATCTCTTCAAGACTATAAACTCTTTATACCTACTGGCATCCGCTCGTGCAGTAACGGCGGCATCACCTTTTGGCATCTCAGCACCTGTGCCACTTCTAAGGCCGGGGTCGCTTGGCCGCATGGCTTTTTCTCATCGACTATTATGCCTCACCTTGAGAAGATGGTTTGTTCACAGGTCGATCTTCTGACCTGGATCTATGGCTGGATGCAACCATTTTTCAGAGGGAGTGATCGCTCTCCCACTCCTTAACAAGCCCGCCTCAGATGCAGGCTAAGACCCCTCGTTTAGCCAACAGATTAGGGGACGATTACTGTTTTTTTTTTTTTTTTTTTTTAGACAAACCCGCAACAGATCTTGCAGTCCTCTGACGGGTGATTCGGGTACAGGCAGCATATGCAGTCCAGATGCCTGTCCCCTTCATAGACATTTTTTGAAGCCGCACGCACCACAAGCTCTAAACAAGGATTTTTGGGATACAGTGGTTTACATATTTGTTGTTGTTGCTCTGCATTTGCTGTTTTTTGTTGAAAAGTTCAAACTTTTTTTAATGTTTGAAGATTTCTCAGTGAAGAGAAGAACACAAGGATTCCTACCAGTTAAGAAGTTGGTTGAAATCTGAGGGGAAGCTGCTGGGGCGCAGCTATACACTCGACTTCCTATTGGTATGGACCAAAAGCACCTACAACGATATGGGTAGGACACTCAAGGTGTCAAACATTTTATCCTTAGAAAAGGAATTAAAATATAAATAACCAGGGATTCCCAGCAACAGGGAATATTCACAGCAAGTGACTATGAAAGATCTAATGCTGAAGAAAGTGAATATTTGTATACGACCTTGACTGACAGTCCCATTTTATGATTGGGTAATAATTGTATTTTTGCTGTGTTTTACATAACCAACCATCCACCACCTTGCGGAGATAAGCCTGCCGCTCCTTCCACGTTACCAAAATTGGACAAGGTGGTTTGTAATTAACTTGTGTTTCCAATCTGTTAGGAGCCCTTCTGATGTACTAGAGGTGTGGGGCTAATTGATGGTTTAGAAACAGATATTCATCCCTGGGACACTGGTGCCCCGCAAGTTGATTTGTCACACACTATTAAGAGTAAATTCCAAAAGCAAGAAACTGCTTTTCAATAAATTATTATTATTTTTTTAAAAGAAAATAAAAAACTGTTTTTCAACAAAAAGCATGTGAGCGTGTGCATCAGCTGACAATCTCTCAATTGTAGAAACATTTCGAACACTGAGCAGAGAGGTTCCAAACTCGGACTTTGAGCAACATACATGCGGCATCCATAGAACACTTAGAACCAGTGCAAGCATAGTGCAACTGTTCTACAGGTCCTCAATCCGAGATTCATACCATGTACCACTACACTCCCTTTGGCATCCATAAGATTTTGTTAATTCATTGCTCTGAGCATGTTCAATAATAGCACAAAGCGTTACTAGATTGAGAAACTGCTTCAGCCAGATGTTGCAGTCCCCTTTCCAAAATAGTACTGTGATTACATGTACAGTGGGGGGTTTGAACCCACCCACACGACACAAACAAGACTGCACTTCCCTTCAGTGCTTCAATTAAAATCATGTCAAACTCAATCGACAGTATGGAAAACTCCATGCAGCTCAATCTAAATGCAAGGAAACTTGGTCCCGAATCGGGCTATTAAAAAGGTTATCGCCCGCCCAAAGGCAGACAAGGAATTAAAATTGACACCACAGTGAAAAAATACCTTGCATGGAAATCACACAGAACTTTTTAGAATGAATGCCAAGTTCAACTGCGAATATCTGGAAAATTTGATAAACTAAATTTACATCGAACACTGACACTTCAACCCACTCACTTGTAAGGGGTCTCCGCCCCTCGCCCAGTTCACCAATTCAACCACCCAACATTCTAAAGCCCTCACTTCAACTGAATCAGTCTCTTCGAGCACGCGACGGCGTCCTACTTGGTCGACCCTCCAAAGGGTGCCTAAACAAAATGAACCACAGACTCCCTGCCCACTGTGCGGCCGATTAATCATGAAATCAAACGTTGAACAAAAATGCCACAACTTTGTTCTGTTCAGACAAAAACTGTCCGTGAGAAAATCTCATTTCGTTACGATACATTTTTAAAATAAACTACAAACATTTACATCCTGGCAATTTGTATAATTTCTCAATGCATCTTTGTAGTGCTACAGTCCTAAAAATGAGAACAATGATGCATGCTATCTGTGATCTAAGTTTTGAGAAAAATCAGGGTAATATTTAATATAACAGAATATATTCGGGAGGATAGCTCAGCGCCACCGTGCGCGTCTTGGAAGCAAGACGACACGAAGCAACAACAGGTTCGATCCCGGGTCCGTGCTTAGAAACCTGTGGGTGTTTAAGCGCGTTATAAATACGTAACTAAGACCAAAAAAAAAACACAATTACGCAACTAAGAAAAACAAACAATTCCTGTAACAGCGCCTCGATGCCTGCGGGCTGTGTGAGCGCTTTATAAATGTAAAATAAATACATAAAATACTTAAACGGGAAGCATTTTGAAAAACATGACAGTGAACAGAAAAACACATTCTGTGTATGGCCTTGTAAATTGCTGTCAAAAACAAATATTTAACATTGAAAGGCGACAACCATCAAACTCTGCAAATAACAGTTTTGATGCCTGAATGTTATATGGTTTTAGAGGCAGGGGGTTACTTCGCTTCCCCATGCCGTTGGCGGAACAACCTACGAAGTGATGCACCATGCACTGTAACTCACGGAAACCGGAACTGGAGGGAGACAGGCGCTGGCACATTTATGGCTATAATTACACGGGTCATAAATTCCCGTTTAAATTCAAGAGGCTACCCGTTTTCGCAGATGACATTTAAAGGATTAACTGGGACTTGCTTCTAGTCAGGAATGGCAGCAGACACGAAGACGTTTTCTAAAACACCAGCAACCACATCAAAAGGAAATCAATAACTGAAACCAGTCTATCCGTAACAAACGCAGGAAGCCTACCGAAGAAATGTATGCTGTTGGCAAAGTGATGAATGTTTATTAAGAATTGCGAGGGTGGTTGGAACCTTCACCGCCCCCAACACAAGCATTAAGAGAAACATGTCAGAACAAACAGGACGCTGCCGAGCTGAAGATTAAACGGAACTGGGGTTCTACAAACCTGCAACGCAGAACATTAGACGTTGCATAAGGTTGATTCCCTGAAAGGGAAGCTGCTGGCTACTGCAATCTTTGGTTTAATCAGGCCGTTTACAGGAAGGCACATGTTGCTCTAACTGCTATGTGGCCAAACTGCATGGCAACTGTTGAGGTGTCAGGAGAAAGTTCCAGCAGATATGCTTTTTCAACGTGGTGCTTTATGAAAAAGAGGTCTCATTAACAGAGCCTATTTTCAGGGCAGAATGACCAGCCGAATTGTGTCACAAAAAAGAAAAGGCTGGGGATTGCCTAGCCGTGCAGATGGAATTCTCTCATTAAAAAATGTTTATCAATTTTGAAAAAAGTTAGGTCAATCTAAAATGCAGATAGAAGAAAACATTGGAGGAGGACCTGCAAGAGGTCATCACAAGGCAATCTGAATATCATAAAAATACATTTACAGCAGTAGCACCACCAGAATTTAATAGCAACAAACCAATTGAAATATTTCAAAATCGTCCCAAAACAGAAACAATATCTATCAAAAAGCACCAGAGTGCACCCTACAGCAACGTGGAAAGCTCTAGTCTTCGGGTCCAAATGGGGGGAAAAATTCTGGTAGAAAATCCAACTCAATTCAGAAAGATCTTTATTTAATGCAATACAACCACACAAAAGCTGGATCTCATTTACATCATTTGAAGCCATCCAGGAGCCCTTTGCAAATATTCCCATTGGTACAAGAATCTTGCCCGGCTTCTTTCCAAGACCAAATCAACTTCTTGCTCTGAATATTACAAAGATTATGAATGCCTTCATTCAGTGATGCCAGTCCCGAAAGATTAAAAAACGTGGTGGTTACCTCACTACTTCAACCAATAGGACGGACACTCACCAACCACCCTATCCAAAACATTCTCCCGACTCCGCTAGGCTTCCAGATGCAACTTCATGGTTTTCAAGTGAGGAAAAAAAAAACACCACACCTAGCCTCCTTTGGAATGCAAGGGCTGTAGCCAAAGATGCTAGCAACACCACCAACCGGTGTAATGTAATGCAAAGAACAAGTTACTTAACCATGGTAACGTTCTTTCAACTGGATATTCCTCCCACGCATTCCTCATCTTATGATATCTCCATATCAAGCTTCAGCTGCTTCGCAATTTGTTTTCCAGCAGGCGGCGCTGCACGATGATGCCTGTCGACTCGATGTCCCTTAGAGGCTTATGTTTCGATTTCGATGTGATGGTATAAAGCGCGTGCAGCAACCGTTGCTTCAGTTCTATTTCTAAAGTATGTATAGGATATCCTACACCCAGCAGTTACTCCTTCTGAAAGAGTGAGGACTGCAATCACATGGAAAATTCTACTGTGGGGCAGGCTGCGAGGGGCAATGAGGAATATGTGGGAGAAACATCCAGTCGAAAGAACTTTACCATGAGTAAGTAACTTGTTCTTCGAATGGATTGTGTCCTCCCACGTACTCCTCATCTTATGATCCCAAAACAGTGAATGCTGGAGGAGGGAGTCAGAAATTTCAGACTCATGATAATTTAGGAGTTCCTTCATAGGTTTGTGTGCACAGAATGTAGCACTGCCTTTCCAAATAAACCTTCCCGGCTTGAGGAAGAGTCCAGATTATATTACTGGTAAAAGTATGTACAGGCGTCCATGTGGCTGCTGCACAAATATCTTTAATTGGGACACCCCTCTGTAATGCAGAGGAGGTAGCCATGCCCCTAGTTGGATGAGCTCTAAGACCCTCCGGGGTATCCTTTCACCCTAATCTGTAGCATTCAGATAGTCCTAAAATGATCCATCTTGACACAGTTTGTTTCGAACAATCAAAGTTACAATTATTTTCAGAGTTAAACGGAACTCGGACACAATCTTAGGTAAGAAGGTAGGCTTAACCTTAAGGACCACCTTCTCCTTCTAGACGATTGTATAAGGAGGCTTGCAGGACAAGGCCTGAAGTTCACTCACTCTTTGGGCTGATGTAATGGCCACTAAAAGGATGGTCTTTAAAGTTAACAAGCTTAAAGGGCAGGTATGGATAGGCTCAAAATGAGCACACATTAGAAATCGGAACACCAAGTTGAGCTCCCAAGTTGGGACTTGAAATGGGACTGGGGGAAAATGTATTTGTCAATCTTCTTACGAATTGTATCACAAGAGGGATCTTGAAGAAAGCTACCTCTTCAGAGGAGTGCTTACAAATAGAGAGCGCTGCCAGGTACCCCTTAATTGTACCAACCCAGAGCCCCAAATTGGCCAAGTGTTCGGGGGAACTGGCCCTGATCTGCCAATCTTCCGGGTAGGGGTGAATGTGAATCCCGCTCTCATGTGAATCGCTGCCACCACCGCCATCAACTTGGTGCAAAACCTCAGGGCGCATGTCAGCCCATAAGGCAGGACTCAAAATGGATAATGAGAACCGCCAACGGCAAACATCAAGTACTGTCTGTGCTTGTGATGGATTGGCAGATAAAAGTAAGCATCCTGAAGGTCCAATGATATCATCCAGTCCTGAGCTGGAGGGCCTGAAGGATCTGAGCAAGGGTAAACATTTTGAACTTCTACTTCCTGAGGTATTTGTTTAAGTCTCTTAAATCCAAAATGGGTCTCAATCCTCTGTACTTTTTTGGAATTAGGAAGTACGGGGAGTACCAGCACTCGTTCCTCTCTGCTACAGGTACTGGTTCTATAGCACCTTTCTCTAGCAGGGGCAAGATTTCCTGCATATGGAGCGGATCTGGAACTTTGAAAGAGCCGTTCCCCGGTGGATGAGTGAGGCTGTTTTTAGAAAGGGAAGGCAGTAACCCTGGGCAACTGTTTCCAATGCCCATGCATCTGAAGTAATGTCTCACCATTCTTTCAGATGCAGTGCGAGTGCTTCCCACTGGGGTCTTGGGAACTAAGACCTCAGAGAAGTTTTGGAGCATTGGCTGATGGTAAAGTAGCCGCTGCCTGTGGCTTCCTAGTACCTCTTGCCCGTCCACCACGGGGAAATCTTTTCTGACCTCTTTGATTGGACAGTCCTCTCCCCCTGCCAACTGAGGAGTAAAAGCAAAAGGACCTACCCCTCCAAGGTGTACCGGTGGGGTGGTTCTGTAGCTGTCTAATAGCAGCACCAACAGATTTTGCTGCTGCTTTGGAGGTCTGCAGTTTCTCCAGGCTCTTGTCAGCCTTGTTAGCAAATAAATGTGTGCTATCAAAGGGCATGTTAAGCAGTCTGGATTGCACATCTGGAGCAAAACCAGACTTTCTTAACCAGGCAAAAATGCACATTACTGTACTTGCCGCCATGGTGCTGCTGATGCCGTCAGCAGTGTCGAGACCTGTCTGGAGGGATTCACACATTGCGTCCTTCCCATCCTTGACTAGATTTAAAAATCTGTCTCTTTCCTCCCCTTTGGGATATGCTCAGCCGACATTGCTACACATTCAAAAATAGTATGAGTGAATCTAGCCAACAAGCATTTAGCATTCACTGACTTTAGGGTCATACTTCCAGCAGAGAAAACATTCTTGGCCAAAGCATCCTAATGCTCATCATCTCTGTCTGGGGGAATAGTGTGGTATGCATTTTGTCTTAAATTGGATGTGGCAGCTGTACCACTAAGCTTTCAGGAGTGGGATGTTTCATCAGATAACTGGGATCACTACTGGACGCCCTGTTCACGGCCCGAATTTTGGCATCTCCCAATTTGTATTTACTCTCCTTTGCAATGCCACATGAAAAGGAAGAATAGGATCCTCCTGGGGTCCTTTATCTAGGATGCGTATTTTCGATCCCATGTATTCCACCACCCTTCACATTGTAAGATCCCTCAGCATGGTCAATAAGGTCAGGTCTCCCAAACCAATTCTGGGGACGTATCTAGTCCACTTGCATTTTGCAGGGACACCTGTACATTTTTTTTACCTTGATTCCTCCGAGATCAAGGGTTCAGGGACCCCAGGTGTTCGATATTGAAGACCAAAAGGTTGTGAATCAGAGCAATGTTCTTCTTCCTCATAAATTGAAGAAAATGACCACAAAAACATATCTTTTGGTAGAGCTGTATACACCTTTTCTTTAATCTTCGATAGTGTTGCCGAAATCTTCGACACCGTCAACGTCAAGGACTTCTGTCACGATTCCTGCCCCCAGCTCCCTGGCATATCAGGCTGGAGCCAGGTCACGGCAACCTAGTTGGCCCCTAAGGGCCTCTCCATCTCCCCAGACACCTACTTGGACTCAAACTTGGCGCCTTTGGCACCAAGCTCTCACACAGTCCTGAGATCCACTTAGTATTGGACTTGCAATGTATTATGGGGCAATCGGACCCTCCAGTTTATAGCGATTTTGAGATCCCGCAAAATGCCGCGAAAAACGGCAGTTTTTGCAAAAAAGCACAACAACTGCTGTTTTTCCAAAAACACCCGCAAAAAGGTCTGTTTTTGGAAAAATATTTTTTTCTTTTTTTTTAAAACTCAAGAGGCTCAACTATTATTTTTTGGACTCAAGAAATGAAATGCGCAAGCACATTTCATCACTTGAGCACAAAAAAAAAAAGCTGTCCGATCCACAAAGGACATCTGAATGGAGGCTTCTTATATGCGTCCATTCAGATGTCATTTTTCTCCCCTTTGTGCAAATCAGGGGGCGTTTCTGCGCATTTAAAAGCGCATCCCAAATAGACAAGGAAGATGCACTTTTAAATGTGTAGAAATTGTAGGCCACTCTATGCACCCACTTTAAATACATTCATGAGGGGTGTCACGGCTTTACAGGGTCTTTACTGACCCTGGTGACTCATGCAATACTAATGAAAAAAAAAAAAAAAAAAGTTTGACTTCTGCTGTCTCACATGCATTTCTGTTCCCAAATGGGATGAAAATGTGTTTTTTTGGGTTACATTTTACAGTGGCAGGACCCTTAAGGGCCAGTCACAGTGAAATGCACGGGGAGCCAGTAGACCATTGTCGGGAGAGCTTTTCTAACACAAACATATTCAAGGTGGCTGGCCAGCCCATTATTTGCACTACAGCTCTGCCCTGTGGAAATGCCCATGTCACCTTTGAGATTAAGGTGGCCTGGTCACTTCCAAAAATGGCTTATCTGAAAACAGCACATCTTCTGCTCTATTTTTAGATGCCCAATTTTTTTAGGACAAAATCCAGAGTTTTCTTCAAAAATTTTAAAATGGTCACAATATGTGAGAGGGGAGCGATGGGTGAGCTGTGGCGTGGTAGGCAAGAAAGCGAAGGGAGATCAGAGGGAGAGCAGTGGGTCAGAGGGCAAAGCAGTGGGCAAGAGAGCAGATCGGATGCAGTGGGGCTGTGGGCCAGAAATCAGAGAGTGGAGGTACAGAAAGTGGAAGGAACGTGGGCTCAGGGGCAGTAGTGGGCTGCAGATTGGGAGAAAGGATGAGGGAAGTCTGTGATAGAATGGGAGAAAGGATGAAAAATGCAGAAGTAGCATGCAAGAAAGAAGGACTGTATACTGCGGGAGGAATTGGGGAGCGTACGGTGTGAGTTGGGAGTATGATTTGGAGTTTGGCAGGGACTAGAGAGCGCAAATTGGTACTTGGCAATGTGACAGAGCATGCGAGTATGTGTATGACTGAGCGTGATGTTCAAAAATACAAGTTGTGATGGGGAATTGCTGAGACGTGTGAGGTGTTGGGTGAGAGTTGTGTGGGTGTTTGCGGGATTGGGGAACATTTTCAGCATTACAACTGATAATGATTAATAACGTTAATATTAAATAGGCATGCACATTGAACCAAAAAAACATAGCCAAAACAAACACTGTTCTGCCAAGCCAGAGACATCTAATACTCTTCTTATTTGATAGAAAAGCTACATATATTGACACCCTGGCTCTCTTGTAGCCTTGCACACAGACCCTTTCCTGCAATGTACCAATCTTGCACCCTCCAGTCGAAAATTGTGCTGCAAAAATGCTGCCATAAATAATGATTTGTGCCGCAAAATTTGCCATTTCATGCCGCAAAATTTGCCATTTCATGCCCCAAAATCCTGGAGGGTCTGGGCAATGGATGCCCCCGATTTAATTCAGTTACTAGAACTGGATGAGCGGTCTAGTCTTTCGGGTGTGGCTCAGCCCAGGGATACCTACAGACTATTTAAACCACACCCGGCCTGAGAAGCATGCTTTGCGTTTCTCTGCAAATGCAGCGTGACACTCACTGTGCTCGGATCTCCTGAAGAGGCCCACTTCTTTCTTCAGTGCCAGCGCTCCTGCAAGAATAAGAACTTTGTTGCCAATACTCACCTCAAAGAGCATTCAACTTCTGTCCAGCTCTTCCCAGTCTTGCGGATTCCTACGGCAGAGCCATCTCCATCTCGGCACGCCGCGACCTACCAAAGGGGAGAAAAATAGAAGAAAAGACGTTGGTAAGCATTCTGCAATACTTAGCTCTCTCAAATTTGCAAATAGAGTTTAATCCTTAGCTGAACTCCCGTCGATCGGACAACTTCTGCTCCGGAGCATCCCGCCGATCTGAAAAAGGGGAAAAGACATCAGGTTAGCGCAAAACATTTAACAGGCGCCGCACATCGCGCTTTCTCACCGCAGTTCATCTCCTCAGCTCGCTTCCATGCTGGGTTACTGCGGCATCTAAAAGGACACGGAAAAGATGAACATTGGTTAGTGCTAAGGAAGCCAATAAGCATCACGCTCCGCATTCCTACTGACTTCAGCAGCGCATCACCATCCTCAAGACCTTCATCACCTAAGGAAAGAAAGACACAGTATTAAAGGGACTAGAGCCGTCAGAACTTTTGTAAGATTCATTCCAATTACCGGTCGGGCTGAAGCCGCAGCAAGCCCCGTCCACCAGGCCCGTGCCAGTGAAGCAACTAGGCACCCTCCAGCCCGCATCACCCACCGCGCCCCTGCATCAAAGGCAGGACGGAGAACGCCCCACATCAAAAAACAAGGTGAGGAGAGGTCCGGGGGAAGGTTGGGACCCAGGGAAGAAAAGGGGGGCCAGACAAGCAAGACCAATAGGGAATTGACCTCTGATAATACTGTGTTTCAGGCCCAGTGCTTGGTTGAGCAAGTCCAGGGAAGGGTTCGAAGTGGTCGGAAATCCGGACCGGCTGAGTGGTGTCCCCGCGGATATCAGGTGAGTGTTACAACGTTGCTGCTTTCGGCGTCTAGGACTTGTCCGATGCCTTTACCGTTGAGGACTTGTTATCATCCGTCAAGAAGTGGTTCGGCGCTGATGGCGTCGATTTCTTCAAGGAAGATTTGTCTTGACGTGAGGGACCCTTCACTGCTTGAGGACATTTTTCTTCGCCTCCCAAGCCCGAGGGTGCACAGGTTTTGCCCTTATTCTTTTCGAATTTTTCAACCTGGGCATGGCTTTCATAAGTCGTCGATGGGGTCAAGGTCGCATTCTCGAACACTTGCATCATATTAACTCTGAACTTCTCCCACAAAGCCCAAGAGGCTCCATTCGTCAGGCATTTTACCCGTTCCGGGGAGGAACTTGATGACGAAGACGGCAACCTATGGTACCTTTTTTTCGGACCTCATGAAAATGAGGTGTGGTGAGAACCAATGCGCGATCTCAATCGGTCTTCTTTCGACGAGGAGAAATATTTCGCGACTCGTCTGAAGACTGTCTTTTCGACAGGGTCGTCGAAGGGGATTTTGACCCACCTGCCGCTTATTTTTCCCTTTGCTCTTTCAGGGATTTCGCCATCGATAGCCACGCCTTACAGTCAAAGGTAGCTTGAGAGGAACCGCGGCACCACAGACAAACCCGATGAGTGTCCGTAAGGGACATCTTCGCCTCACAATCCTGGCACTTCTTAAACCCCGATCTCGAGTCAAAGACACTGACGAGGACGCCATTTTTTAAGATTTTTACTCTAAGATTCTCGATAGGGAACCGAAGCGCACCGGACCCGAAGCGATAAAATTTGCTGAAAAACTGTACTGAAGCCAACAGTCGATGCGTGCGCTCCTATACCATCATCAATGACATCGACATTGAGACTGAGGCCTTTGAAGGACATCGAGTCAGCATCGATGTGCAGCACCATCTGCTGGAAAAAAATTCCAAGGCAGCGGAAGCTGGATATAGAGATATAAAATGAGGAATACGTGGGAGGATACAATCCATTCGAAGTGGTTTTATATGGCTCCCCTCTGCCCTTATCTTGGCATCACTGAGCATGTGCTTTAGAGCCAGAATCATTTTAGCTGTAGGTAACTGCCCTGATGGGTGCCCCACAGAAAATGGATGTGCACATTTGTTTGTGTTGGAACTCCAGTAGACATTTTAGTTCACCAAGGCTGCCAATTATAGCATTATATCCAGTCATGCGTTGGAGGACGTTCGCACAGACTAACTAGTCAAGGTAGTGGTATATATGTATCATGCTCTCAAGATGTAAAGCTGTAACTGACCACTAGATGCTGAGCCCAAAAGGGAGAACTTTGAACTGCTCAATGTCACAAAGTATGGAAACCTGCAATTTGGAGACTAGATGTGACGGTGCATATTATGCATCCTGCAAATCCAATGCACATAAACAATCCTCCTGTTGCAAGGCAGACCATTTGAATAGGCAACAACTTCCTTGGGAACTGGTTGAAATCTAATAGAGGATCACACTTTAACCTGCTTAGCTCTGGCAATGAGAAAAAACAGGAATAAAGGTGACTGTGGCTAACCCAGGAGTAACTCCCCAATTTACACCCCTGTGGTCACTCAACTCCACAGTCAGATCCTATGAAAGTTGTAGGGGGTGTTGGCTGCAATGAGGGAGGGCAGTTGGAATCCCCTGCTCAGCTCACTCATTTATTTATTTGATATCCACTCATTTCTAATTTGCTATTAGGTGGTCCTGCTTCCCATCCACTGTAACTGGCATTAATGATATGCCAGTCAGAGTCCCTCCACCCTGTATTTTGCAAATAGGTAAACTCCCCAGGTAACCCCCTCCACACTCTCCCAAAATAACCCTGTAGCAACTACTATTTTGCTTTCAGGCGATTAGTCCTCCACAATATTTTGCTTCTGTGTGTCCTTCCACACAGGATATTTGGCAGGAACTATATTTTACATGTACATGATTAATCGCTTCCACTGTTTCTCACGTCTATGTAATCCCCTATCCACCATTTATTGTGCTTCTAAAATTATCCCCTCACTACATTTGGCAACCACTGTATTTTGCTTCTCCAGTGATGCTGCCCACCACCCATGATCTTGCTGCACCCAGGCCCCCCCGCCATCCCCTCCCCCATTGTACTTTGCTTGTAGGTGAAACCAAAAACAGGTATCCCCCCTCTCCCTTTAGTCCATCGCAACCAGGTAGTCCTCCATTGTAGTTTGCATCCACTGCCTACTGTATTTTTCTTTAGTGATTACTACTGTATTTTCTGCATCTGGGTTATCCCTCGAGTGCTTTGATTAGTTCTTAATTCACTGTTCTGCTCCTTCGTATCCTCCCATTTGATTTTACCTGGGTGAAGTCCTTGATCTTTACTCCTGGCACAGCACACAGTCTTCCTTCCTGGCATCTCCTACTTAAACCACGCCAAGAGGTCTCCATTTGATTTTTATTTTATTGAACGCTTTCGCCAAAGCGTTGTACATAAGCAAAGCAAAAAATGGTGCGTAAAGAGATGAAAGAAGTGACAGAAGGTGGGCCTTGAGACAGGAGAAACAAAACAAAAAGAAGAAAAAAAGAAAAAAAAAAAAAAAAAAAAGAGGACCACAGAGGAAGAGGAGTGGATATCATCATGGTGAGAATTCAAGAGCTTGTTGGGCAACAAGAGAAAAGGGCCAAAACCGTGAAGGGCCACAGGAAGGCTCTGGAGAGGTGAGGAGATGTAGATGCTGGGAACAGGAAGGTACATATGCGGAGATCAAAGAAGAAAAGAAGGAGCAAAGCTGTGATACAACTTAGACAATACTAGAAAATGGAATTGGAGGCAAGAGTCGAAGGAAAGAAGGGTCTGTAAATAAGAGGGAGTAATTTAAGATCGGACAAGTAAAAGAAAGAGGAGCCGAATAGCAGAGTTATAGATGGATCAGAGGGGAGCAAGGTGTGAAGAGGTTAGGCTGACAAGCAGGGCTGAGCAATTGAGGTGAGAAAATAATAAAGGTACTCACCGTAGTGACTACCTTACTCCTAGTCCACAGTCCCCCGTTCCTCATTCTTATGGGACATTCCTCCGTCCTGTGGGACGGGACCGGAACACTTTGTAAAAAGCATCGCATTTTTAAAAAATGTGTCCTTCCTCTTTTTAAGCGGGGTACCGCACGCGGCTGTAGCTCCGCCCAGAGCATCGCCCATCAGTCCTTTTCTATCGCCAGGTCTATGAACTTTAAGCAATAACAGAGAAAATCTTTTAGAGGGGACAGCGGGTGGGCGTATGGAGGAAAGGGGACTATGAACTAGGAGTAAGGGAGTCACTACGGTGAGTAACTTTATTATAATCCTACGTCCCATCCCCTTTCCTCCATACTTATGGGAGATTCCCAAGCACTCTTCACAGGAATTACGTGTGGATGGAAACTTTTTACTGAAACAGGTTCCTAAGCACAGCTTGACCAAACTGAGCATCCGCCCTGGAGCTCAGGTCCAGACAGTAATGCTTACAAAAAATCGATGGGGCGGCACACGTAGCCGCTTTCGCAATGGTCTCCCTGGGAACATATTTTTGGAAGGCAACGGCAGCCGCCTTGCCCCGCACAAGATGATCATGAATTCCTTTTGGGGCCCGAAGACCCTGAATGGTATACGCCTCAGAAATACAGGCAGCGATCCATCGGGAGATGGTCGCTTTCGAGGCCGGCTTTCCTTGCGGATTTCCAAAGGTCACAAAAAGCTGCGAAGAGTTCCTAAGCTCAGATGTTCTGTCCAGATAGAACTTAAAGGCTCGTCTAACGTCTAAGCCAGTGCAGAACCCTCTGAGGCCGGGTCTGGGAAGAAGACAGGCAATGAAATTGACTGATTCAAATGAAAATCAGAGACCACCTTCGGAAGAAATGCAGGATTTGTCCGCAGGACAACCTCATCCTTAGGAAAAGTAAGGAATGGATGCTCTACCGACAAGGCCTGAAGCTCACTTACACGCCTTGCCGAAGTCACAGCAATCAAAAACGACACTTTCCACGAAAGGTGCTTAAAATCGACAGTAGCCATGGGCTGAAAATGCTTATGACATAAGGCGCAAGGACCACATTCAAATCGCACCTTGAATGCAGGTTGCGAACAGGAGGATAAAGATGCATCAAGCCCGCAGAGTGTCTTTTAATGACTGGATTAGACAGTGAAAACAAGCACTGGTCAGTGGACAAATAAGCAGCAACAGCCGATAAATAAGTCCAGCAGGACAAGACGTGGATGCCAGACTCTGCCAAATGTGAAACAAAAGACAGGCCCATGTCGATAGTAGCCCAGCTGGGATCCAGCTGCTTAGCCAAACACCAGTGGCAGAACCATAGCCATTTACTTCTATACTGAGATCTTGTAGAGGGTTTCCTGGCCTACTGAATGATACGCATGTTATGTGTGGACAAATTGAAACGCTCTAAAGATCTGAACGATTGTGGGGAGGGGTGCCACAGCTGCTGATCGCTCTGATGAAGCAGATTAGTGACCAGTGGAAGCTTGAGCGGCGGGCACGCCGATAAATGTTGACGCTCCGAAAACCAAAACCTGGCCGGCCACCAAGGGGCTACGAGCAGCAGGGAGCAATTCACTGTGTTCCTTAGCTTGCAAAGCGCCCGATGGATCAGAGGAAGGGGTGGAAAAGCATAGGCCTTCATGTTGTTCCATGGACTCTCGAGAGCATCCCCGAGTGAGGAGGCTCTGAGCCCGTTCCTGGAGGCATACAGGGGAAGCTTGCTGTCTATAGCCGTCGCAAAGAGGTCCACTTCAGGAGTGCCCCGACAGCGAAAAATATCCGAGAGGATCTCCATGTTCAGTTCCCACTAGTAGCTGACAATTGCTTGTCAGCTGAGGGCATCTGCAGTGACAGTCAGCTGGGCCGGGATGTGTACTGCTAACAGCCAGATACCATGCTGAACGGCCCATTCCCATATCTGAATGGCAAGATCCACAACAGGAGGAGACCCAGTATCCCCCCGCTTGATGTAGAACATGGACACTGCATGGTCCTTGCAGACACGGATCACCCTGTTGACAATGCCTGGTTTGAACGCTTTCAGCGCCAGGAATATCGCCAAAAGCTTCAGACAATTTATATGAAGCGGTCTGTCCTGTGGCGACCAAAGATCGAAAACCTGAAGATGATCCAACGTCGCATCCCAACCCAGAAGGGAGGAATCAGTTTGTGACCGTCAAAAGTGGGCAATGGTCCTAAAAGGGAGCGCCCACTGACAGATTGCTCAGAGACGACCTCCACAAGAGGTACGCCCTCATGAAAGGAGGAACCGGTATCATTTGGTAATCTGGGTCCACCGCTTGAAGCCATGAGCTTCGAAGAGCCATCTGTGTCTGCTTCATCTTGAGAAGAGGAAGAGCCAGCACGCACAAAGCCATGCGTCCCAGAAGCCTCTGGAACCTCCAGGCCAACATGCTCTCCGACTGCATAAACACCTGACACATGGCCAACAGATCCGCCATTCTGTCGCCAGTTAGGTACACTATGCAATCGATCGTGTTCCAACGAAAACCCAGGAAAATCAAGTCCTGAAAGACCGTCAAAGGATTTCCGCCAGTTCACCGACAGCCCAAGGTGGAACAGGAGCTGGAGGAGAGACTGAAGGTTGCTCGAGGCTTTCAGTGGACAAGGACTGCACAGCAGCCAATCGTCCAAATACGGATACACATGGATACCATGTAGCCGAAGAAAAGGTGCGATGACCGCCATCATCTTCGTAAAGACATGCGGTGCCGAGCTGAGACCAAACGGGAGCACACAAAACTGGAAATGCTCCTCCCACACAGAAATACGTATGCATTTCCGATGCGGGCTCCAAATGATGATATGCATATAACCTGAGCCGCCGCTGAAGCCGGTCTGGATTGCAGTGTGGCGGCCGCCACCACTGTGGAGGAAGGGAGCGGCCAAGACGCTAAGGCTACCTTCTCCGAAGTATGAAGCCTATAACGAGCGTCAATCTTTTTGTTAACGTGCAGTCCAGAGTGTGGCTTATCCCAGACCTTGCGGACCTCCGCCAAAAGTCCTTCTAGACAAACGAGCCGGTGCGCTCCTGAGGAGACAAGGTGAACGCCCCAGAAAGCACCCCTTCTTACGAAGGGTGTGCCTCAGGAATTGAACATCCAGAAGAGCCATCATGTCCAGTACCCGGTCATGGAACACCGTAACAGAGCGGGGCTGGTCATCGCCATCCTGATCCCCTTGCGTGTCATCCAACATGTCTGGATCAACCTGCGTCACATCTGGCTCCGCCTAAGACTTGTCTATTGGAGACAACGGAGGCAGGTGCGGGAAGGCTGGAGATGGGCCAACCGGTAGAGTTAAAACAGCTGCCAGAACAACTGGTGCTACAACAGGAACTGTTGGCACAGGATTCGGCACCGGAGGGCAGATTTCCTTAAAAAGACCTGAAATACTCCTTCATGGTGTCAAGAGTGCATGAGCTTCTGAAATTTCCCGAAAAAAGCATCCTCCGCCGAAGGTTTAGACACTGGGGCAGGCGGAGGCCTCATGAGAGGAGTAGCTCCAGGGCAGCAAGGGAGAGGCCTGCCAAGAAGGGCCCTCTCCAGCCAGATTAACATAGATCAATGGCGCAGATGCCAGAGGAAGCGAGACCGCGTGCAGCAATGGCATCCGAGTGTTCCAGTCAAACTGGATGAAACGGCACACAAGGAAAACTATGTTCACCTGAAAAAATGCTCCCAGCACCCAACACCGATGGCGTAGGTGTAAGGGTAGAGTCCAAAATGGCCACTGTAGTTCACGCGGAAGCGGGCGCCATTTTGTCAGCGCCTGAGAACTGCGTCACGTCTCCACAGACGGGTCAGGGGTCTTGACTTTAGCCTTGACACAAGGAACCTCGGTAGAGCCGGTACTGTGCGGCCTAGGATGTTTCTGAGACATACTATCAGCCAAATTAGCCTCTAGCGCCGGTAACAGAGGAATTACGGTCAATGACCTTACTCTGTGCCCCCTCGACAGAGCCGGTATCACCACCAGAGCGGGAACGATGATTAATCCACCTCACTGACAAGACCTTAACAGATCTCTCAGTTCTGATGGTCACCTTAGCCTCAGACAGAGGAACTTTGGACCAGAGTCCGGTAACAGCTCCCTCACGAGGGGCCTCAAACCTTGGTTCAGTACAGAAAGCCTCTACCGAGGCCTTAGGGCGTGCCCCAGTGTCTGTATGGGAAGCTCCCTACAAGGAGACCTCGAAGCAAGCTCCGGTACCCCCAGCCTCAGTATAACTGGGCCGTTGAATATCCCCCAGAGGAGGGGCCTCGGATTGTAATCCAGTGTAGGCAGGCCCCTCACGGAGGCCCTCTGAGAAAACTCTGGTACCTTTTTTAGGCCTGAAAGGCACCTCAGGGGAAACCCCGGTAACAGAGCTTTTGAAGCCCCTCCCGGACTGGGAAGACCCAGGGAAGGAGTCCCCCGGTCTGGGTGCCCTAAAAACGAAAGAACTTACCGGGCGTCTCTTCTCGTCGATGAAACTGTGAAAATTCGGGGGAGGTACGCACTGAAACACCACCTCCCACCGATCCAGATGATGTTGAAGTGCCCGGACCGAAAGGGAATCGCAGTAGAAGCACAAGTCCCACCGGTGATCCGGACCCAAACACTTGAAACAAAGAGGAGGGGGATCCGCCCTAGCGTAGCATCGCCCGCTAGAAGAACAAGAAGGAAAATCTAACCAAACCGGCATAGGTGGACTACTACGCGACCGCTAAACCGGAGCAGGAGAGAAGGACACTGAAGGAAAAACATCTTCCTAAGATGCAAGTGCGTCCAGTCCTGAACGTGCTGAAAAAAGGACTGATGGGCGATGAGCTGGGCGGATCTAAGAAGGGCAGGGTTACGGCCGTGTGCAGTACCCCGCGTAAAAAGAGAGGAAGGACAGCTTTTTGAAAAATGTGATGCTTTTTACAAATTGCTCCGGTCCAGTCCCACAGGACAGAGTAATGTCCCATAAGTATGGAGGAACGGGGATGGGACGTAGGAGTAAATAGACAGCGTGAGGAGCTTAATTGCCTATAATGAGAGAAAGGGAAGGGTCTTGCCTATATTAAAGAGATGGTTCTGACAGGTTCGGGTAATAGAAGAGATATGATGCAAGAACATAAGCAATTAATGGGAATGCCCAGATTGTGGGCAGTAGAAGAGATTGGAATAAAAGGGGGAAAAGACACAGGAGTAGGGGACAGGGAGACTATGAAGGAAAGGAGCATCCCAGTTTTTAATTGATTAAGCAAGAGGAATTGTGATGACAACCAGGATTTGACTGCCTGAAGGCATGAGGAAACATAGGAGTGGAGAGGCCTTAATAATTGCTGTGAAATGGTCCATTTATACCTTGGCTCAGTCTCCTATTGTGACACAGGCTTCCTCCTCTGATAAAGAATGTCCAAACGATGGATATCAATTCCCCCAAACCTCCATCAATCACCAGCCCAACACATTCTGGCTTTCCAAGACAGCCGAAAGCATTATAGCCTACCACAAAGTAAAGCAAATGACACGTGCAGAGAACTGAAATAAAAAAGAGCATCGGGGTGCTTAGACAATCCAAGGGGTCTTCTTTCAAGACACCCCCTGATTATCAGCATAATTTTAACCCGCGGGGAAAGGGCGCAGGGTGTTTGCGTCCCGCAGGAGGACATTGGTTTGGCCCAGGAGGGCCCCCGTACTTTGGCCACGCCCCCTCCACTACTTCACCTGGCCATCGAAGCCCGCCGGGTGAAGCCCGCGGGGAAAGGGCACGGGGTGTTTGCGTCCCGCAGGAGGACATTGGTTTGGCCCAGGAGGGCCCCCGTACTTTGGCCACGCCCCCTCCGCTACTTCCTCTGCCCATCGAAGCCCGCCGGGTGAAACCCGCGGGGAAAGGGCGCGGGGTGTTTGCGTCCCGCAGGGGTGTTCGCGGTGCTGCAGAGGGGAAGCCATCACCTGTAAACCTGCTAGGATGATACGCCAACATTGAACAGTGGGAGGTTGGAGTCTGAAGCTGCTGCAGACCGTACGGAAGTTGCTGCTGTATGCTGTCTGCAAAGGAGGTAAACTAGGTGTCATATCCCTTCTGGTGTCATCCCTGCCCTATTTCTGAAAACCATTTTTTTTTTTCTTTGGGCCTTTATGCCGGACCACCCTGTTCAAGACATTGGGAGGACTCCAGCCCCTGCACCCCTTGTGTTTTTTGGTCCTGAGCTTGGCCCGGGCCCCCCTCCCGGTGCCATGAGGAAAATCAGACAGCTAAAGAGGAATCTGAAAGCGGCTCCCACAGCTGCTTTGACAACTTATTGTGCACCAGGTACCACCCACAAGGTCACAGCACCCATAGCTTTTGGGGATGCCCACCTCCTGATCAATGAGATACGTCATTTTTTGGGTAGTCCAAGGGTAGAGCCCTCCCCCTTACCCGCACGGAGCATGGTTGTTTTGCCTCCCGGGCCCCGGCTGGACGATTCCATTTGCTCAACTCCTGTTGGCCCCGCTACACAATCTGTACAATCTGCACAGCTTCTGGAAGGGCTCCTCCCTGCCCAAAGGGGCAATCCCTCCTCATGTTCCCACAATAGTTCGTGGAGTGATATATCCTCGCCTACAAGCTCAGGGGCCCTTTGGTGTGTCCCCACTTCGGTCGGTCGAGGTCACCAACCAAAACCAAACACCAGCTGTTATTAACCACAAGCTCAACTTGACCTCTGACCGACACATCGAGGAAGTGCCCTTGCATAGGGGGTGTGGGTATACCCAAGTTCTGGCGGAACTGGCCATCATCAAGGACTTGTTATTCACCCTGCTAGAGGCCCAAAGGAAGGGAGGCGGAATTGCTCAAGAGGAGGAGCCCATGATCACCACCCCAGCAGTTGAAGGGCACAAGTGCCTACCCCTGGAAATTCCCATGGAATGTCTACCTGTAGAGGTCCCCCTTGTATTGACCACCCCCAAAGGGACTGCCGTTAATCAAAATCAGGCACAGGCCTCGGCCCCCATGGACCCCGACTGCATCGAATCCAAAGCCCAGGGTTCATGGAAGTCGGGGGTTCAGCACAAGCGGCCGGAACCAGGAAAATCCAATTGCGCAATAGTCTTTCTCCAGGGGGTCCCCAAACTGGCAGTAGACAAGCCAGAGCAAAGGGACGCCCTACTCAACAAATGCCTATTTTGGCTGAAAACCACCGGAGGCTGCCCATTTGTATGCAGAGGCGCTTTGGCGGGGTGCAGCAGAATGACCAGTATGGGCAAAAACTCCCTGGACAGTATCAAATTGACATTTTGGGACCATAGTACATCGCACAGGGTTTTGAGAGGTTGTGGACGGGCAGGCCAGCCATCGGAGAGTGGGATTTAAATCAGTATGCCCCCCTTTCTCAGCTCTGTTGCCCCTGTTAGATCTGCCATAGTAAAGTCTGGGGTCTTTCCTATCAACAGCCTCCTCTCAGGTGCAAATTTGACTGCCTTAGGCCCGAGGCGCCATGGGTGTTGGAGGAGGCAAGGGGTTTGTGGGACCTGACTATGGGCTCAAAGATCAGTCTAGGGTTTCCATTGGAGGGGGTGGATTGTTTGTACTGGTCCGTAGTTTTCCTTGCTGCTGATTCTTTGTAACTCTGTATCAGAACTGTATTCTTATTTTTAGAAATGTTTTTGTAGGATGCACGATGGTCTTTTTTTGGGCGAATAAAGATGTTTGACTGACTTAAACCACTTACATCTCTATCTCACTATACCTCATTAGATGCCACCCCGCACAAGGAACAGACTATTCCCCACAAGTCTTCAAGGTAGCACTCTGAGGACTGTGCCAGAACTAGAACAAACACTAGCCCACAACCACCACAGCTTACCTGGACACATCCAACTAACAGAAACATCTCACTGCAGGAGTCAGCATAGACCACACATGTTATTTCTAAACCTCACCCTCCACACCCTAAACTGACCCCTGCTCAGTCTCCCAGATGAAAAATGCAACCAAAAATGCAGTACTCTACACTGCCAAGCAAACCACAACCTGGGCCGCATAGGCAACACTTGGAGGCTACAAAGAACATTTCAGAACAAGGTGCCTTCTTATCAAAGCCCAATTTATAGAAGAAAAAACTAAAAAGACAATCAAGGAAGGTCTTTTATTCCTCACAGACCTACCTCAGAGGATTACTCAGCAGTAATACACAAGGCAATCCACGTTGAATAAACTTGTCAACGGAACTGTCAAGAGAAGTGGTATGGTATAATACTTAAGCGCAAATCATATCACCCAAACAAGGAGGTATATCAATGCGCTGAAACAAGTTTTACATTTTCTTTTAAATTTAATTTGTTGACAGCGGCCAAACCCGGAAGTATCAAATACCCAGCTACCAGAGACAAAGCAGGCATAAACCACACCCCTGAGCTAGTCGTCTTTCCAGCTCATACAGGGAATAGAGTAGTAGTAGCATTTCTCTTGTACACAGACTATCATTTAAAATTGCTCCTTCAGGCAAGATTTCACATTGCACATCTCATCTCCAACTCTGTTTCATTTCACCCAGTTTCCCACTGAACTTCATTATTTACAGACTCCTCTCACACAACCTTCACGTTCGCCAAAATAAAGACGGGCGGATGCTGTCTGTAACCTTTCGTACACAGCCAATATTATTTTGGGAGATGGATAGTCGATGGCAAAGGAGGCAAATGCTGGAACCGAGTCGCTGGCTGCAAACCTGGGTGGCAGACATTTCAAGCAACTAGTTCAAAGTACCCACAAAAGCAGCCAGGCACATCGTACAGTTTTTTGTAGCAGGAATGCCACTACCATCTTTTCCACAGTGGACATACCCTAATCGATCAAAGATCCCCCAAATTCAATCAGACCCTAGAAGGAAATCAAATGTTTTTCTCTTTTCTCGAGAAGAATTTTATGTTACAAGGAGCTGATGGCTTCCCATCCCAGTGGCATTTTGATCGGTTTAAGCTTAAATCCCAATGATTTTCGCCCTCTTTTTAAGGCTTTAAAATAGCAAGGGTTGTATTGTTAGCTGGATTGGCATGGTTCCCTTCCGTTTAAGCCTTTGCAAAAGACGGACTAAGTTTTGCAGACAGCCATCTTTCACACCCCTGTAACAACCCTTTTGAAATCCAGAATTCAATGTATATATGTTTAAGGATTACGGCTACAGAGGGGGAATCTAGTGGGTGAAATGTAGGGGACGAGAGATTAGGGGGAATGGGTACCCCCTTATAAAAATGTTAAAAAATAAAGTAATTCTGATGAAGTAATTTACCATAGAGACATTTACTCAGTTCAAATCATGTAGAACCAACTTAGGAGTTGAAAGTAGCTGCTGGTAGCTATTGGCGTCAAGCCAACCTGGCTCTCAGTCTATAACCAGGAGCTAACTAGCTCCCAGCAATTTCGAACCCTGCAATGCAATATTCTGCCACTGTAGTATTTTACCACTACACCATTTTGATAACATGCCACTAATATTTCGCCCTTGGGATACTTGATGACTGAAACACTCCAATTATGAAAACCTGATAATACTTTTCAATTTGATATCTTGCCACTGCAATATTTTTGCCATTCTGATAATTGGTCACTAGGAACTTCAACAATTTTGATATTTGCCCAATGATATTGCTTCATTTTTGATAATGTACGACTGGGATACCCTGCCATTTCAGATTACCCGTGACTGATATTTCCCAATGTCGATAATTGCCACTTGGAGACAGACATTTGGATAACATGCCAGTGAGATATTTCATTAACAAAAAGCAACCAAAATACTTTGACACTGATATTTTGCCTCTGTAATATTTTCCCATAGGATAACATTGCTACCATGATACTGTGCCTATCTAATAATCTGCAATGATTACTCTACTCTCCATTTTGCAAACCGGTTAATAAAATTGCCCCACTGGGATAACTTTCCCATATGGAAAACTTGCTACAGATATCTTGTGGCCACTAAGATATTCTGCCCCTTTGTTACCTCCCAATTTCAACGGTAATAGCTGGCCACCACTATTTCGCCACTGGGATATTTTCCTGTCCGTAGACTACCATCTGGATAACCTCTCACTATAATATCTTGCCACTAATGATCTGCCTCTGGGATATTTTCCTATCTAGATAATCTGCCAGTGAAATATCTGGGAAAATAAATTAAAATGAAAAGCAACTAACATCCAAAGCCCAACAAGTTACAAGCAGCCTGCTTGCCCTAGAACCCCCCCAAAACCCCCTGATCCCGCTGGAAGCTAAGCTCACAAAGCACACCGAAATGTCTCCATCATGGAACGACAGCCGGACAACAGTTACCAATAATGGCACAAGTCCTTGCAAAAAAAGCCAAAACAAGTAACCAACTACTCCTTGAAACCTAAATACTCTGGGAAACCGTGCATAATCCTTTCGAAGAAGAGCGCCCTTTTGGGACCTCTCCACCGAAATCCCTCTGTCTTGAGATACCCATCAACCTACAAACCCTAACAACCAGCTTTCCAAAGAAATGAGCCACACAGGGAGACAAGAAACAAAAGATCAAAGAACTTTAAAAGATCCAAGGCACCTAAACACGTTGTTTGTCACCAGGGGACAGGCGAGACAAAAGAATTCCAAGTTACAAACCCACAAGCAACCCTGAAAATGACATTGATCCTACACGCAACCTACTCCAGCTCCTCAATGAAGAAACAGAAGCAACCACAGTTCAAATCCCGAACCCCACACCAAAGTCAATTACTGGATCAAAAGACCGGAGCAATCAATGTCCTATCGCCATTCAGACAAGCAAAGGACAAAGCCCGAAAAGCACAATACACCACAAGAGATAAAAGCTTGCCAGCGAAGGAGGAACGGGACACGCCTTTCATCAGGGAAACCTGGCTAATGCATCGCTAAGTTATTTGCTTACAAATCCATCCTGAACAAAAAGAGGATGCAGCTTAGCTGTACATACAACTATCGCCTAAGAATCACAACAGCACCATATTGAAAGATAACAGTTTGGGAATCACTCGGGCCTCCACTTCCCTATATACCATCAAACCAATTATCCCTCCTACAAAACTTCAAATCACCCACTTGCAACCAAACCTTTGCAGCGAAACGTGTAGCCATAAACAGCATTGAAATAGAAATACAACCAACTGATTACACTAGACTTTACCAACTCTTTAACAGAACACCACCAACTAGGCCAAAACACTAACCTAAAGTGTCCACCAAGCACCTGCTACAAATGGTGAAGGGGGAAACCCATGCAGCCAGACACTTTGAATGCAATCGTCTGTAAAAAAAGCCCGACTACAATTGGACCTCCAAAACACATTCTTTGGAGCAATACCACCTTTTTTTAATTTTTTTTATTTGCACTCCCGGTCTAGTTCATCCCACCCACATAAATCTTACTCCATTTAAGACAGAAAACATGGAAATCCTTCAACACCATGGACCTCAACACCAGACTGGAATCCATAAAACCACAAAACTCTCTCCTGGACACACTTCCACCAGAAGAAAGTATGGAGACACTCCAAAAATGGATCACAAAAGCTCTAGAGGCTGTAGCACTGAAGAAAGTTGTTGCCCCCTTTCAAACGAAAACGACTGCCGGATTGCTTTCTTCAGGACTCTGAGGAAGGACGTTAACCAACAAGAAACTCAATCTTAGAGGAAACATTACAACCAACAGGACAAAAAAAAAAAAATTATCGCATACCAAAACACAAATACATCTCTATGAAGCAGACATCCATATAATCAAAGTAAATGCACAAAGCCGAACACATCTTAAAAGCAAGCAATGCATTTAAAGATGTTAAAAAAAAAATCATTGAGATAAGAAACCAAACATCTAGCAATAATGTTCCCACTCCCCAAACTGTGATGACCTTGCAAACCACTTTAAAAACAAAGTAAAACATCCAACAAGCCATCAAGACCATTGCCAAGGATATAAGCAACAATATCGGCCCAACCGCAGAGGCAATCACAATGTTGAACTACTTCACACCTATCTCGACAGAAGACCTTTCTAAACTAGTGAAGGAAAGCAACCATGCCAGATTGTCAGCAGACCCTTACCGAAAAGACATCTACAAAAGCATTCACAGCAAAGACACCTGCAGAATCTCATGAACCAGTCACTGGAAACAGAAACTGCACCTAGAAGTTTTAAAGCCGCTACATTAAACCACTTCTCAACGATAGCTTGGGAAACACAGAACCAAACCAACTATCAGCCTATATCTAACATCTCTACCCAGTCAGACTGCTAGAAATCTACGCATATGGGCAAATCCTGACACGTGAAAACCAACCAGCTACTGAAATAGACATTAGTCGCTTCAGGTCTATTAGAAGAACGGAATCAACAACATTCACCATCTGGGAAAACCTAAAAATTAACTTGGGCTCAATTTCACTTCTGCCCTGATTTTCTCAGACCCTTAACCAGCTTTTGACACAAACCAGCAAAATTTCATCCAAAGGGTACAAGAAGCAAGGATGAGCACGACAACACTACAGTGGATGAAATACTTCCTGACAAAGAATGGAAACCACCTGCTTACCACCCTTAAGCTCAACATCGTTCACATTCACCTGTGGGGACCACAAGGTTTGTCCCTCTCACCACTACTGTTCAACATTTACATGACCCCACTCATGAAACTCATCAAGGGACAAACTTGCATGCTGCAACTATGCAGATGATGCTCAAATCTACAAAATCAATGCTGGCGAGGACACGACCAATCCCTTGTCAAATGCTTCTCACAACACATGAGTGAGCAACAACGGCCTTAAAATCAACCCAAACAAAACTTAAATCATGATCAGGCCCAACAACCTCTACACAACCGCATATACCAGGGCCTACTGAAAGTAGTTACAAACCCCAGAATGTTGATGGACAAAGTCCTAAAACTAAACCATCGTCCATGGTCAAAGAGAAGAATGCAGCTTTAATGCAAAGAAGTACAGCACACAGCATCGGTACTTGGCTCGGGATTCTCAGGTCACATGATCCAAGCGCACTGGCCTACTCATTCCAAGTTAATCACTGCCGTGGGTTTCTGTTTACTCAAACAACCTGTGCAATGATGATGATTCAACCATACACACCAAACAGCACAACTACATACCTCCTCCAGTAACTCACACAACACGGTCTATGCACTCCTATGACATGGCTTCCCATAAGGACTCCAGCACCCCCAAGGCTACATACCTCCTAAACGCAAACCCCAGTGTGACTGATTTAACCAGGTTACTCACCGTAGTGACCACCTCACTCCTAGTCCATAGTCCCCTTCCCTCCATACTTATGGGACATCTCTCCGTCCTGTGGGACGGGACCGGAGCACTTTGTAGAAAGCATCAAAAATTTTGCAAAAATGTGTCCTTCCTCTCTTTCTTGCACGGGGCCCGGCACGCGGCCGTAACCCCGCCCACCTTGACTCCACCCCACGCATCGCCCATCAGTCCTTTTCTATCACCAGGTATAAGACCTATTAGAAATAACAGAGGAACCTTATTAGAGGGGATGGCGGGCGGGCGTATGGAGGAAAGGGGACTATGGACTAGGAGTAAGGTGGTCACTACGGTGAGTAACCTGGTTATACTCCTACGTCCCGTCCCCTTTCCTCCATACTTATGGGAGATTCCCAAGCACTCCTTACAGGAACTACGGGTGGATGGAAATACCCCTTACTGAAACAGGTTCTTCAGCACTGCCTGACCAAACTGAGCATCAGCTCTTGAGCTCATGTCAAGACAATAATGCTTAAAAAAAGCAGATGGGAGGCCCAGGTAGCTGACCTAGCGATGGACTCCCAGGGGACATCTTTCTGAAAAGCAACTGCGGCTGCCTTGCCCCGCACCAGGTGTGCATGAATACCCTTAGGAGGTTTCAGCCCTTGGACGGTGAAAGACTCCGTAATGCAGGCGGTGATCCACTGAGAAATAGTCGCCTTAGACGCCTGCTTACCCTGAGGGTTACCAAAAGTCACAAACAGTTGAGAAGTACTCCTAAGCTCGGAAGTTCTGTCCACATAGAATTTAAGAGCCCTTCTGACATCGAGACAATGCAGAACCCTTTCTGCCTCTGAAGTAGGGTTCAGAAAAAAGACCAGCAAGGAGATCGACTGATTCAGATGGAATTCAGATACCACCTTCGGCAGGAAAGCAGGATTCATCCGTAGGACTACCTTATCCTTGTGAAAGACCAAAAAAGGGATGCTCCACCGACAAGGCCTGGAGCTCACTCACCCGCCTTGCTGACGTAACAGCGACCAAAAAGGACACTTTCCAGGACAGGTACTTGAGGTCCACCATGGCCATTGGCTCAAAAGGCTTATAACAACGCCGTCAGGACTACATTTAGATCCCACGACGGGTGCAGACTACGAATTGGAGGATAGAGGCGTGTCAAGCCTGCAAAATGCCTCTTAACCACTGGGTTACTCAGAGTAAGAGCATTGGTCCGTAGAAAGGTATGCGGAAACCGCTGAAAGGTAAGTTCTGCATGACAGAACATGGACACCCGACTCCGCTAAGAAGTATACAAAGGACAAAACCGTGTCAATTGTAACCCCCCCTTGGGTCCAACTGCCTGCTTAAACACCAACGACAGAACCTGAGCCATTTGCTTCTGTACTTGGACCTAGTCGAGGGTTTTCTGGCTGTCTGGATAATACGCATGTTATCCGCAGACAAGTTAAGATGTTCTAAAGACTTGAACTCGGGCACCATGCCGCCAAGCTGAGCGATTGCAGGGAGGGGTGCCACATCTGCTGTTCCCCCTGATGAAGAAGATCGGGGTCACCGGTAACATGATCGGCGGATACACCGACAGGTGTTGAAGCTCTGAGAACCAAAACCTCGCCGGCCACAACGGAGCTATGAGTAGAAGGGAACAGTTCACAGAGTTATTCAGCTTCCAAATTGTGCGGTGAACTAGCGGCAGAGGCGGGAAGGCTAAGCTCTCATGTTGTGCTATGGAATCTCGAGAGCATTCCCCATAGAGGAGGCTCCCAGCCCCCCTCTGGAGGCATACTGAGGAAGCTTCTTGGTTACCGCCGTAGCGAAAAGGTCCACCTCCGGTGTGCCCCAACGCAAGAAAATCCATGAGAGGACCTCTGCCTTCAACTCCCACTCATAGCTGACCACTGTCTGCCGACTGAGGGCATCCGCTGTGACATTCAGCTGGCCCGGAATGTGCACTGCGAGAAGCCAAACACCATGAAGCACAGCCCACTCCCAAATCTGGATGGACAGGTCCACGAGAGGGGGAGACTTGGTTCCCCCTTGCTTGTTGATGTAATACATCGACACCACATTGTCCGTGCGAATGCAGACCACCTTGTTGGCTATGATCAGTCTGAACGCCTTGAGCGCCAGGAAGATCGCCAGAAGCTCCAAATGATTTATGTGAAGGAGCTTGTACTGAGGTGACCAGAGATTCGAGACCTGAAGAGGATCCAACGTTGCACCCCACCCCAGGAGGGAGGAGTCCGTCGTGATCGTTACCGTAGGGGCTGGGTCCTGTAACTCCGCACCCACCGACAAGTTGCTGAGAGATGACTACCATTCCAGGTCCACTCTCATGGAAGCCGGAATCATTATCAACTTGGAAACCCAGGGTGTACAGCCTGACGCCAAGAACTCCGAAGAGCCATCTGAGTCCGCCTCATCTTGAGACGAGCAAGAGGAAGAGCCAACACGCACAAGTCCATGCGGCCCAGAAGCCTCTGGAACCACCAGGCCGACATGCTCACCGACTGCGCAAACATCTGACATGTGGCTAAAGGATCCGCCATTCTGTCCCCGGTCAGGTACACTCTGCAGTCGATCGTGTTCCAATGAAAACCCAGGAAAATCAAGTCCTGCGAGACCGTCATGGAAGATTTCCGCCAGTTCACCGACAGCCCAAGATGGAACAGGAGCTGAAGGAGAGACTGAAGATTGCCCGCTGCTTTCAACGGGCAAGGACTGCGTAATAGCCAGTCGTCCAAATACAGATACATATGGATACCTTGCAGACGAAGATAAGCCGCAATCACTGACATCTTCGTGAAGACACGCGGCGCAGAGCTGAGGCCGAAAGGAAGCATTCAAAACTGGAAGTGCTCCAAACGGAGATACCTCCTGTGTGGATTCCAAATCAGAATATGCTTATACGCATCCTGAAGATCCACCACGCTGAGCCAATCGCCCATATGCAAGGAGGACCGTATCTGGCTGGGCCTGATCATCTTGAATTTCTCTTGGGGTGGGAAAAGATTGAACTGGGAAAGGTCTAGGATGGTGCGCAGGCCAGCCTGGTTGGGTTTGGGTACCGTAAACAGCCGTGAGTAGAAGCCCTCCCCTCGTTCCCCAAGCGGGAACAGGTTCTACAGCTCTGAGGTCCAGAAGTTTCTGGACCTCGGCTTTGAGGGAGGGCGAGCCCCACGGCTGAAAAGGAGGGTTGAAGGGTGGGCTAGGGGTAAGCAGAAGCCCGCTCGAGCAACTGACAAGACCCATCTGTCTTCGGTGATGGTCTGCCACACCTCCCAATGAGACGCAATGCGTCCTTCCACCGGGGTCTCGTGCGAGCGCAGAAAACCCTCATTTTGTAGGTTTTTCGGTGGTGTTGCCACCTGAACCTGAAGAGGAGGCTGAGGAGCGGGAGAAAAAGCGAGTCTGTTGTTGCCTCCGGCAGTTATTCCCCTAAGGGATATCCACTCTGCAAGATTTCCGGTCTAGGAAGCCCCTAAAGCCAGAGGAGGGTTGACTTTGCGACAACGGTCTCTAGGTTTTGAAAGGGGTCTTAACAAGAACTGACAAGGATTTAGCTGTCTGAGTGCTATCCTTCGTCTTGGTCAGCTCTACGTCTGTTGTAGAATGAAAGAGCTCCTTACCATCGAACGGAAGGTCCAACACCTTGTCTTGCACTTCTTTTGAGAATTTGGTTGCATGCAGCCACGCCTGTCGTGAGGTATCAAACCCCAGCATGATGCCCCGAGCCGAGGTATCTACGCGGTGAGCCGCAGCCTCCAGGAGATCCTGGGCCAAGACCCTGGCGTCAGATAAACCAGCTTTAAAGTCTTCCAGCATCTCGACCGGGATGAACTCCCCAAACTCTGACAGACCTTTCCACATCCGCATATTAGCCCCCGCTAACACCAGTTCGGCATTGGCCTGCCTAAACTGCAAGGCCGAGTTGGCAAAAATCATTCTCCCAAGGGAGTCAAGGAGCTTATCCTCCTTTCCCAGAACCTGAGTAGCCGTCGTAGAAGAGGATGCTGCAGGCCTGGACTGCAAAGTGGCTGCAGTCACCACTGTGGAGGAGGGGGACGGTCAAGACAACAGGGCCACCTCTTCCGAAGAATGTAGCCTATATCGTGCGTCAATTTTCTTATTGACGAAAAGTCCAGAGTGTGGCTTTTCCCAGACCCTGCGGACCTCGGCCAGAACGTCCTTCTGCAAGAACAGGCCGGTACGCTCCAAAGGAGACAGGGTGAACGCCCCAGAAAGCGCGCCCTCCTGCGGACCGGGTGCCTCGGGCACTAACATCCAAGAAGCATATCATGTCCAGTACCGGGACATGAAAAGCTCTAATGGAGAGGGGCATGTCCTCGTTGTCCTGATCGCCTTGTGCGTCATCCGACATGTCAGGATCCTGCTGAACTGTGTCGGGTGCTGCCTTGTCCACGGGGGACAATGGGGACAAAGGCGGAAGAGTCGGGGAAGGCATCGTAGGCAAGGGAGGCACCAGCAGAACCACCGGAGGAACAGGTGGAGCCGGAGGCGCGGGCGGACATATCTCCCTAAACAGCCATTTGAAATATTCCCTCATGGGGTCGGTACGCATGAGCGTCTGAAATTTGCCGAAAAAGGCATCCTCCGGAAACTGTTTTGGAACCAGAGGAGGCCTCTCATGAGGGGGACAATTCCAGGGATGTAACGGGGAAGGGTGCCACACCGGCCCCTCCACCCACGTATCCACATAAATCAAAGGTGCCAACCCCGCAGGCAACGAAACATTGTGCGGAAGGGGCATCCGAGCATTCCAATCGTAAACTGGCCGATAAGGATGCGCACAAGGAACCCTATGTTCACCCACGGAACCAAGCCCTACACCTGAGGCCGATGGCGTAGTTGTAGGGGTAGCACCCAAAATGGCCACTGCAGTCGTGGCGGGAACGGGTGCCATTTTGTCATCACCTGAGGGGAACTGCGGCACGTGACGAAGTGAGGCAGGGGTCCCCGTCGATGGATCAGGGGTCTTAACTTTAGCCTTAACATAAGGAATCTCGGCTGAGCCGGTACTATGTGGCCTGGAATGTTTCTGCGACATACCAATCGCCAAACTAGCCTTCCCAGGAAGGACCTCGGCACTGCCGGTAAAAGAACTTTCCTTCTTTGCCCCCTCAACAGATCTGGCGTCGCCACAAGAGCGGGAACGGTGAGAAACGACCTTCATCGACAAGGCCTTGCCAGGCCTCTCAGAAATGTTGGTAACTTTAGCCTCTGTGCGAGGGAACTCGGACCCAGGTCTGGTAACACTGGTACAGGCCTCGAACATCCGTTCGGTAACACCAAGCCCCGCCGAGGCCTCGGGGCGAACCCTGGTCTTATTTTTGAGGGAAGCCGACAGAGGGGCCTCAGAGCAAGCTCCGGTACCACACAACTCGGTAGAACTGGGTCTACAAGCAGCCCCCACAGGAGGGGCCTCGGAGTGTACTCCGGTATCCACAGGCCCCTTATGGAGACCCTCAGAGAAAACTCTGGTATAATTATTAGGCCCAACGGGCACCTCAGGGTGAACCCCGGTGACAGAACGATCAACGCCCCTCCTGGCCCGGGAGGAACCCGGAAAGGTGTCCCTCTGCCGGGGTGCTCTGAAAAGTAAAGAACTTACCAGGCGATTCTTCTTTTCGTTCGATGAACGCTTGAAAATGCGAAGGAGGAGTTCGTTGGAAAAACTCCTCCCACCGCTCTAACCGACACTGAAAAGCCCGGACCGAAAGGGAATAACAGTAAGAACAGGAGTCCCAACGGTGATCCGGACCCAAACACTCTAAACAAAGCGGATGGGGATCCGCCCTCGCGAAGCGTCGGTGACACGATGAACAATCTGGAAGTCTAGTTTGAACGACATAGCCAGAGAGGAAAAAAGGAAGAAAATCTTCCACGGATGCAAGTGCGTCCAGTCCCGAACGAGCGGAGAAAAAGGACTGATGGGGGATGCGGAGCCAAGGTGGACGGGGTTGCGGCCGCGTGCTGGGCCCCACGCAAGAAAGAGGAAGGACACATTTTTGCAAACTTTTTGATGCTTTTTACAAAGTGCTCCGGTCCTGTCCCCCAGGACGGAGAGATGTCCCATAAGTATGGAGGAAAGGGGACAGGATGTAGGAGTATTTCTGAACTGAAACTACTATCACAACAGCAAAAGCACCTGTGTGCCTATCCTCTAACAAACCCAACCCTAACACTTTTTTGTTCAGATCTGCCTGACCACCTGGAGACCACGCAAATGGCAGCTGTGCTCAGTACAGATCCCATTAACATAGCCACTTCCTTGAAAAACTGAAAGGATCCAAACCGCATTTCCCAAACGGAAAACAGACTGAAAGCCAGACAAAAAACTTCATGCATGAATTACATGCACATGGCCACAAAAAAAGCCCTTAAAATTCTCACAAAAGCAGCAAGTCACCAAATGATGAAATGAAAGACTCCAGAGAACTTGAACAGAAAATTAGCTTTCTGACAGAAATGGATTTACCACCAACAGCTCTGGATCTAAAGAGCAGAAACAGTAAAGGTTACTTAAACAAAATTAAATAAAAGCCTGCATTGTGCCTATTGTGCTATTCTGCACAACATGGTCACGAATAAATTATCTAAATTATCCAAGTGCTTAAAAAAACATCAGCAAATAAAACAGTATAAGCACAAACCTAAAAGCTTTGCAACTCTGAACCAGTACACTTTGTGCTAGCTACGACCACCACCAATGCTTGCAATCAAAAGAGCAGACAACCGCTTTTTGCATATTTGATGCATGGTTTTTAACTACGGTCAATAGCAGCAATATAGCATGTTCGGTGGAAGACCCCAATTGCCCACAACATCGACAAAGTAATATCTCAGCAACCCTAACATCTTCCTATCCTGCTTCAACTTGTTTGAGTAAGGAGAGTTCCTTGTGCTTTTAATATTCTCTCAAACTCTTCTCAAAAACCCAAGGCAGACAAAACTCCTACCTACCAACCTCTAACAGCCATCCCTGAAAGAACACTTAAGCTATCTATACAGAGCTTGGGGGACACAACCTCCTTCACGACTCAAAAGAATCCATTGAGACCAATGGGATGAAGAGAATTTACACTTTCCTCTATAGAAGAGCCACAATAAATAAATAATAAATAAATAAATGCTACCCCATCCTGTTGGACTTCCACTGCTGCATTAGATGTTTCATTCTGACATTCTGCCTAAAAGATTGAAGGACATCAGATTGAATGGAAGTGTACTACGCTGGATCTCTTCAGTCCGCAATCATTTTGAAACACATGGCCCCTTATAAATCATGCCCCACACTCACAGGTGCCCTACCCCACCGATCCAGGCTCTCTCTTCAATATGGACCCCCCCCAATTGAAACCCAACTATAGACTCATGTTTCAACTACACCTATTTTACCCAAATCTACAAGATAAAGTTCACATCAGACAAACCAGATCTGAGGAGTTGACAGCAGCACTTGGATGAGCACAAACATGATGAAACCAACCTAACCGAAACAGATTTATAGCACCACTACCACAAACTCTACCAATCCCTTGACTAAGAAATCTGAACACACCTACAGCCAATAGAAATGGACAAAACATTTAACTCCTCTTGGACAGTCTTCATACTCGAGCCCTAGCATAAGAAGTTGTTTCTTTCAACTATGAACAATCTGCCACATCATGTCTGACATTAATGCACAGAACCATGGCTGCTACTGCTCTACTACTGAAGACCAATATACGTCAGTTAAAAGTAGGCAAAAAGTCCAAAATGTCTCTGACAAACACCCGAGACTTCAAACACGTGAACACTTCACCCAAGCCCCATAAATGCTCCACTGGCTCCTGCTCAAATGGAGGACTGAATTCAAATCCATATGCATTGCTCATTGAGCATTTCAAGGCAGATGCCCGGAAGCCACAACAAGGAAATTCATAACCTACAAGCCAACCCAAACGTTATTGTCCAGTAACACAGCAGTAAGAACTGTGTCAAGGGTCAATCAGAAACGACATGAAGGACGGTGCATCTCTTCTCCCTCAACCAAGCTCTGGAACTCTAAAGAGGAAAACAAACTAACGTTCAGAGTACACTTGAAAACCTGGCCATTGAAATGACATGGCACAACACCCTTAGGATCTGAACAAATTCAAGCACCTCTGAGAAACACCAAGGGCCAAGCCATTTCTGAAGAGATTGCGAGGAAACCTATGCTTACTCGCAACAAAATACTATGTGACCAAACACAGTACTTAGCCAAGGAGTTTGGGAGGTCAGCCTCCTTTGAGTCAGTCTCGCTGCACCACTTTACACCAAATCAGAACGATAATAAATTCACACAAGACCATTCAACATTTTCAGAATGGCAGGAATAATGTGGAACAAAGTTCTCTTTTCTCTAAACCTATGCCCTCTACTTTACTTCCCCCACTAACCCAAAGCTAGCTTCATCTCCAGTTATCTTACACAACTCGTTATCTACCCTCAAACATAGTGAGATGCCACTAACTGAGAAACAATTTCTCACTTTTCTAGTCCAATCCCAGCTCCACCCATGGAGTCTAATCCAGTCTAACACCTCACAATTCCAAATTGATTAACCTTGTGCTCTCCCCACTGGTAGAGACACATCCATATTTTCCCGGTCACTAACCACCGTTTTATATAGACACTCAGCACTCTCGTCTATGACCTGCACACAACACTGCATGATATACACCTGCTTCACCCACTCTCCCACTAATCTCCTTTCTCCGCTTTTCTTGGCAGGTTCATGTACATCAAGGCCACCAACAGGGCAAGGGTAGCCATACAACACCACATTACATTACTACTGCCCAAATCCAGCAATCATGGGTTATGGACTTTTACACATTTTTGAAAAATGAAAAATGAAATGACCTGTGGTTAAAACGTGTTAATTCTTCTACTGTTCAGAAACTAACATGGAGTGGAAGAATCGTATTTTTTCCTTGGTTGAGATTAGTACAACATGGTATCACACTGCTCTAAAATACTCTAAACGCTTAAAAACGTTCCAACTGTGGTATTTGAACATTAGAACACATGCATTTCTAAGCTGACCTTGTGGTTATGGCTTTTTACGCCATCACACTATGATTTGTACAAGACGCATGGTTGCCATTAAAAAAAAAAGACAAAAAGGACTGTTGAAAATGGCAAAAGCAAGATAGCATAAGGGCTGAACACTACATGTTTTAACCTGGGAAAACAAACTCTACTCTTTTCTTACACAGAACAGAACATGGCTACTTTGAGAAACTGGGCAAGACATTTCAACTTTTTAGGTCTGCTCTTACTCCCATTACTTTTTTGCAACATTGCAGCTTATAACAAAATAATTGTGTTGCATTGCATGCATCATAGAAATGTTAGGACAAAGCCACGCATGTGCAAGCTTTCAAACATTGATGCATGATATTGAAAATGTAACGTTGAAATAACCAGTTCACTACTAAAAACACATTTGTAGAAGCTTTTTGGAACCAGAGTTTTCAAAGCACTTACCAGGTCATTGCCACGAACTGTAATACACAGAAGAGTATAGCCAATCCAGTTTTATGCCACTGTAAAATAAACACGAGTCAGTTTTGCACATATGCATTAAATATAATTTGTATGCACACATCGACTGAAGACAATGTGAGCTATGGACTCAATTTATAAAATTTGATATTGAATACAAAACTAACTACAAGAAGGTAATGCTGTATGGGACATCCCTCAAAAGTAAAATACCAATTTGTTGTCTAGATCAAACTAATACTACCAAAGCTTTGTTAAAAGGCATCCACGAATATTCAGAAGTGCAGATAATAAAATATGCCGGTTAAGTGTGGCAAATCGAGCAATAGCAGCAAATTGAGACCACGCCAAATAGCTTGGACTTCTACTCCATAAACATAACGATTTGCAGGCTAGCTTTTTTGCTCTTATCCGGCACCTTTCCATGGAGAAATCTATTCTAAGCAATGGAGTAGGAGGGTAACAGCTTTCAGAAGTGTTGGATAAGAAAGCACTTATTAGATCGAGAATTAGTGTTATATTTATAACAAATAAGGACAAAGTACAAATCTGGATTATGTTTTACCAATACATGCAGAACATCAAATTGGATGATTCAGCACTGTTTTCAGAGGCAGCAGCCAAACGTTCTTCAGTCTAGGTACTGTAAGTAAACAGATCGGTTAATGGTTCTTCATCAAGGTATCTGTTAAGAAAGATTTTCCTTTTACATCTTTCCACCAGCGGACCACTCCGGTGGTGATAGTGCGCGGTACAAATATCCTTTAACATTAACATAGATGTGTTTTTGAAACCGGTCCTGACCTTTTGGAGTTAAGTCAAGACTTCTGCTCTACTCCACTTGCTCATTCCTATGGGGAAACTGACTAGTCCCCTAGACTGTCAGTACTAATACACAGTCTCTCTTTATGAATAATTGGATTGTTGGAACTAAACACATCACCTTCCAGGGATGTGCAGTTAGGCTATAATTTTTATTGTATAACAGCCTAGATGTTACTTTTACAATGTGCTTAAGAGAAGCTGGTTGCAGCTGTGTAATTTATTTTACTTGTGCACTTTTGCATTTACTGAGATTGACTACTAAAGGTGGCTAGCACCCGAAGATGGCCATGCCACAAGGTTTTTCGTGTGTTCTTAGGTTATATTGTTCTTTAGCCGCCTTCCTGCTTTCTCCGGTCAGGAACTGCTTATATGAGAATCCCTTTCCCGGGGAAAGATGTGGCTTTCACTGGCAATAGGCATTTGTGTGTGCCAGAGAAGGGGGCTGGGACGTCTAGTCCCAAACTAGTTCTTTGGTGTCTGAAAGTTTGTGTTCACCAGTGGCAATTTGATAGCCACTGGTTGTTTGAATGGTACATAACCTTGGATAAAAGAAGGATTCCTGCGACTGTTCGGCAGATCATCGCTGGAACCAAGACTTCTACTAAGGAGAGCAGCCTGCTGATGGCCTTAAGAAGACTCCTGTAGCTGACCAGCATCGACTAAAGTGTTGTTCCATCGAAGCCCTGCTCCTCCATCCAGAGCTCAGGAAGGCCTTTGTTCCCACCAGTCCAGTGGTAAAAGCACAAACAAACAGTCTCGACCCCTGCTCATGGATCTGTGCCTGCTGAGCCTTTAGAAGTGTCCCTGGATCTACCCGTCGACTGACCAGCTCTCTCCTGGGCTAGCACGCTGCAGCCGTCACCGTTCCGAGCCTTGCAACTTTGCAGATCTTGAGCTTGTGCCACAAGGTGCCTGCTCCTGCATTTCCAGCTGTCTCACTGCAAGGGATGCCACGCTGGGCCTGCTCCTGTGTTCGCTCCTGTGTTCGCCGCCTGAAGAAAGCCTTCAATCTTCGGAGATGTCATGTGGGGGCCTACACCACACAAGCCTACATCTTTCCTCGTTTGGGTCTTCTATTAGATGCTGTCTGGAACAGATTTCTGTGCACAGCAACCAACCAAAACTAAAACCTGATGCCAAAAGTGGCAGATGCACCCATAACCTCTGGGCCTTCCTCGACCAGAATAGGCACAGAAGATTGTGTCCCTAATAGATTCCGAACATTTACAGTGGAAGAATGAGAGTCGGGGGCAAGTTAACATAACAGTTTATGTACACTCCCCACCCCTTCACCCCCACATCCTCGATAGGGCTACATTAGACATAAAGTCCAGGCACCAATGACTCTTGCTTGACATTTTGTGCTGGAACCTGGGTTAAGGATCCTTCCCTAGGCCTATGTTAAAGAGTGGGATTGAGATGAGAGCTTACTTTAACTTCTATCTAATTTTGGAACACTTATCATAACCCCTGGCACTACTATTCCTATAGGAACTCACCTGAAGTATATGCTATTGAACTGGTGACATTTGGGCACAAGGCCCCAAACCATCTTAGGGGTTCTCTTTATAAGAATTAGGGAAGCTGTGTTTTGATGCTAAAGAGTTTGCCCTATTTTTCCATGCATCAGACTACTCACCTGTGTTGCACTGGCAATTGATGCATATGTATATATGTTTTATAAGGTTTTATGTGGCACTACTTACCAGTGATTTTTATATGCTTATATAAATTATATTTTTATATACTTACGAACTGGAATTACTGTTGTGGCTCTGCATAGACTCGTGCAGCCCTAGACCACTCAGAGACCCTTAATGAGACTAAGCTTTGACTGCTCTGCTACCTCAGTGTCTTCCCAGTTCACCATAATAGGGTGGCCTCCCAAAAGCCTCCCACCAGGGCCGTTTATTGGAAATCCATCTTAACACTATCATATTTGTGGCTTTCCCATTTAGATCTAACTGACTGTATCCTATTGCTCTTTTTTTATGTTTCTTTACATTAGAGGGACTTCTCATAGAATTTGAATAGTGCTCCTGTAATGTTGACCATCAGAAAGCATCCAGACTATAATGCCTAAGTCAGCTCAGTAGTATCATGTCCTTAGTGGCCAAAGTTAAGAAAAAATGCTATCCAGTAGGGCAGCCAGTTTTTGTGCACTGAAAACACTGGGCGGACTAGAGACAGTGGGCATCAAGAGCACATACTCATGTGTCCCCTTCCATTGGAAGCCTCTCTTGGTGGGCTGTGTCCAAGTGAAAGCCAGTGCATGGTGGCTCGACTGACTATCCTGGGTAGTTTTAAACTTCCATCAGAACGGTAATACCATAATGGTTTATATTGGTCCTGGAACAAGGGTAAGACACTTGGCATAGGGTATTGCATATGCTGTGCACCAATGAGATTTTGGCTGAAAGATCATTTGCCTAAGGCCAGCGAGGTGGAAACTGGTGACTCATTGAGCTGAAAATCTACCTTGTGATTAGCAGGCCAAAGAAAATCTACAATTACAGGCAAATCATTTTTGCATTTCGGTATGGGGATCTTTAGATTTCAAAATCTTTAGAGCAATAATTGGAGATAAGGGGATGGAATTTCTTTTTTTTACAAAAATAAAAACAGGAAAACCGTTGTAGTCAGAAGAGATTCTGAGCAGAGATGTGTGATGCTTTTCGCTTCACTTTACTCTCAGTTTAGGGAGTAGTAGTGGTTCTAAAAGAGTTTGCTGTTTACAAGGTTATAGAATAGTAACTCAGATCAGAAAAAATGTGGCCCAGAAGCTATAGTTCTAGCTTTAACTATAGAGACGTGTAGCTGGTAAAAGGCATATTGTCTTTTCATACAACAATATGACACAGGAAGAGGACTGTTAGAAATGGGTGAAACTGCACCAAGAGTAATGCCAGATTACAGTCTAGATCATCTGATTTTCTAAGCCAAGCCCCATCAGTAAAGTAACAGGGTCCTTCTTATATCCAGCATATGCATTTTTTATATGAAGATCCGATACAACTTTTTTGTATAAAGTATGACCTTGTCCCTGTGGAAAAACAAAAACTATTCATATTTACAAAACACCAGCATCTTGCCAATTCTTCTGGACAAAGCAGTTGTCTCCTTCCAATAGAAGTATTTTCACCCGATGGCTGGACATGCGGAGCCATGGAAAATGTTGAATGTATGACCCAAAGCAGGCTCCTCACTAAATGGAACACCAATGCAAGTATTTAAGACATTTATAAATAACACAAATAATGAACAACATCTGCAGTGGCAGGCCAAAGGGTTATGTGAGGAGCCAGGAATGAGACTGACACAAGGGAGTCATGGTTTTGGTAAAAGACTTATTAAAATAAAAGGGGAGGGGAAATGTCTCTCTGCCCCTGCTCTAAGGGGTGTTTCCCTACCTAAAACCAACGTCTGTCAATGTCAGGATGTCCAAAGCAAAACCGTCCTGTGTCCAAAGTACTATTCTGGCCCTCACATTCTAACAAAATAAACTCCAAGATGAAAAGGGTAATGACTTTGGCCTTTAGTGGTTTATAAATGTTCCAAAAGGAAAATGCTTAACTCCAACACGAAAGTTCCAGTTGGATAGAGATCTTTGTTCCAGAGGGTGGGTCCTTTCCCCTTGATTTCTCTTTCCTCTGTTGTATATACAAAAGATATCAGTTCCTTGAGTTTCTCTTTCTCCACAACACAACTGATACACACAACTAGGTTCTTTGTATTTATCTTGTTAGGATACTTGGTGAACTCTCCTGCCAGGTTTTCATGCCTCTTCTCTTTGGTTTTACACAACCTTTTGGCTAGTCCCGATATATCCTTTCAGGAGCTTTTTAGGTGATGTATTTCTTTTACATTGTTCAGTTTGCCCTACCAGTTATTGCTTATGTGAACACACTTGCAATTGCCTGTTAAACACTCCTGCCAGGGCTTTCTTAAATGTACATACTTGCAACTGGCCGGCATACTCTCCTGCCAGGACATCCTTATATTCACACACTTGCAAACCTGACAGTTTCTTATATGTATTCTGCTCTGTTTATTTAAGAAAGGTCACTTTTCCTTCCTTTGCATTTGCTTCATTTACTTATGTTCTTTTTCTGTCCCGTTGCTGAAATGCTCTGGTGTTCTCTTCCCTCAGGTGGAGTCACCGGTTTACTGTAGCGGGAATGGCTTCTCCCGCGATGAACCTGCAGAGGCGCATGTGCGTCCCCACTTCTTTCCTTTGGGCCCACCTCCTCTGCTTTGTGGTTCCTGTCCTTCTAACGGCTCTCGTTTGTCTATTTCACGCTCCCCTGTGCTCCAACAATGCAGTGGGCTGCTCTTCAGTACACCACAGACCTCGCATTCACCTAGCAGTCCCTCGATCGGCACCAAGAGGACTCAACCTCTCCAGTTAGCTTCTTCCTGTAAACTGGATTTGCGGTTTAAATGTCCCACTGGCCAATATGCGCTCGCAACAACTAGAGCACAGCTTACGTTCTGGTCTTTCACTGATCTTCATAACTCGGTTCAGCTTCCTCGTGGCAGTACTTCTATCCTTAGAAGAAGGGAAGTCAGTTTATGATAACTTGTAGACAGTCTGGGAAGGTGTTCTCAGTAGTCTTAAATGGAAAGTTTGATGACTTGTATGCAGAGTTTGAAGAAGTATTTGTAGATGTAGTAAGTGTAGAGGGTGCATCAGATTTTGACAGCTCACATAACACGTTAGAAGGTACTCTGTAGCCTTCCTAGGTGGATGATGGGTGGTGTAACAACATTTCATTAAGGCATTGAGTATGGATGGAGTATTCTCAATAGAGGAAGGGGAATAGCATGCCTTGCCCGATGGTCTCCAGAGACTCATTCAGAGGTTGTCTCCCCCCCATGTGATTCTCCGTCATATAGCCGCCCTCAAGGTCAGGATCAGGTAGCGGCTGCTGTTCCCTGGCCACATGGGGAGAGGTCACCACCAGGAAAGGAGTTTATCACAGTTATACACCTTTTTATTTTGTTTTCACAATTTCCACTTAAACGCATAAAATGGCCTGTTGGGTGGCTTTGTTGCTTCACTTAGTAATACAAACATAGGAACATTAAAAGGTCTGTCAAAGGAAACTAGACTAGCAGGGCCATAATGCTCAGAAAAGTCATATTATGATGTTAAGCTTATAATTTTGAAAGAAGGGGTCGATAGCATTGCATTATCGGAGCGCATACCACCATGGAAAAAGTATGGGTAACTCAGCGGGTAGGCCATTTAGCACAATACAAATTACAGCATGTAAGTTCTTCAGCTTTTTGATAACACAAGATGTTAGTGGAAGTGGAAGAAAAGCATATAGAAATGGAATAGGAAGCCTTCTCAGCATGGATATTGATGAACAGAGGACGGCTAGGGATAGAAAAGTGAGTTGCACACCAGGAGGAGAGTAATTTAGCATACCTGAGAACTTCAGTACTTTAATGTTATGCCTATTGTTTGGGGGTATTTCTGATTGACAGGGAGCTCTTGAATGTCAAACGTGTTTTACAATTTTGTTTAGTGGAAGTATTGTAAGGGCGATTATTGGGAACCGCATCTTGCGCCCAATGGCAAATGGGAGCATATTAGATATTTCATCCAACTAGGTGTTTTGTGACTCCCTAATGCTAGAGTGGTCAAGCTCCCGCTGTTCACCACCTTGACAATGGCAAGCGGAGAGGAATGTAGTGGTAGTATAATCCTTTCAAAACACAGGAAGGATCTGTGAGACTTCCTATGTAGGATTTGAACAGATGCACCTTCCAGCTGATTGTACAAAGATCAAGGTCTCCTTGCACGAGATGTCAGGAGGATAGGTTCCCAGTCATCTTAATGGATGTCGACGGGATGAAGGAGTTGAATTCATAGGTGGGCAAACTATTTTGTAGACTGACTACCTGCTCATTGACTAAAAATTCGAAGAGCTAACAGTGCCAATACCATTCTTTGCTTGGATCATCATCGATGGTGCCTCGCGTTAGTAATCTTAAAATCTCAAGCAGTGGGAATGACTGGGAAAGAACTCTGGTGAAAGGTTAAGTTATCAGCATTTTGAAGCCATGTGGACGACCCAAGCTCCATGGGTCACTGATGATCTCCCATAGGGTGATGGAAGGAAAGTGTCAGAAACATGTATCACATACTTCACCAAGGGGCTTCAGAGATGTTCCTAAACACGTGAGGCGCATTGTCTCTTCAGCCAGTGGAACACCAGTCGCGTATGTTTCCACAGAGAAACCACTGAATCCCTGGAATGATTTTAAGAAGTTCTTATAGGAGGAGTCACACTCACTAACAAGGCTTTGGAAGTGACTGATGCAATAAGGATGAGACTGTTTAAGGTACTAAGTTGAACTACTCACAGAATTGCTTGGTCCTGTACAATTTGCAGTCAAAGGATCTGGGTTGTTTGACCGGGGCAGAATTGTTCATGGGGAAATTGACTGTAGTCAATTTTGCCGCGAATACAATTTTACCATGGCCAAAGTCATCAAATCTGTGTCCTTCCATCCTCCCCACTTACCTGCCTCTACTGACCCTGCGGCATCAGTTCCGTCCCTACAACGCAGATCCGACGCTGTAGGGTCCCCTTTTCTTTTTTTTCCATCCCCCGCCTCCAATCTTCAGGAAGCGGGGACACGCCTGCAACGCCTGCTACCCATGTTTGGTATTTTCTAGCCAATTTGATTGAATCAAATCAATCAAATGGTACTGGCCAAATTCAGTAAAATGTACCATTCGATCGAATTCGATCAAATTGGGTAATACCCAGTCAAGTGCAAATCACAGGTAAGTCGGTCAACCCGGAAGTTCATTCATGAGGCCAGAAAATTAAGTATGAATACATTGGGTAATCATAACTAATATGCTTTAAAGCAGGATTGATCAGGCATGAAGCGCTACACATTTTCTTGACAAGATCATGTAAATAGTTATCTCGTCAAGGGAAAGGTCAACCTACCCCATTGGCCTCCAAAATCGAATGTGAAGAGCAAAAGCCAAGCCTGTCATAAAATCATCCAGTTAGCTTTATTCACCAGGATGCAAAATCAACATTGCCAAGAGCAGGACTCCTGAGGGATGTACAATGCATGCTTTTGTGAATCCAGCATCCAGTGGAGAGGAGAAAGCGGGGAGAAGGAGGTAGTACAAGGGTGGGAGACTGAAAGGCTGTGGAGAGGGAAGAAAGAGTACGAGAGGACGAGTAAAGAGATGCACTTAGCAAGATGGTGGATGGTGAGGGGGGGACAAACCGTGGATAGATTTGCAGACTGGGAGTAGCAATTTAACTAAGCTTTGGGGCAAAATACATCCATAACCTGGGTGGTTTAGCAGGTTTTAGTGTGGTGAACTAGAGCAATGTTTAAGGTGGCATACGAGGTCTGTTCGAGACTGGAACCATACCAAGAGGCACAGCAGGTAAAAGGGACATTGGAACAGGAAAAGAAAAGCAGCCTCCTGGCAGCCTTCCATTGGAAGAAATTCTTCAATGTCAGGACTCCAACCTTAGATCTGATTAAGGAACCAGTTCACAGGTGACTATGCCTGGGGCATAATACACAAAGCATCAACCTGCTGCAGTGTTGAACCAGAACGAAACCAGCTCTGGATGAAGTTGGTGGCCATAACAACCAAGTAACCACATTCTTCAGAAGACACACAAGTACAAATGGAGAGGCAAAGGAGAGGTTGGGTAATGAGTTGTAAGGTAGCGACAGGGGCACTCTTCGCAGATACCCCAATTGCCAGCAAGAGAATACCTGCGCCCCAAAAAAATCCAAGCCAAAAGAACAGAAGACTCAACCATAGGGCAAAGTTTACTGTCTTTATTATCCAAAACAAATAACAGGGATCATAGTAGAACAGTAGGTCATTTCCAGAGCTCTTGTCCTCCAAACCTGTCTCACACCGTTTAAACCATGAGTGACGTCAAGTCAGGGATAGGGATTGGTCCGTTTAGGGAAACTACATATAGGATATATATGGGTTTGTTTTGTTATTGGATCGCCATATGGATCAAGTTACTTACCTGAAACTGTTCTCCATCATGGGTCTGGCATGGATTCACATGCTCATGAATATTCCCCGTCATCGGGCTCGGAATCCTCGGTAAAGAAAAAATCAGTTTGTTTAGTTTCTGAACTGTCTTTCTCCTAATAACCAATCACTGGTCTCCGGGTCATACAGCCCCCAGCCAATGACTGCCCTCTACCTAAGCCCCTCCTCTGGCAGCCATCCTCAGATTTGGCAGCATGTAAAGTGGCAGTAGGACCAAGTGAAGAGCCGCAGAGGGGTAGGAGGGAGGATTTGCATGTGAATCCATGCCATACCCGTGCTGGAGAACAACAGTTACAGGTAAGTAACTTGTTCCTTCTCCAGCATGGGGTCTGGCATGGATTCACATGCTCATGAATACATAGCAGTACACACATGCACAACCACGGAGAGGTGGCAAGGCTCAAGATTAAGCATTTCATCAACTCAACATTAAGCATCTCTTACCTCCTCACCAGGCCCACCTTCAGGCGAACAGGTTGTGCAGCACTGCCTGGTCGACCCTGGACTCCTCCCTGGAATCCCGGTCGACGTAGTAGAATCTCGTGAAGCTGCACGTCGACCTCCACGTAGCAGCCCTGCAGATGTCCAGCAGGGGCACACCAGATAGGAACGCCATGGTAGCAGCGATCGCTCTGTTCGAATGGGCTCTCAGACGGCCGGGCAACGATCGGTTTGCCAACCAGTGACAATGCATGATGCAGCCGTAGAGCCATCTGGAAATGGAAGCCTTCGAGAGGGCCTTGCCTTGGTTCACAGGTCCAAAGTTCACAAACGGCTGTGATAAGCTTCCGAAAACTCTTTGTGCGGTCCATGTAGAACTTCAGCACTCTAGCTACATCCAGCGAGTGCAAAGTCCTCTCGGCCGGCGACGGGAAGAAAACAGGTAACACCAAGGGCTCGTTGAGATGGAAGTCGGACGGCACCTTGGGCATGAAGGAGGGGTGCATCCTCAGCACCACCCACGTCTCTGGGAAAGTCAGATATGGAGGCTTGCAGGAGAGGGCCTGGATTTCTCCCACTCGTCGTGAGGAGGTGATGGCCACAAGAAAAGCTGTTTTCCACGACAGGAACTTCAATGGTGCCGAATGCAGAGGTTCGAATGGCGGCCCCATGAGCCTGGTCAGCACCACGTTGAGCTCCCACGCCGGGGCCGCAGCCTTCACCGGCGGGAACGATCGGAACAGTCCCTTCATGAACTACTTCACCAGGCTATGGGACCACAGGGATGAGCGCCCCAGAGTTCTGGTATAGTGGGAGATAGGCGCCAGATGGATCTTGATGGAGGCATGCGCCAGCCCCGCTTTGGCCAGCGATAATAAGTACGGCAGCACTTGAGGGGCCGTAATCAGCAAAGGGTTAATCTTCTGTGCCCGGCACCAGACATAAAACCTCTTCCATTTGTGTCCAAAGCACTCGAGAGTTGAGGACGCCCTGGCCTTTGCAATCACCTCCTTACAGTCTGCCGGGATATTGTACCCTCCAAACTCTAGTGCTCCAGGAGCCAGGCCTGCAAGTTCTGCGACCCCAGGTCGTGGTGGAGGATGGCGCCTCCTTCTCTGGCGAGGAGATCCGCGTCAGTCGGCAGTTTGACTGGGGGGGGCGGCGCCGACATGTCCAGAAGGTCCGGGAACCAGATCGGTCTCAGTCACGCCAGTGCGACGAGGATCATCCTGCACCGGGACCGTTTGAGTTGGTTGATGAGTCACAGCGGCAACGGCGGGAACACATACAAGTACAGGCTGTCCCAGGGGAATGAGAAGGCATCGCCCATGCTCCCTGGCTGGGGAAACCTGCTGACGAACCTCTGGCACTTGGTGTTCGTCATCGTCGCGAATAGGTCGATCTGGGGATTGCCGATCTTTGGAATAGCAGATCCACTTGATCCTGTCGCAGTTCCCACTCATGGCATGAGCGCAGCTCCCTGCTGAGTGAGTCGGCGATGGTCTTCTTTATTCCTGCCAGGTGGAAGGGTACCAGAAACATCCCTTGGGCAACGGCCCAGTGGCACAGATCCTGGGCCTCCTTGGATAGGGCTGGGGATCTGGTGCCTCCCTGGTTCCGGATGTAGAACATCGTGGTGGTGTTGTCGGTGAAGATCCTCACCACCTTGCCCTTGAGGGATGTAAGGAATGACCTCAGGGCCCAGAACACGGCTCAGAGCTCCAGGACGTTGATGTGTAGTGACCTCTCCTCCGGGAGCTAAAGGCCTCTTGCGTGGAGATCTATCGTGTGCGCTCCCCATCCCTCCAGGGAGGCATCCGTTGTCACCGTCTCCTGATGTGCCGGGGTCTGGAAGACCATACCCGACGCCAGATGCGTGCGGGTGCCCCACCACCGGACCGCTTGCCGGAAGGTCTCGTTGAGCGAGATCCTGTCTTCGAAGCTGCCCGCCGCTTGCATCCAACAGGCGTCAAGGAACTCTTGCAGTGGACGCACCCGCAGCCTGCACAGACGCACGAGGTAGATGCACAAGGACATCATGCCGAGAAGGGACTTGATGGACCCTGGCCACTTCCATGGTTGACAGCTGTTGCACCTTGCCCAGGACGGCCTTCGTCCTTTCCTCCGACGGAGAGGCCAATCGCGCCACTGTGTCGAGCCCGGCTCCCAGGAACAGTGCGACTTGCGACGGAACCAAGTGGGATTTTGCAAAGTTGATGGAAAATCCCAGACCCGTGAGCAGTTGGACGGTGTTCGCTGTGTGCTCGACGGCGAGTTCTCTTGTCCTTGCTCGGATGAGCCAATTGCCCAGGTAGGGGTAGACATGGATCCCCTGCAGGCACAGCCGCACCGCCACTAGTGCTACGCACTTGGTGAATGCCCTGGGCGCCGACTTCAATCCGAAAGGAAGGGCCTTGAACTGGTAGTGCCGCCCTTGGACTATGAATCTGAGAAACTTTCGATGTCCTTTTAGAATGGGGATGTGGAAGTAGGCATCCTCCAAGTCTAGCGACGATAGGAAGTCGCCTTCCTCCAGCTGCCCCAGCATGTGCTGGAGGGTGACCATCCGGAACTTCTGGGACTTGATGTACTTGTTTAAACGACCAAGGTCCAGATGGGTCGCCAGCCGCCAGTCTTCTTTCTTACCAGGAAGTATCGCGAGTACACTCCGGAGCACCGGAGCCTCTTTGGGACTAGCTTGATGGCTCCTTTCTTCAGCATCGCCCTTACTTCCAGCAGCAGTTGAGGGACATGGTTTTCTTTCCTGGCCACGGGTGGAATGCGGGGGCACGTCTAGAAACTCGAGTGTACCCGCGGGCCAGGGCATCAAGCACCGATCGGTCGGTGGAGATGGACTCCCACACGCTGACGAACTTCGCCAGCCGGCCTCCCACCGGGGTGCTCAGGTGGGGGCCCCGACACTACGGCCGGTTCAGTCCTGCTTGGTAGCGGCCTTGCTGCCTTGGCCTCCTTGGTGACAACGAGATCCTCCTGACTTGCTGCGTCCTCTGTTGGCCTCCCGCGACGAGGAGCGTGCCGCCTGGCGGTACGTCGAGGAGCCACCGCCGAATCCTTTGGAGGCACCTTGGTTGCCTCCAGAGTTCCGAAAGGGCGGCCGTAGTTGCTGCAAAACTCCCAAGGCCCGAGTCGTCTCCGGGTCGGCCTTGATGGCTTGCAGTGACTCGTCCACTGTCTTGCCAAACAGGTTGTTCCCGTCAAAAGGCATGTCCAAAACTCTGGTTTGCACGTCCTGGTGGAAATCGGTTGCCTTGAGCCAACCACACTGGCGAAGGCAAACACTGTTGCCCATCTGGCAGAAGCCGGTGTCAGCAATGTCCCTGGCCACCGTTATGGCGTGTTCCGACGCCACCTCGCCTTCTTGCAGGATCTCCCTGGCCTCCGGGAGGAAGTCCAGCAGAGGAGCCATCTTAAAACACAGCTCCCTGTCGTAGCGGCCCACAATCGCGAGGGTGTTGGCCGCTTTAATCTTTGTCGCCGCAGACGAGATGACCCGTCGTCCCATGGCATCCAGTTTCTTCCCTTCGCCGTCCGACGGGGAGGTCGGAGTTGAAGCCGTCGCCCCCACCGCTTTCTTCTTGGCCGCAGCAGAGACGACCGAATCCGGGGTCGGCTGCGCCCTAAGGCACATGGGGGCAGAATCCGAGACCCGGTACTTCTTCTCGTACCGGTCTCTCTTGGCAGGGGTTGTTGACTGGTTCTTCAGGAGCGCCAGCCCCTCGTCCCAGATGTCGTCAAGTAACGGGACCGAGAGTAGCGTTTTCCTCTTGGCCTCATGCCGTTAATAGAGGAAACCTTCCTTCTGTTCTTCGGGGCAGAGCTGGAAGAGCTTGGATGCCCTGGCGATCATTGCGTGGAAGGAGCCAATTTCGTAGGGCGGGGAGTCCCGAGGAGGTGATGATGGAAGGCCCATCCCGTCGTCATCCGTCCCCGTCGTGGCAGTCTCTGTTCCTGTGTCATCCCTCTGATCCGGGGAAGGAGATTAAGGCTGCGAGGGGCGCGAAGGCTGGAAGGGCGGTAGGGGGGAATGAATTCTCCTCTGCTTGCTTGGAGGGCTTCCCGACGGTCCAGGCTCTGCTGGATCGTCCGTTGGGGGTAAGGGCAACCTTGTCCTTATCTCCGTACACAAGGCCTGGATCGCCATCAAGGTTGCTCCCGAGTTGTCCTGTGGCCCAGGTACCGGCTGCGATGGTCGCTTCCTTCGTCCGCTTCGTCGGGATCCCTCCCGTGGGACCGGACCTCCCCGAACTTCTTGTTCAGGATCTTCACGGCTCCTCTTCAGAGACTGTCTCCGTGTCCGTGATGGCCACCGCCCCCCTCCTCTTTTTCCACCGGGGTTCTCACGGGGGTCTTATCGATGGGTTGAAAAGAGGATTCCCTCCGCGGTGGCAGGGAAACTCTGGGCCCCGAGGTAGCCTCCACAGGCTTTGCCAGGGCCGCCACGACTCCCTTGATAGAGACCTTCACCTTGGGGGGAGGGTCGCCATCTTGCTCCCCCTCGGCTGTCTGTCGGGATTGACTGGGACTTCTCCCGAAGCTTACCCGGGTTCTCAGATTTCCTCTTCCCCGAGCTAGAGCGCTGGCTCGTGGTTGATGGCGTCGGTGAAAGTGCGCCCTGCCTGGCAGCCGAGGAGCCTGACCGGTCGGCGCTCCCGGTGCCCGCGGACCCGCAGTGCTTTGCCTTTTGTTGGGCCTCCGTCACCAGAGCGCCCTCAAAGGTCTTAGAAGACCGCTCAGACCTCTTCTTCTCACATGCTGCTGGGCTCTTCCCCTCCAGCCAGTTGGTGAGGCGGATACACTGATCCTTCATGGTCTGCTCCGACATGTTCTTGCAAAACGCACAGTCCTTCTCCACGTGTGTTTTTCTTTGGGAAGGCAGTAGAGGCATCTAGAATGCTCGTCCTCCTTGAAGACATTCTGCAATCCGCATCCAGGGCAGCTCCTGAACAGCTTGGATCCGGGCGTCATGCTCCCTTTGTTCCTGGGCCATGTCCACGCGGGGTAGGCCTCAAAGATCTTCTGGAATCCTCCAAGAAGCAGAACTCGACGAAAACCTCGCCCTTGAGGGGCGTAGAAAATTCCGAAACTGGTCCCCTTTGATCGGAAGTAGAAACGGTGGAGCTTGAGGCTCGACTAACCAAAAAAACTAGATTAAACTCTTTGAAAAATCGCAAAACGCAGTAGAAGCTCGAGAGCTACAGCACGAGGACTCCCAACAATTGAACGTGCGGTAAAAATCTGAGGATGGCTACCAGAGGAGGGGCTTAGCTAGAAGGCAGTCTTTGGCTGGGGGCAGTATGACCCAGAGACCAGTGATTGGTTATTAGGAGAAAGACAGAAACAAAACAAACTTTCCAGCCTGACGACAGGGAATATTCATGAGCATGTGAATCCATGCTGGAGAAAAACAGACTTGTCTAGCCAGGCAAATCTACACAATACAGTACTGGCTGCCATCGCTCTGATGGTGTCCGCTGAATCCAACCCAGACTGAAGTGACTTAACACACAGCTTCCTTGACATCTTTTATGATGTTCAAAAAACCATCCCTTTCCTCCCCTTCCAGGATGTGCTCAGCAGCCATAGCTAGCACATCCCACAGAGTGAAAGTAAACTTGGTGAATGCACATGTGGCACTGCTGGATTTTAATGCCATACTGCTGGCTGAGAAAGTCCTCTTAGCAAGGGAATCATACCTTTTATCGTCCCCAACGGGTGGAATTGTGGGATAAACTGCTGCCCTCGAAGAAGAGGCAGCTTGCACTACAGGTTCTTAGGAAACGGATGTTTTTATAGAAACTCGATCTATACTGGAAGTTCTGTATTTTCTAGTGAAATCTTTTCTTCACGGCTAGACTCTCCCATTTAGCATAACTCTGCTCTTCAGAGCTGTGTGGAAAGGGAGAACAGAGTACTTAGGTGGACCTTTATCAAGAATATCCATGAGGTCACCTTGTTCAAAAGCAGCAGCCGGCCTCCCCCAACTCAGATATTCAATCACTTTATTCATAACTCCCATATAAGAAGCATGTGCAGAAGGTTCTGGCTTAGCAAAATCCACCACTGGAGAATATCCAATCCGCTGGCATCTCTCAATGAGTCAACCAGATGTTGCATCCTAGACTCTTCAGAAATTAAGGCTTCTGAAACATTCTAGGCCAAAAGGGGGAGTGCCTGTATCAGAGACCTCTTCTTCCTCAAATAGATAAGAGACTTAAAGAAGTCTGACTTAGCCAAAGGTTTGAACAACTTTTACACCTGTGACTGCATTGACGATGGTTTTTTTACGCCGAGGAACTCTAAGCGAGTCCAGTTGTGGGAGCAGAGGTTTGAGGACTAGGCTTCAGTTTGTCGCAGAACTTCAAAGTCTGACGCCTCTCAAAGGAGCTCTGCAGGTTTCTTGCCTGGCCTTGAGGGCGCACAAGCTCCAACCTTAGCAGACTCCTTATCAGCGCGACGAGGCTCGATAGGGTCAGAAGCCGCCTTAAGACTTTCAGAGGGGCGGGGGAAGCCACCATCATAAACACCATCATCTGAAGGCGAAAGTCTTCCCTTTCAGCTTTGGTAGTCGATTTACCTGGAAAACGTACTAGTCTGTGGTCTGGTGAGGAGTCCCAAGATGAAGCGCGTGAATGGGGTCGACTCTTCTTAGACTTCTGGTGGAAAGACAAAACAGTGGGAACTACTCCTGGAACGAGAGCGCTTGGAATGCTTGGAGCGCTTACGAGTAGGCAAAGTGCCCCTCAACCTTCTCTTGTCCGATGACCTCTTAGAAAGAGTGGTCGAAGGAGACTTGGAAAAGGCCTACATAGGGCGAGTTTCCCTTTCCTCTCTTTCAAGGCCTTTCCCGTCAGACTGGCAGGAACCACAGTATTGGCTCTTGTGATCTATTTCAAGGCACAAGAGGCAAATACGGTGTGGGTCTGTGATAGACATTTTCAACCCACAATCTGTACACCGGTGCCGACATGGTCAAAAAAAAGTTTGAAAACAGAATGAACCGTCCAGAGTGTGCTGCGCAAGCGGAAAAACAGCCGATATATATATGAAACTATGCTATTTTTGTTTTTTAATACTAGTAGTAGAACTTCTATTCTGTTGGAGTGGGAAAGGGCCACAGTTTTTTCCAATGGTGCAATCATAATTTTGGAGATGGCGGAATTTGGTTGGATGCGGTACACTTTCTTGTACCTATATGCTACAAACCCATTTTCTACTTGATCACATGATGCGCTAGGGATGGAGGTTTAAAAAAAATGTTTTAAAAAAGAAAGATGGCTACATGATTAGTGTACTTTGTAGGTTTGTTCTTTTGTGTCAGTAGGAATTATGTTTCCCTAAATAAGACAAAGGCGGGACGAAGACTCATTTTTATCTAACATGGGTCTGCAAGACCACTTCGCCAACACAAGATTCCCTTCTTGCCTGGATGAAAGGTCTGGTGTAAGTATGGGAGACAGCCCAAGGTTCAGCACTACAACTGTCATTGAGCAGGATGTATGCTGTCATGGCTGCTTTAACAAACATTCCTATGGTGGAATTTGGCTCGATTTAGCCTCAAAGCACCCAGTTTGCTTGACAATGCAAGCTGCCATCCACTTAGTCAAATCTTGCTTTGAAACAGCTTGACCTTTACAAGTTGCACCATCAGCAACAAACATTTGCAATGTCAGTCTATGCCTGATTGTATCCAATTTGGAGTGGAGCAATCGTTTGACAGAGCACCCAAGTCTACCAAGTCTGGGAAAAGGCAGAGTCAAAAAACGCTGGTAGGGTCACTGGTTCTTGCAGATGAAAATCAGATGGTTCCCTTGTTCGGAATCTTCACTGCTTCCAGGAGGGGGTGTTTGCTACGAAAACAAATATTCCTACTGATATGATAGCAACATGTCACCTTCCATGACATTTTAAGTATACCCAATGCACAGGTTTGATTGAACTCTCCAACAATTTTACTAGAACTGGATTCAACTCCCCTGAAGGAGGAACACTCATCACTGGAGAAAAGATGTGAAAGCTCTTATGAACTCATGAACTATACTTCGAGAATAAGGAGAAGGTTGAATAAGGGCTCCAGCAAACATATGCCGCCAAATGGACACAGACATGAGTTGGTTTGAACTTTGGCAGAAATGCATCAGGCAGAAAAAAAGTTGATGCCTAGGAATTTTAATATTAAATCCATCACTACCTTCACACCAGAACGAACTAAATCCACTTGCGGTCCCAACCTTTTAACATTGAATATGGTTTTGTGCATGTGGTTTACATTGCTCTGCAAGTTCGACGGCCCAACTACGGAGAAACCCCTTTCAGCTCAATGCTGTTGGATCATGGTGAAATAACTGTCCCTTGGTCCTTTGAAGGAAACACCAGGATGGTTTCAGGTTTAGTGAGCTTTCTTAAATGAGACAAAATAGGTTCAAAAACCAATACAGAGGAGACCATAATTGGGCTACCTGCATCATTGTGCATTCTTAGTGTATTATCACCACTAGCGTTGAGATCAGGAAGGATTGGAAGAAAATTGTAGGCTTAAATTCCAGACCAGGAAATCAAAAACTGTTTCCACAGATAGCCCACCTTGCGGATCCTGTGTCAGAGTAAACTGGTCTATTCAATGTCACATCAAAGTCCAGAAAACATGCAGCTGCGTTTGTTTCAACTTCCACTTGTGCCAACAAGCTAGGTCCCTACTAAAAGCATCTTTTGGTTGATTGACCTGGCAGTTTTTGCAGTATCTCTGATAGTGCATTTGCAGAACTGTAGGGACTCTAGGTATAATGCAGACAACATTTTTCCAATTTGCTTTAGGATATAAAACATTGTAATCACATTGCCTATTAGAATTCTGAAAACCTTTTTCTGAGGGTTGTGTGGATAAAAGCAGAGACCGCCCGACTGCCCTCAACTCCATAACATGTATGTGCAAAATCTTTTACCTGGAGACCAATAGCCTTTTTTCTTGTAGGCCCTCCAGATGTGCACCTAAACTTTCCAGTAACACATTGGCCACAACCAGAATGGCAGCATTTGTACCTGGACCGGTGCTCTCTTGACAAGGGAGTATACATTTCTCCAACAGTGAATGCACACTTTGAAATTATAGTGTAGGTTGATCCTGTCACCTTTATTGACCAGATATTGCCATCTCATTTTGACGCATTCCTTAATTGGCCACACAAAGTCTGCAATGTGTTATCAAAGAGATGCCAGTGTAGAAGACAGAGGAGGGATACGTGCTGTTTCATTGACGCACAATCCTTTATAGTAATTTGTTGCACTATATTCTGTATGGAAAGAAACACATTGTGACCTCCTCTGGAAAGGGCAGTGACTAGTGCTAGATATTTCATGGTGATACTGGATGCAGACATGAGACCAAACACGTAACCGACATTTCCCACTCTCAACATAACCACCTCTTGCCCGTTTTCATTTGTTTATGTGGAGGTATGCATCATGCATGCCTGGTGACACCATGAAATGTTTCCATTTCATTTTGTTTTGAGTTTATTTATTTAGCGTGCCAAGCCCTCAGGCATCTGGGAACATTTTTTGAAGTTCCATATTTACATAATGCTTTAAGGAGACTTTTTTTGTGGGTTCCGCCACTACTTTATGTTTTTTCTCACATGGATATGTGTCTAACAGCGATCCCGATTTTTCTGAGTTTGGGACTCTTGAATGCACCCCTGGCTAAATGATCTTTAATGATTCTTTAAGATGGCCAGACAGTGGTGTCTGTGCACCGTGGGAGAGGTTGGAGCCAGCCTTCAAAATGAATTCCAACCATGACCTTGTTTGAGAATGTAGAGGATCCTTTTGTCTGTAGAAAAGGTACCCCCCACTGGTGTTGAAACTGTGCAATCCTTCCTCACACTAGAGTCGAGTGCGGCGGGGTGGAGCAACCTTGAGTCAAACTTCTTTGATGGTTTGACTCATAGCCAGTGTGCATCTACATTTTGTGGTCAATCAAAAGATCATCAAGAAGCCCCTCTTCAAAATATGTCAAGAACAGGGATGGAGAGATCCAAGAAAAACTTTCATTCTGTGATGCAAACATTTAGAAGCTCTGCCTTGCATGGGGAGGCAATCACCCAAATTTCATGGGGGGCAATATGTTTTTCATGATACATCCTTTCGGAACAATATACTTATCCAACCCATGTCCACAGTCGCAATGTAATGAAAACTAAAAATCTGGGAATTCCACAGGGTCTCCACTTAACTCTGCTGATTCACCAGTAGAAGTGATTTAGCCCCCCCAAAGCGCTGCAGGCCTTGGTTAACTTTCAACTATTTGCTAGAATAGAACGTCTTAAAAGTCTGGGGAGATTTTTCAACTCAATTAAGGTCTTCGTTGTAAAGCTGCTTGACACACAGGGACCGTCAGTAGAGTGGCCACTGGTAGGGATGGATTTGGAATCACCATAGGCATGTTGGAATCTGTAATCTCATGTGAGGGTGGCACGGACAGAGGTGGAGTTGGTAACTGTGGCTGTAACGGCAGATACCCATCAACAGTAATTACCAGGATTTACAAGGACTGCAGAATTTGTATTGCCAAAACATACCGGTAGAGGTGTCAACATGGTCTATTGCTGCACTCTTGGGAAAGAGCAGAAACGCCCTGATCTGAAGCATGTGCTCTATTTGAAAGACGGTCCAAGGCTATGATTAACTAAGCCAACTTCTTGGACATCAAATTCCTCTGAAGAGTAAGAGGGATAAGCAATCCGTTTCATTCCTGGAGTAGCTCCAAATCAATATCTATATTATGTTCTAGAATTACCAGTGAGATTGCAGTAGTATAACTCCGTATGTCTCCAAAAAGCCCTCGGATTTTCCTACAATAAAGAACTAGCTCTTTAGACGGCTCCCATTGATTGTTTGAAATCAGCATGAACCATTTGTTATTACACATTACACTCCTCAGTGGTGCTACTGTTGACTGTCAGACTGAGCCCACTATTCGTAATATTGAATAGTTGACAGCTCAGTGGACTGTGCTATGTAATGGGTCAATGCCTTAACAGATGGTGCTTTCACCACGATAACCGTTTATGGTGTAAAGGACTGGTGCATTGATGAAAATTGGTTAATAGCTTCTTGGATGTTGATGAGGAGGAACTAGAGTATCTCGGACACAGCCACTGGCAATGCTATGTTTAGTCTTGGGTGACCATTGACACTGAAGTAGAGGGAAGGCATGATCTCACTGAAAGGCATTCCTTGGAAACTGCTTTTGCCGGCTGTGTGATCATCAGTGGATGTGCAGATTGTAAACAAGGCTATGAAAGAGCTTCATGTGGAGACTGTGCCAGGCCATCACCTTTCACACTTAATGCTCCTAAAAGCCTGTTCTTCAGACCTAGCACTTTCATGGGCCGGTATCCTTTCTAGAGGCATTTTCTTCTCAGGATACCCCAAAATGGAGCACTTGACAATTCAGGTTCAGATCCTTCAATGAACTGTCATTTAAACAAGAAATGAGGAACCTATAACTATCCCTTACGGGCTTAGCACTAAGGTCCTAACCCATTTCACAGACTCTACAGTATGATATGGTTAGAGGTTATATAGAAATTCCACACACACATCTTTCATATAGACATAATTAATCTTCTATATCATGCTTAATACCAGAGACCAGTCTCTAAGCATTGGATCAGGATTCAAACATGTGTTGCTCTGTGTAGTCTTCATTCCAAAACGAATACATTGCCCCAGAGCTATCCTCCAGACAAATCTAAATAGACAAGAATCATGGGATTTGAAACAGGAATTTCTTGGGCTTCGCTGCAGAGTGCTCAACCATGGTGAAGTGAAAAAAGTTGTATAGTTCAATATGCACAGATGCTCCAATTTGGGCAAGGAACCCTGAGTGTGTTTTGCCACCGCCTAAAAGGCGCACGCATTGCAGTAAATTGAACATAAAACAAAAGCCATTATCTATTGAGATTTGAGTTACAATGTGGAAACGGAGAGGAGACCTGCTGCCAAAGTGGAGTAGAAAACATTGAACAGAAAGGTAGTGACCCCAGTAAGAATCTGAAGATGGCCTCTGAGGGTGGGGCTATTTAACAGCTGTTTTAAAAGTGTCTGCAATATTTCCAGCAGGACAATAGTGAATATTCAAAGCACATGTAAATCTATGAAAGATCCAACAGGTTCAAAACTTAGAAGTACAGGATGTACATGGACACCAATACAAAATAGCATTAACTACTCCATGCAATGTGTCCATTTTCGGTATCTGATGTAACATTTAAAGTAAGAGAAATGCGCAGAGCAGAAACGGGCTGTAGACTATAGCATGATAGATGATAACCAAGGGCCACAAGTGGTGTAAGGTTATTGCATCTTCACCAAAAAGGCTCAGTGCCAGCTTACTCTCAAAGAAACTTCAAAATGCCTAAGTATGAGCAGAAGAGAATCGTAGTCAAACTATAAATGTCACAATGTTTTAATAAGTTTATAGAACATTCTAGAACAGAGTCCTAAAGGTAACATTGGTTAGCATGACCAACATCTGCTGCTGCCCGTCTCATACTAATCTCGGACTGACGCACTCTCAGAACCGCGATTGACGGACTTCCATAACACTAAATTGAGACATGTCCCACCTTTAGAATTACCACCTTAACAACTATGCCTACATTACAGTTTCATTCTAAATCTTCCACCGACGTGCAACATTATTGCTATTTTTGTTCGATACCAAGTAAAGAATTGTCATGAGTTATGAGAATGGTCTTAAACGAATATGCTGCATCACAAATTATGTAATACTGCATAATATTCTTATGCATCTTGACCCTTCTTATTTGCATTGAGAACCCTGTTTTCCTTGTTGCATCATTCTGGCTGCACAACACTCCAAGAAAGGAATCTGAAGGGTGTTATGATGAATGTAAGGGACATATTATGCAATATTACATAATTTGTGATGCAATATATTCTTTTAAGACAATTCTCATAACGCATGACAATTCTTTACTTGCTAAGGAGATCAAAACATTAGGCGCCTATCTGGATTAGACTCCTTCACTTACGAAACGAGTGAGTGGCACTGCCTCCACAGCTTATACCAATAAACTGATAAATGCTTGCAAACCCCACTTCTCCTCCAACCGCTGCATCACAATAGCCAGGGCACTAGTCCTATCGAAGCTTGACTACTGTAATACTCTCTTATAAGGCTCATCGAAACGGAATCTCAATAGACTGCAGGTTCTACAGAATAACGCCTTGAGATCAGCGTTAAACAATCCCTAGATCCAACCATATTTCAAGCATCAGACGGGACTCCCACTGGCTCCCGGTACTTGACAGAATCTCGCACCGTACTCTAGTTATCACTCATAAATGCTTGTCAAACTCCGTCCCTAAATATTTGTCTGACAAATTCTCTAGAAACCAACCCGCCAGACCCACTAAATCATTCTACTTGCACTGCCTCAATATGCCGAGGTACAACCTAAACACAGCAGGAGGTGCTAGTTTCCCAGTCTTAACTGCAAAATGCTGGAACTCTCTACCTCTTACCATAGAGCTGAAACTTCCTGTTGGTCTTTCAGAGCTAAAGTAAAAAATTGGCTCGGACAAGAAACTCCAAAGCAGCTCTGAATGTATTATTGTTATTCTAGCACTGTCGACCAACCTGTAACCGCCTGCGTCCGCTCTTTATTGTACCATTATGCAAGTCAACTAACCTGTAACCTATTGTCGATTAGCACATCTTTTTTATGTACTCTGTGTCTGTAACTCTGTCATAAGCTCTAGCGCCCATTTACCTCAGGGTTAGGTGCGCTTCATGAAATAATAAACTAAACATTCCAGCTGCTGAGACTTGCCCTCAGGGCAAAGATCAGTGCCAAACTGCCACCCTCCCAGCAGGGCCTGTTAAGGCTGCAAGATCATCTTTTGAGGACTGCACTGGTAGCAATTGAGGGTGATTTCACGTTCAAAATTGCTCTGAGAGATGGTGTAAAATGCAATGTCTAGTTTGTTGGACTCTTCTTCCACATCTTTGTTGGTTTTCCCCATCAATGTTGACGGACATATACCAGGAGTCAAGTTTATTTAGACGTGCTTGGGATCCAATAATCAGAAGCTCAATCTTATTGTTAAGGCACAGGCTATGGGCAGCCATCCACGCCTGAATCTCAAGGTAGATTTCGTTTATCAGTTTGGAGTCATTTTCATAGCATCCGGACAGCACAATGAGAACATGGGTGTGTGTAATTCGTGTAGGTGACACCCATGTTATCAAGACTATCAAAGAGGAGCTTTGTGAAAATGTTGTAGAGCGTCGGAGAGACGCACAAGCAGAATATTGGCCACATTGCCTTTATCTTTGGCTTCATCCATTTGGATTTTTAAGTCCAGATGGGCCGTTTCTGTGCCGTGTCTCGGTCTGAATCCAGATTAGCAGAGACCTAGTAGGTTATTATCCTCCAAATGTTTTTGGAGATGGGCCACTCTGTCCAGACCCTTTAAGAGGAAAGGGACAGTTGTGATGGGCCTATAGTTAGTCTGAATGTTGAGGTCTAGGTCCGTTTTTTTAAGGAGCGGCATAACCCAGGCCTCCTAAAGGTCGTTTGGGACTGAGCTATCTTTGAAAGAGGAGTTGATCACGGTGGCAAAGAATGGGGCCAGGTCTTTGGTGCCTTCCTTGACGACTGGGGCAGGACAGATATCTCCCTGGCACCTTGATGGTTTTAAGCCGAGGATAATGTTTTCCACTTCCTTCGGTGTGACAAAGGAGTGCAGGAAGGGGGGTGCGGGTCCAACGGGGTGTTCGTGTTGGAGCTATTGGCCAGGCTGGTCTTTTTAGTCTCTATTTTGGTTTGTAGCATTGTCTTAGATTCTGAAGTGTTATGTTCCGGTTGTTTCTGGATAGAATTTGTGGGCCAATAGTGGAGCTAGGATTAGGGGGCGCACTCTCCTGTATGGAGAAAGAGATGCAATGGTAGTCAGACCATGCTATGGGTACATTCTGGAGGATTGTGGTCGTGCAAGTGAGATCTGCCAGTCAGTCCAGTGTTCTGCCCTTATTGTGCGTATGCCCATGGATGCAGAGTTTGAAACCCAACTGGGAATTGGAATTTTCCACAGAGGTAGCATTAGGATCATTAGGGTCATAAAGGCCTAAATTGAGGTCTCCAACCAGGATAATTTGAGAGCTTGGTTTGGTACTTTGATCTATTAAGTCTGTAATGTCTTCCTCAAAGGAGGAGATAGGACCCAGAGGTCTGTAGATTAGATAAAGTAGGATTGTTCGGGTTGCTGAGATAGGGAGTTTAATTGATAGGAGTTCCACTGAGGGTAGGTATGGGAAACAGCTCTGAGCCCAAGGTGGGTTTTGGCTATGAAAGCTACACCCCCCCCCTCCTCTGCCAGTGTTTGTCCGACCTGATGGTGTAGCCCTCAGGGAGAGCTAGTGAGAGAGCTGGACCTGCTGCCTGATGCAACCAGGTTTCGGTGATGGCGAGGAAATCTAGGTGGTTATATGAGAGGATATGAGCTCAGCAATATTGAGTGGATGTGCTACCAGCGACTGTGCATTGATGAGTGAGAGACTAATTGAGGTGCTTCCTGACGCTGGGAGGTAGGTGGCAATGGACTAGAGTTCTCATTACGTGCCGTGATCTCTGCCGGTGCAGTGACAGGCAGGCTGGGGGTGATTTGGTTTGGGGAGAGCCGAGCAGTAGGCCCGGTGAAGGGCTAACTTAAAAAAGCAAGACCCTGGTCTCTCGTTTCTGGTGCTCACTGGACATGGTACCAGAGGCAGAGAAGTCTTTATGGGAGGGCAAAGGGGCACTTGCCCCGGGCCCCCACCTTAGAGGGGGGGCCCCACAAGCCTGCTGTATCTAAAGTAGTAACTTACATTGGTCACCATTGGTCACCAGACTTACAAGGCACCTTTTATGGCATGCTGCTGAGACTCTAAGCCTATTTTGTAATTGTTGTGTACAGGTACATTCTGCTCTGCTTTCTGTGTTCACTGTGGCATTCATAGTTTGTGCAGTCACTGAAGCACAACTCCTGCAGCATTCCTCCTGTAGAGGAAGGAGTTCTAGAGAGAAGACACTGGACCAGACATTGCAGGCCTCTGGCAAGCATATTTTTCTTATTTGATACAAAAAACAGGTTGTCCTTTTGTACAATTCAAAGGTTTTTCTGCACGTCTATACATTTTTAAAGCTTTTAAATGCAAAATAGAAACCCTGATAAAATCTATTAGGATCACATAAATAAAGCTAGAATAATTCCCATTTTGCATAATATGCTTCCATAACACTTTGTTTTTAGAAATTGTCAAGTTGGATAATGTGAATTCTGTACTTTGCAGGTCAGCCCTATCAAATGGGATTATTTTAGATCATGGTAAGAAATGGAAAAGAAAATGATAAAGTGCAGACATTGCAGAGTGGGTGCAAATCCCAGTGTCACCTCTTAACCAATGTGTGATCCTGGTCATAACATTTAATCTTGGATATTGCCTAACCTGTCAAAATGACCTGTCACAAAAACTTTGGAAATTGTCTCTCTTCAGAGGGATTTTGTTCTCGGTGTGTCATCTTAAAACAAGCCTCACTCATGGTTTCACTGGCTCTAGTGTTGCTTCCGCTATAATAATAGTGAGCTTTGATATGCTGCACACGAGAGCTACTTTGCTCTGTAATGGCAACACTTATTGATATCCATGTCCCTCTTCTAATCTCAGTATGCCTCAATATGGACTTGTTCCTGTTAGCTTCTAATCTTCATCCACTGGCTATGCTATCTATACCTTTCTCCTTGCTTTCAACTGGTTTCCCGTTTGCTTGAGGCACCTAATTAGAGTGATCTGTCTATTCTAGATTATGTGCACCTTTTTCATACGATCTGTGTTCTGCATTTAGACTATGGCCGCTCTACCTTCCTCGTGCCTGGTATTGATGAAAAGTGTGCTCTACCTATGCTAGAACACAAGAACCCTTGTCATTGACTTCTAATGTTGGCCTTCAAATGCTACTTGTTTATCATTCAGATTACAGCAAGAATTAACAGGGCAGTGGGACAGAAAGGGTGCACCCATGATTATTTTGATCGCTGCAAAGCAGCACATCAAGCTATGGGTTGTGAGTATGATGAGGGGGGTACGACCAGATATTTTGGATCGGTAACTCCTTTGGTTCAGTGGAGGGGGGCACCAAAGGTGTCTGTGCCCCGGGCCCCAAATGTGTTTCAGATGGCCCTGACCAGAGGAGTGGGTGGCAAAGCAAAGTGGAGGATCCAGTCCGCAGGGCTAAGGGTTATTACAGGCAGTAGTGGAGGTTTTGTGAGATTGAGGGGTTAAGGGGGGTAGGAAGTTAGTTGGTGCGATGGATTGGAACAGCGGGAGGATAGTGGCCATGGTGAGCGGGACTGTGTAGGGTGGCCCTGTGGGCGGGAGGGAGTCTAAGATGACACAGAAGGCTAAATATCCCAGTAGGTAAGGTAGCACATCAAGCTAAATATCAAAATGGGCAAAATAGCACAGTAAGCTAAATATCAAGATGGGCAAGATAACAGTGGACTGGATATCCCAGTGGGCAGAAGAAGAAGTTACTTACCAACTGTAATGTTTTTTCGATTGGATGTTCCTCCCACGTATTCCTCATCTTAGATATATCCTTACCTTCAGCTTTGCTGCTTTGGAAAAAAAAAATTCTCTCTACACTAGAGGGCGCTCCACTTGAGATTACGGCGTCGATGTCCCTCGGCAGCATCCGTCGAGCGCTGACGTCATCCGCTGTATAAATGCCTCGTGTGCGCCTATTGGCCTCAGTTCTGTTTTTTCGTATACTGTAGCCAATGGATTGTAGTTAATGGCGTGCCTCTTTTGACCCAAGACTTAAAGGAATTTCGAGTGTAAACCATGTAACCTGTACTGTGGGGTAGGCCGGTAGGTTCGATGAGGAATACGTGGGAGGAACATCCGATCGAAAGAACGTTACAGTTGCTATGTAACCTGTTCTTTGAATGGATTGTGTCCGACCACGTATTCCTCATCTTAGATAGACTCCCAAAGCAGTTTTGTATTGGAGGCGGGAGTACAGAAATATTATTCATGTACAGAATGAAGTACTGATTTAGCAAAAAGACCCCCTTGTGAAGATGTAGAATCTAGGGCATAGTGTTTTATAAATGTGTGCATGGATGACCATGTGGCTGCTGCGCAAATATCTTGCACTGGGACAACCCCTTTGAAGTGCTGTTGAAGTCGCCATGCCCCTGGTTGAATGAGCCCTCAGCCCATCTGGAGGATCTTTCCCAGCCAATCTATAACATTCAGTTATAGCCAAAATTATCCATCTAGATAATGTTTGCTTAGCCACTACAAGTCCCAATTTACGTCCAGTGTATCCCACAAAAAGTTGGTCACACTGACGTAATCTTGCTAATCTTGAAATATAGAAGCTGAGAGCTCTTCTAGGTATTAATCTATCTAGCCTTTCGTCTTTCTTACTTGCATGAGGGGGAGGGTAAGAAGCAGGCAGTGTTATTTTTTGTGACGGGTGCAAATCAGACAATTTTTGGCAAAAAAAGAGGGTTTAACCATAAGGACAACTTTATCTTTATAAAGGATGGTGTGAGGAGGCCCACTAGAAAGTGCCTGCAACTCACTTACCCTGCGGGCTGATGTAATGGCCACAAGAAGTATTGTTTTTAAAGTAAGGAGCCTTAACGGACAAGAGTGTAAAGGCTCAAATGGGATGCATGTGACGAAATTTAGTACTAAGTTTAAGTCTGACACAGGCACTTGAAAAGTTATTGGTGGAAACACATTAAGACCTTTTAAGAATTGTGTTATCAAAAGGTATCTTGAAGTAAGATTCTTCCTCTGAGGAGTGCTTAAAAATAGATAGCACTGCTAAATAACCCTTTATCGTGCCAACCTGGAGCCCCAGATTAGCCAAGTATAACAGAAAAGACAATATTGTGGGAATGCTACACTGGAACAGGTCCACATTCCTATCTCTGCACCAGTTACTGAACTTGTTTCAACGACACAGGTACAGAGATTTAGTTGCTGGCCTTCTGGCCGAAAGCAAGATCTCCATGACGTCATCTCGAAGGTCCCAATCCTTGTATCTCAGCCCCTCAGAAGCCATGCGTGAAGGTTCAGTGTCTTGACCTCTGGATGGAGAAAGTGACCTTGCTCTTGTGAGAGAAGATCCTCTTTTTGGAAGATGTATTGGAGGGTAGATGGGCATGTCCAGAAGGTCCGGGTACCACATTCTCCTGGCCCAATCCGGGGCAATTAGGATCATGGTTTTCCTGAACTTTCTCAACATCCTGATTACTTGAGGGATCACAGGGACTGGAGGAAATGCATACAGGAGTGGAAACTCCCAGTCAACTACAAACGCGTCCCCTAGAGCTCCTCTTGGGGGAAATTCCCTTGAGCAGTACAGTTTGCACTTCCTGTTGACACTGGTCACGAACAGATCCACTTGAGGGGTTCTCCAAAGGGCAAAGATCTCCTGAAGGACTTCCTGAGCTAGTTCCCACTCCTCGGCGACTGTTCTCTCCCAGCTCAGAGCGTCCGCCGCTGTATTTTGCTCTCCGGCTAGATTAACTGACGATAGAGTGATCCCTTCCTGTATCACCCAGAACCAGAGCTGAATTGCTTCTCTGCACAGTGGCAGTGACCCTAGTCGTCCTCTTTTGTTGAGGTAGTACATGGCCACCGTGTTTTCTGTCATTATCAGAACATTCTTTCCCCCATACAGAGGGCAGGAAGGCCTATAGAGCTAGTCTGATTGCCCTCAGCTCTAATAGGTTGATGTGTAGTTTGGACTCCGATGGAGACCAACGACCTCCGATTGTCAACTCGTTGGTGTGCGCTTCCCAACCTGTGAGTGAGGCGTCTGTCAATACAGTTATCTCCGGCCATGGTTGCCAAAAAGATTCTCCCCTGAGGATATGGTCCCTGCAAGCCCACCATTGAAGATCCTGTGCTACTCTGGTTGGATCTCACATTTCCCCTGAAAATTGAGACCATTGAGTCCTGAGGGCCCATTGAAGAGATCTCATCCTCAACCTGGTCTCTGGCACCAGAAAAATGCAGGATGCCATAAAACCGAGCAACCTGAGACAAATCGAAGGCCGGTAGATAATGGGCATTCTGGAATTTTGTTACCATCTGCAGAATGTGGTGAGCTCTCTCTTCAGGAGGCAAGGCTTTGCCCGAACAAGTATCCAGGACTGCTCCGATAATGTCATGATGCCTACCCCTGGGGAACCAGACCAGGCCCAGCAACCCTAGAAGCAGGCATCAAGTTGCTTTGAGCAAGCTGAAAAGCCCCTGTTAGGGGCTGTTTGGGTGCGGTCCTGGCACCTATGGCGCCAGGCTCAGAGTAAACTTACCTGGTGCAGACCATGCTGCAGAGCTCCAAGCCAAATGAGGCTTGGAAGGGACTATTTTGCCTAGGGACTATTTTTTACTCGGGTGGGGCTGGGGAAGAATACTCACCTGGGACTACTTTGGAGGCTATTTAAACCACGCCCGAAGAGCAGCACATGCTTCGCGTTATTCTGCATCCAGCAGCGTAACGCTCACCGTGTCTGCAAGCCTGCATCCAGTCTTCTGCCATGCCCGCCTTGAGTCTGCAGCTCCTAGAAAAAGGGAGGAACAGAAGGAGAAAGGTTAGAATAAGAGCAAACCTTCGATCCTTACCTGGATTCCGGATCCACTGCACCTTCGAACTGGAAGAAAGAAGCATTTACGTGCGCCGCCTCGCCTGCTGCAGCGACGCGCTGAACTCACCGGCCCTCGGAGCATCCTCACGATCCACCGCATCCTTCTGCACGTTCCGCCGCATTCTGGCACCTAAGGGGAACACAAGAACAGCAAAGGTTATCCAAGGAAATAAACAGAGGCAATAGTAACTACCCCCATAGACTTACCCGATTACCGCCGGGGGTACTATTCCTCTTCACGGGTCGGCGCAGTCTCCATTGCATCATCGCCCTAAGGGGAACAAAAGGACGACAAGGTGAGACAGCGGGACAATAAGGGGAACTCTTCTCACCGCAATAGACTTACCTAATTTTACCGCCGGTGGCACAATTCCTCGATTTTCATATTTTCTCACCCTGCCTGAATAAGGGTGACAGGCAGCTTACATTCTGGCCTTATTTTATTGAACTGTGTAGGATAAGCCAAATCCTTACCTGAACTTCGTCAGCTACCACGAGGAACTCGTCGCTGGGGTCAAGCTGCAAACTGCAAGGAATCTGACAAGAGTTAAAGTCAGACATGTGAACTCTTACGAACTACATATTTTTTGGAGTCATTGTTCTGGAACTCACTGATTCCTTCGAGCCAGTGAAGCAACTGGTCATCAACGCACCCCTGCGCTCAATGCAGGATGGAGAGCTCATCTTTTCAAACCATCAGGTGAGACTATAGGAGGGGACATCAAGGGTGATCTGTGGGGAGAACAGCGGGTGTGGGGGGAATTTACACTCGACTCCACGGGTGGTTAATTCCCTTTCTCCATTTGCAGAAGGATATTCCTACGGGCCAAGCAAACGAAGCTAGGTGGGCCAGTCCAGTCCGTCATTTCGGCCCTACACGTCACATTGGTGGAGACCGCAGCTGTCCAGTTCAGATCCACGCCTCTGTGGGAGCCAGGTGAGCGTAAAAGATAAACTGGAGTTTCTGTGATGGTATCATGTTTGACTTTTTTAAGTTCAGAGAAAAGTCTAGTTTGTGAAGGAAGTGTCAGGTCTTGGACAGGTGTTCCTGGGCTTGTTCTGGAGAACGTGCCCTGATCATCCAATCATCCAGGTAGGGGTGGACGTGAATCCCCTCTCGAGACTTGCTGCCACCACCGCCATCAACGTGGTGAAAACTCTCAGGGCGGAGGTCAACCCGAAAGGCAGAACTCGAAATTGATAGTGAGAATTGCCAATCGAGAACCTCAGGTACTTCCTGTGTTTGAGATGTATTGGCACATGAAAGTAAGAATCCTGAAGGTCCAATGATACCAACCAGTCTTGGAGTTGGAGAGCCTGAAGGATCTGAGAAATTGTGACCATCTTGAACTTGTCCTTCCTGAGGAACTTGTTCAAGCTTCTCAAGTCCAAGATGGGCCTCAATCCTCCATCCTTCTTTGGTATGAGGAAATATGGGGAATACCAACCCTTGTCCCTCTCCGCTACAGGTACATGTTCTATTACACCTTTCCGTAGCAGGGTTAAGACTTCCTGCAACAGGAGCAGGTCTGGATGTTTGGCAGAGTTGTATCCCGGCGGGTGATTCTGAGATTTCTTTTGAAAAGGAAGGCAGTAACCTTGGGATACTGTTTCCAGTGCCCAAGCATCTGAAGTAATGCCCTGCCATTCTTCCAGATGCTGTGAGATCCTGCCTCCCACCAGGGTCTTGTGGGTCAAAACCTCACAGTGGTTTTGCGGCAGCTGCAGCAGCGGCTGAAGGGACTGTTGCTGGGGCAGATTTAGTACCTTTTCCTCGCCCCAGAGGAAATTTCCTTTGTCCTCTTTGACTGGCCTGTCCCCTTCCTTTTCCAAATGAGGAATAAAATCAAAAGGGACGACCCCTCCAGGTAGATGAGCCTGTGTAAGGGCGTTGTTGAGCTTTTCGTATAGCGGCACTGAGCGATTTTGCCGCCACTTTGGAGATCTGCAGCTTCTACAAACTTTCATCCGCCTTGCTGCCAAACTACCTTGAGCCTTCAAATGGCATATTGAGAAGCCTGGACTGCACATCCGGTGCAAAACTGGACTTCCTCAGCAACGCAAATCTGCGTAGTACCGTACTAGACGCCATAGACCTACTGATACTGTCAGCCGTGTCCAAACCTGATTGAAGGCATTCCCCCGAAGCCTCCTTTCCATCCCTTACTATGGACAGGAACCCTTCACGTTCCTCACCTTCAGGGGTGTGTTCAGCTGCTGTCGTCATACAGTCCCACAGGGTATATGTAAATCTTGCAAGGGTGCAAGTTACATTTGTAGATTTTAAAGCCATGCTCCCGGACGTAAAAATCATTCGAAACCATGCATCAATATTTTTATCATCCCTATCCTTGGGAATTGTAGGATATGCATCATTTCTAGTAGAAGTAGCTGCCTGAACTGCAAGACTTTCAGGTGATGGGTGTTTACTCAAATATTCAGGATCTGTAGAACAGAGCCTATATTTTGAAACTTTATTTATTTATTGCCGGAATAGATTCAGGGTTTTCCCATGCAGTGTTCACCCTCCTTTGTAAAGCTACATGAAAAGGATGTACGGGGTCTTGCTGAGGTCCCCCTGAAAGGATGTCAGTCATATCAGCCTCCTGATAAACAGGTGAATTTCTACTCCATCCCATGAATTTAGTTATCCTGTTCATCAACTTTCTATTTCCCACATTAGCATGCTTAGCCGCGTCAGGCTTTTCAAATTAATATTCTGGAGATGTGTCCAGAACACTTGCTGACTGCAAGCACTCATAAGTCTGCCATCTTAGATTGAGGGTCAATCAACTCCTGAGGGGCTTATTTTGTACCAAATTTCACACCTGCAGGTGTAACATCTTCTGCTGACAAATCTCCCTCATAAATGGAGGACATGGTTCTAAAGAAATCATGTCTATTTTCTGGATGAAATACCTTTTCAGGTGGTGTAGACTTCAACACAGGTGTCGATTTTGTAATTGGCATGAACGAAGACGACAAAAGCGTTGATGGCGTCAACGTTGCAGTCATCACCTTCGATATCGTCGAGGTAATCTGCACCTTCAAAGGAATTGTCTACCCTGAAGTAATTGTCGACACCGTTGAACGAGCCTTCGACACCGTCAACTGTGCAATCAACGTAACCTTTTTGGGATGGGTTGTCGACACCTTGTATTCGACCGCCTTCGATGGAGGCTTCAAGGACGTTTTAGACGATGATTTTGATGGCGTAGAGAGTCCAACGCCATTCTCTCGAGTTCTACCTCTGGTTTTTGCACTGGTCGGCGTTTTTTATGAGGCATCGGGGAAGATTCCCTGGACGACACCCTCGACAATTTTTTGTCGGATTTTCTCATCTTAGATCTTCCCTTGTCACTTTTTGTACGAGTAAGGGCATGGCCTTCGCTAGACTTTTTTGAAGGGGTAAGGGCCACATTCTCAAAAATCTTTAACATAGATGTTCTGAACGCATCCCATTTTCTTGGGGAATCATGTTTTGATGGGCATGCAATGATTTCCTCAGACGATGTCGAGCAAGAGGAAGAGGGAGACCGGTGTCGTCTTTTCTTCGCCTTTTTTGAGGAAGAAGACGAGGACTTCCTAGATCTACTCCTCGACCTAGATTTTTTGTGACTTTTGATGAAGACTCAGCTGAGTCTTTTCTCCCTCTCGAAGAAAACTCAAGGATTCCTCCCCCAACCGCCAGTTTACCTCTCTGTTCCTTTAAGGCCTTATGGGTCATCGACTGACAGGAAACGCACTAGTTTATACGGTGGTCAGACCCGAGGCACCAGAGGCAATTTCGAAGGCGATCAGTCAGCAACATTTTTCTCGCACATTTCTGGAATTTTTTTTATCCAGTCTTCGGCGTTGAAGGATTCGATGAAGACACATTTCTACGAACTGAAGCACCGTTACTCAATCCGAAGCGAAGCTAACGGAAAAACAGAACTGAGGCCAACGGGCGCGCTCGAGGCATTTATACAGAAGATGATGTCGGCACTCGACGGATGCTGCCGAAGGACATTGACGCTGCTGCCTCGAGTGGAGCGCCCTGTGGTGGAGAGAGTGAACAATTTTTCCAAAGCAGCAAAGGAGAAGGTAAGGATATATCTAAGATGAGGAATACGTGGGAGGACAATCCATTCGAAGGATACAGTAGGCTAGATGTCACAATACTCTAAATCTCACAGTGGGCAAAATAGCACAGTAAGCTTCGTATCAAAATGGGCAAGGTAGCACAGTAAGCTTAATATCAAAACGGGCAAAATAGCACAGTAGGCGAATGTGGTAAGACATGAGGGCATAGAGTGGTATTGGACTGCAAGGTAGGATAATGAGGCGAGTTTTGTACGCTCCGGCAGTGTTGGTGACCTCATTTGTCACGGTCGTGCATTATGGTGATTATCTGGTGCTAAATTCTGTAGACTTCGGGGACGGGTCCCCGGGTACAGTGGGCAGAAGACCTTTGCGGTACAGTGTCAGGGAGTTGCACAGATAGTTCGGGATACACGAGTTGGATAAGCGAGTAAAGGACTTTTGTACACATGCGTGAGTAGACGCGATGAGGGACAATGGTGAAGGGAGTGAAAGCGCTCACATGGGCAATGTTGATCTGTGGCTCGCCGTGGCGAACAGGAGCAAACAGGGCCTTCCTCTGTGGGCTAGCTTCCACCTGCTGGCGGAGTTGCCTAGAAAACTAAACAGCCTCGCTATGGGGCTGCGTTGCGTTGGTCATTTTGGAAACAGGTGCCAGTTCGGCCAATGAGCACGTTGCAGATGATAAAGAGTTCAATAAGCTGTGGCAGCAGGCTTCTTAAGGGTAAATTCTGCCACAATGTGGCCTCACCTTTTCAACAAGGTTGCAGGCAAGATGTCAAATCGCACCATGTGCAATGACCACACACACCATTGTCAGAGTTTGTAAATTGGGAATGTTGCAGTGTTCTGGTGTAGGTAAAGAAGCTTATCAATTTTGTCATACACACAAAGCTTCTTGCTGTCCCACTGAAATCAACCCTGGCACACAACTGTATTGATTTAAGAGGTGCAAGCAAATTTAACTAGTTGGAACACTAAGGTCGTAACAGACTGGCTAGAGTATAAATACCAAGCAAAGATGGAGTACTTTCTTTTGCACTTTGTTGTGTGTAAATACGATTTATCTACAGCAACTGATGTTTGCTTATTTTCCCAAAGAAAGGAGCAGACCTAACCAAAACAAGCATATTGCTAGCATTCCATGCATTTGGGAAAAATAATGCTTAGGACAGACACTATCCAAATGTTTCATGTCGGCATTAGTAGAGTACAATTAGATTGAATTAGGAGCATTTCTTGGTGGAAGAGAGACAGCAGTTGAATAGGCAGCAAATGATCAACACTAATAGCAAATGTGGAGAGGTAATATACCAATATTACTGCAAGAATACCTAGTGCCAGATAATCCGATTTTATTTATCAAGCAAAGATTAAGAGCACAACTAGCCAGGGTTCTGAAAACCTTCACCAATAGAAGATAATTGAGCGGCTGTGGAACACTGTTGTAGGTGTACTAAAGAGACTTGGTAACCGAGGAATAATGTAGATGAGAATAAAATGGGCAGCTAAGTGTTTTAAATCTGGTACGGTAGACTTGCAAGATGATCTTACAACTTCAACTATAACCGCTGCAAGCAAAGAATGGATTTTCTTCCAACTTTTAAAATAACTGCCACATATCAAGACAAAAAAACATCTACACCATCAAGATTCTTCACTTACCCAAAACACAGCGCACAGGGTTAACACCAAGCAGGTCTGTGTGAAAAGAGCAAAGAAAGCAGGATTGAGAATATATGTTTAGATAGCAATACTTAGCCACAGAAAGAAACAATTGAAAATCTACATTCGAAGTACACAAAAAAGTTTTGTGAAAATGATTTGTTTCAATAAATAGTTCAATTAAATGCATACAGATAAAAATGTTTTTTCTTTTTCATAGCATCAAGGTATATATTTTAAATTGTAACTTCAGTTGAGGCTTAAAGGTTCAATATTTACATAGGTAAAGAAGCCGATGAACATGTCACATGTAGATTAAAAACAAAAAAAGGCATAAATACTTGATATACAATGTTTGCATATAATATTTCTCCGTGTGCAAGTAAGACAGGTAAATAAACACATACTTTTGCAGACAGGTCAAATTAGTGCCTTAGCCTTCGATAGGAAAAATAAACCGCTGGTCTACGATAAACAGTACAAAGGCAAATTCTTACTGAAAAAGCAATAGCCACAATGCATGCTATCTTCCCAGAAAGGGGAGCCCAAGGATCTTCAATAACTTATAATATTCATTATTAATTAATGTATAACAGGATTCTATGGCAAGTATCCGAAGGACTCTGAGGAGTTAGCATTACTACCCATTACAAAACACCCCACAGAACAGCGGCAACTAATGTTACCTCCAGCCAGCTAGAATATATTTACAAAGGGAGACTGGTATCTTGCAAGAATGCCAATAACGTGAAGACGCTGGCACATGACATCCAGGGTAAGTAGATGCGGACGCTCACTACCAACCTAGGCTCACCATGGTGAAAGGTAGCATCAGCAACGTGAGACAACTTTCAAATGTCAATGAAATCCCAACCATGGTACTGGTTAGTCAGATGTTGTGCCTGCTGTGCCCAGAAACAGCAGAGAAAAAAAAGGAAACTGTTGTAAAAGCAACTCGACAGGGACGTTTTCCAGCTATTTCTGAACATGAAGCAAAAGGTTAATTAACTTCGGCAACATTCTATTTGATTCAGTATTCCTTCCTATCCGCTCTGAAATATTGTCCAGCCACAGACTGATCAGGACCTTTTCCTCAAAGCCACTACGTGGTACTGCATGGCTGCGTAGCAGACGGTCTCGGTGTCCTTGCATGAGAAAGGACTACCAGTGCAGCGACAAATTGACACAGTTCCAGGGGTAGCGGAAGTGACATCACACAGTCAATGGCCTAAGAGGTAGGGATGTCACACACTTCAACCTCAGAAGTGACGTTGCCAATGGAAACACAATGTTGATAAGCTTGCGATTAATAAACTAAAACAAGTGACTAATGCAAACATTTTAACCTTTTGTTACCAATCGTGATTACACAGGTGCCTCCTTGGAACGCCATGGGTGGCGTTCATATAACTTGACAGGAGTAAATGGAGCCACACCAAAATAGACCATGGATCTGCATTCATATGCAAATATATGGCCATTAACCGCAACCTTAAGGTACTTACAGCTTCGCCCTACAGGTAGTCTTATGCTTAATACTGCCTCACATTCCCAGGTGCTTCCATAAAATTCCAAATGTATCCCACTATACAGAGATACTACCATCGCACGGACATGCCAGTTATGTCAAAATGTAATGTACAGCCTGTCCAGCTGCTGCAAATAAACGCAAAAATGCAGCCTGCAACTCCTCAGAAATGTCATTTAATGCCAACTATTATCTCATTCTCCTGGAATTCGACAACATAAGCAAGGTACAGCCTCACACGAGAAAAGCACTACCATTGTATACCAAATGCATCATCAGAAATGTCATCTAATGCTAGTTAATGTCGGGTATCCATCTTATGTTCACCAAATGCACAGTACAGTTTCACATACATGGGCAATGCAATTGGATACCAAGTGAAGCTTTACATGCCCCAGCATCCCATGTAACGCCTGTAAAAACTTCATTTGCACGTTAGGCTCACCATCCTTCCTCAACAATAGAAACCAAATAACCCTCCTCTCCGCCTTTGCTTCCGCCGCCCGACCAGTCAATACCGGAGTTCCACAAGGAGCGTGCCTATCAGCCCCCCTGTTCAACCTTTATATGTCCACCCTCCCAGGAATAATCAGCTTGCACAGTATCCTGTGCTATAACTACGCCGATGACACCCAATTAATCCTAAAACTCCTCAACTCAAACCCAAACTGTCAGCCCGACCTTGCTGCCTGCCTCCTTGCCATTGATCGCTTGATGACCACAAACCACCTCCTCTTAAACCCCACCAAAACTGAAATCATGGTGTGCGGCAACACTGAGCTTCTCCCCCACCCTCTACCCTGGCCAGCATCCCTGGCCAATTCGCCAACCACCTCAACCACAGTAAAAAACCTTGGATGCACTCTCGACTCCAACCTAACCCTCTCTCGCCAAATCAACATCTCCAAGCCCTCCGATTACCACGTCAAAATTCTTAGACGCATTTTTCCATACTTCTCCTTTCCCAACAGACTCGCGACTGTCCTATCTATTGTAATGTCAAGACTGGACTATGCCAACTCCCTCTACCTCGGGGTCCAAACATACCACCTCATTAAACTACAAAGAGCACAAAGCGCTGCAGCCAAACTGCTTCTAGCACTTGGCCCAAGAGACCACACCTCTCCAGCTCTCAGAACTCTGCACTGTCTCCCGGTTGGACGAAGAGTGACATTCAAAACCTTATGCATCTCCAACCAGGCAATGCATAAAACCGGACCTCTATACCTACAGAACAAGCTAAAACCCTACCACCCTCCAAGCACTCTAAGATCAAGCTCTGCCCTCCTCCTAGTGATACCAAACACCAACTCAGTCAGGTTAGGAGGATCATCTTTCTTAGCCTTGGCCCCTACTATCTGGACCTCGCTTCCACCCCCACATTCGACTCACCGAAGACATGTCTTTCCACAAACTACTGAAAACGTGGCTCTAACCTTAAAGATTCGAGGCTTAGAACAAAAGGAATAAATAGCCACTATAAATAGAAACCCAAGGTTGTTGAACAAAGAAAACAAAGAGCAAAGGGAGTCGAGCGAACCGACAGAGACTAAATCGGATAGTGTAACTAAAACAGATAGAGTGCCTATACACAATGTGTTTCAAAGCACTTTAAGGCAAGAAAGGGAACAAGAGAAAATACAACTACATTCTTACAGGCCATAAACAGTAAGGATGTGAAATTAACTATCTTACTCGGCCTGACGACATTTCAGATAGTGCAAGTGCTAAGAAATAGATAAGGAAGGGAGGGGGAGAGTGGGAAGGAAATGAAAACAGACAGGAGACTAACGTACTAGGCCCGATGACATTTCTGGTAGAGCCAGAGGAAAACAAAAGGTGAGCGAGAGGGGTGCAGAAAGGGAGGAGAGGAACAAAACAACTGACTATTGTACTAGGCCGGGCAACGTTTCAGATAGTGCTGGAGGGCGTGGGGGCAAAAGTAAGGGGCTAGGGGAGCGACAGACGAGGTTGCTATCATAGTAGGTCCAGGGACAATTCTGATAGAGTAAATGTATAGAAGAAAGTAAGGGGAGGAGATAGGAAAAGGGAGAGGGAAGGGGAGGAAAGAACAGAGCAAGCAGTCAAAAAGAGTGGAGAAGCAAGAGAGGAGAGCGAATACAATTGCAGAAGTCAGTAGCAACACAATGCTGCAAGCCAGGATACAAGATAAAGATGGAACAGCGTGATTCAGGGCCACCATGAGTACAAGATGCAAAGGAAGTCCAGCATGAGAGTTGAGAAAGGGTGACGCACCGTGAATCAATGAAGTCCATAAAAGTAAAATTCAGCATTGGCCACAAGACGGTGATGGTGAAACCAGAATGTATCAGGACAGACTCCTGTGTGCAGGAAGGGTGGGGTGCACAAGGGAACACAGGGGGTCTAAAGAGGGCGGGGATGGCCTGTTGGGACAGAGGGTGTAAACACATGTTGAGGATGCACCGTTTGACCTTGGTGCTGGGATAGTAGGTTGTGCCAGCACGGGAGACTGATGGGTTCGCACACTGCTAGTCTGCGCGCAGGTGTGGGAACCACGGTTGTCTCGCTCACATGGGAGCAACTAGGATGAGTGTCATCGATTCTCTGTGCATCTTGTGGACCACCTTCCTCATGAGAGGCGTTGGTGGAAAAGCGTAGGTTAACATCCCTGACCAGTTCATCCACACAGCGTTCCCCTTGGAGTCTTGCTGGGGGAACCTGGATGCGAATCCTGGGCATTGTCTGTTTTCGCTTGTGGTGAATAGGTCTGTAGTGGGGAAACCCCACTGTGAGAAGAGGTCTTCTATGACTCCTCTGTGGAGACACCATTCGTGTTCTTCTGGGAGGGATCTCTGCTCAAAGCGTCTGCCAGTGAATTGAGATCCCCTGGAACATGTTGAGATGACAGGTAAATGTTCCGTCTGAGTGCCCATGTCCAAATTTTCGGGGCAAGCCTGGACAGAATTGGCGAACAAGTCCCTCCCTGCTTGTTTATGTAAAACATAGCTGTCATGCTGTCTGTTAAGATCTTCACTGACAGGTTCATCAGGTGGGGTTCGAACGCTCGAAGCGCTCTGAAGACTGCCAGAAGCTCTAGCAGATTGATGTGATTCTTGGCCACTGTGTGAAACCAGAGACCCTGTGCTGTGTGGTGAAGGTGTGCTCCCCACCCCAATAGGGACGCGTCTGTAGTGACTACAGCCTGTATCTCCGGATCAAAAAAAGGATTTCCCCTTTGACAGGTTTTCTCTCGTCCACCAGTGAAGACTTTGTACAAGTGTTGGCTAAACGACCACTAGATCGTCCCACTGACTACTTGCCTGAGACCATTGTTTCGCCAACCATTCCTGCATGGGTCGCAATGCGCAGGCCCGTGTGGGGAACCAGGTAAATACATGACGCCATCATGCCTAGCAAACGCATCACTTTGCGCACCCTTTTCGGACGACCGGGCAGATATTGAGGAATTTGCAGTAGTATATTCCGAATGTCTTTCCTCTGATGGAAAGGCCAACCCCGCGAGTATTTAGGACAGCTCCTAGGAGCTGTTTGGAGGTGCTTGGCACCACCAGGCTTGATTTTTTCTCGTTGATAGAGAAACCCAATTCGAAAGAGGAGGTCGATAGTTCTTTGGATGTTGGATCTGCAAATTACTGGGGTTTCCCCCATGATGAGCCAGTCGTCCAGGTAAGGATACACTGGGATTGCCTCCCTGCGTAGGTGTGCCGCCGCCACCCCCAGTACCTTGGTGAATACCCTTGGAGCCGAGGCTATGCCGAAGGGCAGCACCTTGAACTGGTAGTGCTGACTGTCCACCTTGAAGCGCAAGAATCTTCTGTGCGCTGGGAACATGGAAATATGAAAATAGGCATTTTCATGTCCAATGTTGCCATGTAATCCCCTCTCTTTAGGAGGGGGATTACCTCTTGGAGGGTATTCATGCAAAATTTTTCGGGCTTGACATACTTGTTTGCAGGGCGTAAGTCTAATACTGGGCGCATTGTCAAATCTTTTTTTGGCACAAGGAAGTAAGTTGAATAAATACCCTTGTTTACCTGGTTGCCCGGGACGAGTTCCATCGCGTCCTTTGCTAGAAGATTGACGATTTCCTCGAGGAGGATCTTCTGGTGGTCTAGGGAATGCATCTCGTCTTGGAGGGTGGTTGCGGGGGCGCTCCAGCAGTTCGATGCAGTATCCTGCGGACAGCACCCATCTGTCCGATGTGATCCCTTCCCATGCCTGGGTGAAGTTGGTTATGCGCCCCCCCTACTGGGGATGCGTGGGAAGGGACCCTGGGAACGTCACTGTTTGCCGGGAGGCGTACCACCTCTGGCTGGGCTGCCTCTTCCTCTACCACAGCTCCTTTTATTACCTCTGCCGTAACTTTGGGTAGTCTGTTGGTTGCCGCCCCACGATGTACTCTGCACCTGTGTGTAATTGGAGCCCTTCTGGGAATTTTGGCTGCGTGAGCGACGAAAATTACTATTCCCTCTTTGGTTCGTGGGCTTATTAGTCAATTGTCCCAGGGATTTAAGGGTATTGTACTCGTCTTTGGCAGTTTTGAGTGCCTCCTCTACTGCTTTGCCAAACAAGACATTTGGTTCCACTGGCATGTCGATAAGGGTAGCCTGGGTCTCGGGTTTAAACCCTGACTGTCTAAGCCAAGCATGCCTCTTAATGATGGTGCTCTCTGCTATGAGCCGGCCTGCATTATCTGTGGCGTCAAAGGTCGTCTTTAGAATGCATCCTGACACGGCTCTACCCTCCGACGCTATCTGGGCTAACTGGCCCTTTAATGGTTCCGGTGCGGAGTCAATGAGAGCAGCTACCTGCTCCCACTGGTGGCAATTATAGCTTGCCAGCAGAGTGGTGGTATTGGCGATTCTTGCTTGGTAAGCGGAAGTGGAGTCCAACTTCCTTCCTAGCCCATAAATCCTTTTGTTCTCCTTGTCTGGGGGAGCCTCAGATGCTGACAGAGGTGTCCCCGCTCTTTTCCTGGTGTTAGTGACTACCAGTGAGTCGGGCTTAAGTTGACCCCTTATGTAAAGTGGGTCTGACTGGGCGGCCCTGAACATCTTTTCAATTCTGGGGTTTACAGCCCTGGTGAGATTAGGGGTGAGGAGGGAAGGATCAATTCTGCGTTGTATGGACTTCAGAATTGGAATGGCTTGGGCAATGGGTTTCTTGTCTCTCACGATCTCCTCTGCAAAGTCCCTCTCTTCTTGCGTCCCCTGAGAGTCTATGTGGAAGTGCTCAGCAGCTCTAGCTCAGACCTCATTTAGAAGGGGCTAGTTATCTACTGGAAAGTCAGTAACCTGTGGTTCTTTGCAAACAGGAGAGTCTTTATTGTAGACTGAGGGTACTTGGATCCTGAAGGAGTAGCGTTGTCAGGGGTACTCTGATAACTGAGAAAATGTTCTGGGTTTCTTTTTGTAGAAATTAGCCAAGGAAGACATTCTCCTCATTACCCGGTCTATGTCCTCAGCGCTCCATTCTCTGGAGCTGGGGATGACAACTTCCTGTTGAGGTGGTACTTCTATTCCCATATCCTGAGGAGTGGAAGGGATACGTTTGGGTTTAGAGACAGGGAAAGGGATCTATCCTTATCTGAAGACTTGTGTCTGTCTTTGTGTACCTGGGGTGCAGAAGTTGTGTGATGACTTTTTCTGCTGTTCCCCCCCCCCCGAGTAGAAGAGTGTTTTCCTGATGTTTTGACCTTTTTCCGAACCTTTCGACGCCTGGCGTCGAGATTCGGGGGTGTCTAGGGTACTCTCTGAATATTTCGAGTGTGCACGTCGACTTTTGGAGACAGATGCCGAACGGGCTGCCAGAGCCGACTAAGCGTGCAGCTTGTGGGTGGAGGTCGGATTCGTCATCTGACGAATATACCTCTGTGACTTTGGGGAGCAAGGCACTTTTGGCAACTGGACGGTTGCGGTGCGTCGTGCGGCGATCTCGACCTGGAACGCCCAGAGGACACCGATTCTGTGGACCACTCTCTATGTGCCTCTTTATTCCCAGAACTCGACACGTGTGTCGAGTCTCGGTTGGCCTTAGTGTGTTTATGTGTAGTAGTTTGGGTAGCGCTTGTGTCGCCGGGTGTGGTCCCCATAACTGCCCCGCCAGACAATCCTCCGAGGTCTGGGACTAGCGTTTGGGCGTTTTTCGACAACCCTGTGCCCTCGCCGTCCAAAAGTGCGGCGTCGCTGCCATCACTGAAGGCACCCACCGCTTCGATGGTCTCGAGCTGCCTGGCGTGGTGGGCCCAACGTTTAGTGGAGCGGCCCTTTAGTGTTTTTGCCTTAAAAAGGCTACACGCTCTGCAGTTAGCTTCGGGGTGGGTCCCTAGGCAAACAGATTACAGGTGGCGTGTTTGTCAACCCAAGGGTACTTGCGGTTGCACTTGGGGCAACATTTTAATGGAGTATTCTCCATGTGTCACCTTAATGCAGCGGGCTAGTGTATGTAGGAAATGATAATAATGAGTATGAGTAGGTTTCCACCCCCCACTCTCCCTACTTGCAGGGCCGAGGCCAGAGTCCTTCCGAGGCCCAATGTCCGTCGTGCAGTCTTGACGGTTGTTTGTTCTTCGTTCCGGCGTCGATCTTCGATATCTCGATGTAAGGGTGAAAGAACGGGGACATTTAAATGTTTAGCAAAATGGCAGAAAGCCAGGGAGCTCCGCAACTATGCTTCCGACAAGTATGGTGGAAGAAAAACAATCTGAGGGTCCTATACGCGTGAGGGATCAGGAGTACAGTGGACGTCACACTAGGGATAGTATTACTGGCACGCCTTGTGTCAAATTCAATTTTCGAGTTTCGAAAAAACTGTAATACTCTGCAGCTTCCACTAGATGCTGGCCTATGCACAGCATGTGATCTAAGCAGATTCCACAAGCCTCAGAAATATATATATATATATAAGTGTAAAAGTTCTGGGTGCCTCTCTACTGAGAACAAACACAGCCAAATAACCTGTTCTACAGTTATGGTCCCATTAGGCAGGGTCTACAGAGATGCTTTAGCTCACTGTACCCATCACAAAGGAGAAATATCCTTTTATGTATCAGTCTGGCCCCACCCACCTAGTCAGTCCAGCACCGAAATGCTGGGCACGTCTCCTCTGAATAAGAGTACCAATAACAAACCCCAGACATGCGTTTCGGCCGTGTTGGGCCTCATCAGTATGGTATTGTTTATTTATAAAGCGCCTATATGCAGGCAAGTGTTTCAAAGCGCTCAAGGAGGGTGGGAACATGGGGGGAAAAAAAGTAGCTCAGGGCCCTTGAAATTCTGAGACGATAGTAGTCTGCAAAGGCAGAGTAAGTGCATAAAATACATTTAACAGTTGAGACACAGCAAATAGGCCTGACAGCGATTCAGCAGTTTTAACAGTGCAATTAAGGGGTGAAGACCAGAAAGAACAGACAGACTATCTTCAGGCACGGTGCATTCGCATCGTGCAAGTGCACAGGCGGTCGGAGGGAGGGGGAGGTTCAAGTTCACCCGGTAAGGTACAGACTGGGGTAAGTGCAGAGAGAGAGTCACTCTCTAGGGTTATTTCTCAAGTGCAGAGAAAGTGGGTGGGGTTTAGGGCCCTGAGGCAAGTGCGAGAGAGGACTGGCGGGGGTGCCCGGGACCTGAGAGACTGAGGTACACCAGGCAGCCAGTCAGCAAGCTGTAAGAAAAAGGAGGGCAAAAGGGAAAGAGCCGAGAGCTAAGTTAGCAGGGTAGAGGGAGGGAAGAGAGGAAGGTCTTGGGGAGTTTCCGGAACTTAAGAAGATCAGGCTCAAGACGGAGGGCGGCAGGGAGGCTATTCCAGAGGGAGGCACCTACTGAGGAGAAGGATCTCCCTCCAAATCTCTGCTTGGAGAACTGGCTCACTTGCAGAAGGATGAAGGTAGATGAGCGGAAGGCTCGTGAGGGACAGTATTTAGGGAGGCAGCTTTGCAGGTAGGTAGGTGCCAGGCCCTATGGACAATGCATAAGGCCTTCAACTTGATCCTTGCAGCCACGTGGAGCCAGTGAAGGGATTTCAGCGCCAGAGAGATGTGGTCGCTGGGCTTGAGGCCAAGGATAAGTCTTGTGGTTCTGTTCTGATTGAGTTGCAGAGGGTGCAGGGTAAAAGGGAGGTTGAGGAAGAGGCGGTTGCAATAATCCAGCCTAGAGAGAACCAAGGCTCTGGAGACAGTGAGCCGCTGGGGGAAAATAAGAAAAGGTAGTGTACCTCTGAGGAGGTGTAGCTAATAGTTTGACGTTTTAGAGATGTCTGAAATGTGAGAGAAGAAGGAGAGAGTGGAGTCGAAGATGACCAAGGTTATTTGCCTTGCAAGTGAGTGCGGCGCCGGTCCAAGGGAGGCCGGCCAGAGTGATAGTGGAAAAGCAGGAGCAGGGATCCCAATTCCAACAATCTCAGTCTTGCTGGCATTGAGGCAGAGGTTGTTTGTAGCACACCTTGACTGAATAGCGGACAGTCAGATATGAGCAAGGAGGAGGAGGAAGCGGCTGAGGGTAGCCTGAAAGATAGTTGCGTGTCATCCGTGTAACACTGGAAGTTAGAGGTGAAAGTGGCAGTCACACGTGCCAGGGCAGCCACATAGACGTAGAAGAACTAGGGGAATACATTAGATCCCTGGGGAATGCCATACGTTTGCTGCTCAAATTGAAAATTGGGCAATTAATAATGCTGATTCAAATGTGGTTACCCCTTGTTTGTGAACCATGCCACTGTTTCCTCATGCCAACCCGTTGATAAATGCATACCCCCTTTCATGCTCCTGCAGTAATTAAGCCATAAGATCATTCTCACAGTAAAGCCTTCTATGCTCCCTGCAATCCGAAAATGTACCAAAATTCAGCTGTAAACTCTGCCTCTGTATGTTATGTTAATTATTTTATAAAGCGCACGCTCATCGAAGCATCTTGGCGCTAAAGTAAACCGGAGGGATTTAGAGACCAGACAATAAAGATATTAAAAACAAAAACGTTAACAATCGCCGGAAAGCGAGATGATTTTTAGTAGCCCTAAATTGGGCAGGCAGAGAGTTCCAAAATTTGGCAGCCACCACAGAGAAGGAACAGCCGCCCACAAGCTCAAAGTGGTAGCGAGGGAATCACAAGAAGACAGAAGCCCTTAGAGCGTAGTTCCCAAGATGGCACATAGGGGCAAAATTTGTCCTGGAGATATTCCGCCCCCAGACCATAAAAGGCCAGATGCACTATCACAAGTGATTTAAATTGGACCCATTGAAGAACAAGGAGCCAATGCAATGATCAGAGAACAGGGGAAATATGGGCACCATATGGGTTACCAGTGCAAATACATGCAGCATAATTCTGGAAAAGCTGCAGACGATTAAGGAGGTACAAAGGCTGGGCTAGGAAGAGGGAATTACAATAATCCCGTTTACTGAGGACCAGAGAAGCCAGCACGAAGGGCCTCAATCGAACAGGAAGAAACGGAGGAACCTTACGAAGAACACGCAGCTGAAAGAATCCTGCTTTGCAGACGGCCCCAACTTGGCCATCCATTAATAAGGAAGCTGAGAGGATCACTCCCAAATTATTTACCTCGGTGACCAGAGAGGGACATGGATACAACCTCCGTAGGCCAAAAAGCTGGGAAGCAAGTCAGAGTGGACGAGGGACCAATTGCCCGTGGGCCGTGTCTGGGGGGGGGGTGGGGTAGAGCACCAGGACCGCGGTGTTATCCCCATTTAATTTCAGCCAGTTACTGCCCATCCACTCATTCACAGCCAACAGGCAGCTCCTAAACTGTGACGCGATGCCCAGCTGGGTAGAATCCAGCCGGACGATTATTTGCGTGTCATCAGCATAGGAGTAACACCTGAAGCTGAAGGAGCAGATGAGCAGAATAAGAGGACGGATATAGAGGTTAAAAAGGGCCGGGGACAAGGCAGAGCCCTGGGGCACCCCACACAACAGAACCACAGCGGCAGAGATAAAAGGATGCCAGTGTCGGTGTCAGAGTACGGTCGGCTAAGGAGGCGAACCAGGCCAAAACCTGGCTGGAAATGCCAGCCCCCACGAGCCGTTACAGTAGTACCAACTGGTCCACTGTATCGAGTGCTACCAAGTATTTGCTGCTACTAACCTGCTTTGCGCCTTCACACATGACTGTCTCGCCTTGTTCTGCTCTCGACTACAGAAATGTTTCTACTCCCTACTTGCTACCTGTTCTAACCGATGTACACACCACTCACCTTATCCCAGCATTAACACACCCCATACTTACCACAAGCTCTTGCCTCCTGTTCCATATCTGTATTTGATAATTCAGTAGGTAACCTAGGAACATGCCACACTAGCCACTGCAGTTACCCTCTGCAGCACCTGCTCCCACCACCATTTTGCCTGCCCTTAGCTGTATTGGCACCCTTTCTTATCTGGTTAGCCAGGGGTCTGCCTCTACTCTTCAACCTGCGCAACCAGAGTCCTCTGACATCTCCCAGTCCATTACTAGGGCTCCAAATATGCATACTCAGTTTTGGCCTCTCCCGTCACACTACCGCTCCTCGCACTCTCAAGCACTAACAATTCGTCACTGATCCCCATCTGTGTTTGCCACCAATACCAACCTGATGCTATTGCCATCTGGTGCCCTCAACATGCCTACTTCTCCGCCCTGATCGCCTACACCCACTCAGTTCAAGAACAATGAGCCTCACCAAACCTGTGCACCTTTCCTCTCCTGGTGCCCATACTTTTACCTGCCTCTCCCATGCACACACTGTTCCAGGTCTTGGTACAGTACGCTTACACAGACTCAGTTGAAGAACTGGCCTAGCCAACCCTGGAGACCAATGCACTACTCATTTGCCTCACTCCCCTACTACACCTCCATCTACTACCTCATTCTCGCCCGATCCAGTCACCAGCCCACCTACCGTACCACAGCAAACAGTCTCTCAAATGTGCCCTTATAAATACAAGATCACTTGGTGCTCATGCAGTGGATATTAAAAACCTAACCCTTGAGACAAACCTGGAAATCCTCGGATAAATTATTTTTTTCGAAAATATTTTACTTAATGGAGAAGTGAGCCAATTTATTTCACCTACTTTTTTTTTTTTAATTTAAGCCCCCCCTCATACCCTCTTTACCCATCCCAAGTCTTGTGAGTATTGCCCACACTCTACAACATTCACAAAGCTCCTGTTTGACTACCTAGATTACCTAGGCATCATTTACACTAAGTATGCAGATGATACGCAGACTCTACCTATTCACCCAGAACTGGATGGCACAAAATGAACTCTGTCTTAACAACGATGAGACATAGCTCCTGCTGGTAGGCAGCCAATCAAACTGGACCCTAAATATAAATCCTTTTCCATTGACGTTAACACCATTATCGTCCAAAAATAAGTAAAAAATCTGGGAGTCTATCTGGACTCTTCTCGTTCCTTGCCTATGCAAGTCAACACAACAGCCTCAGTGGCAGCCTACACAGCAAAACTCATCACTGCATGTAGACCCTGCCTCACCACAGACAACTGCACCACACTTGCCAGAGCCCTCATGCCTCGACTACTGCAACGCCTTATTCATTAGTTACTCCGCTAGCAACATAAAAAGATAACAAGTCATTCAAAACAACGCCGTGCTTTGAACAACCCTAAGGAAGAACGTCTCGGCAGATAGATGCAATGCCCACTGGCTCCCAATCCAAGACTGTATTAGATTAAAAAATCCTCTCCATCACGCATAAATGCCTCCACAACACAGCACCTAAATACCTCGTCATGAAAATCTCCACCTCTCATTCTGACTGACCCACTAGAGCCTCAACATCTCACCTCCTCTGCACACTGAAATTCTAAAGAGCCAAAGCTGGGAGCTGAAGCTTCCCAGTCATGGTGACAACAGTGGAACACCCTACCTGACATCAGATCAGAACCATCACAAACAGCCTTCCGCAAAAAGCTTAAAACTTGTCTATTCAAACAAAGCCTCTGAAAAACATAGCTCCTCCACCTACCTCATGTATGCCTGCAAACTAACTAAAGTATGCTGCACTGTATATCTATCTGAAACCTGCTTTTAACCAGCGCCCAGATGCCTCCAGGATTGGCGAGCTATACAAATAAAAAATACACGCATACCCTTAACCCACACCCCACCTATTATGCACTATACATATACTGCATTAACCTCCATTTGTAGTCAAATGAATCCTGTCAATTCTCCTTAGGTGAAATTGTATTCAGTTAAATCTAAAGCAACGGACAGCCTCACCATCACAGAGTCCTGGCTACATGCCGCCTCTGGCCCCATGCTCACCCTAGCCATCCCCACCAGATTTTACCATATACAGATCGGACCGGCTTGTTGGTGCAGGTGGCGGATTTCCAATTTCATTGTCAAATTGTCCTTGAAATTCAGCATCTCCCCTCTTCCCCCTAGTCCAGGGTATGAAATGTTATTACTTAGGCGAACAACCAACCCACATACTACAGTGAACTGGCTACTGATCTATAGACAACCCAATGGACCCGATCTAGACATTCCACTGCTCATCACCCCACTTCGGCAGCCGCTCACCAACTGTATTATTCTAGGAGATCTCAATCTTGGCTTTAATGACGCCATTGATACCAAAGCATCTGCATTCCCCACTGCACTCAGTGACATGTGTTTCTACCAACTCATCTCTGTCCCCACTCGCATGAAATTTCGTACCCTCGACTGAATACTCACTGCTAATGCAAACAAAAACAAACATCGGATCCATTCACCCATTCTCATGGTCAGACCATTTTCTAATCAACTTTAATCTCTCACTACTTTTGTGGGCAACCCCCACCTTGCCATTAAGCCCCATCTACGTCCATAACACAAGTAACCTAAAGCATGAGGATTTAAAAACCACCCCTCCTCACTGCACTTTATCCTAATGTTACATCTCTCCCACAATTCGCACAAGACCTTGCCAGTCACTACCACCCGGCCTTCTCCAAGCCCTTGACCAAATAGCGCCAATGAAACCCAAAATCCCCAAAACTCCCAAAGCCAAAAACATCTGGTTTTCTGAGGAGCTGGTTTTGCTACGCCGAGATAAAAGAGCCCTCGAACACCTGTGTAAAAAACACTCTACAACAAACTGCCAGGCACTTGCCACAGCAGTCTCACAATACAAGAAAGCTGTGGTGACTTACAAATCCAACAGCTACAATGACAGAATTGCCAACGCCAGTTCCAATAGTAAAGAACTATTTACTATCCTTCGACAGCTGGAAACTCCCATCCCTCCTACTGCTGGTTCACGCTCAGATAAAAGCTCGGTGTAGCACAATCCAAAATGCCCTCACACAAAAAATTGACTCTATTCTTGCTAAAATTAGCCATAAAAAGCCTTACTTGCCAGCAAAGCTCCATCGCTTGACCCACCAGTTCCCCTACCCCAAAGTCCCCCTCTTCACCTTCTCACAAGTCACCCACAAGCTTGTAGCAGACACCATCAGGACACAAACCATCTAATTGCAAAGGCGAGGCTTGTCCAGCCCACATAGTCAAACTCATGTATTCCTATCACCGCAGACTTCGCCAATGTCTCCTTCTCCTCAAACTATGTGCCTACCTCAATCAAAAAAGCCTGGGTTTCTCCCCTATTAAAAAAGCCCCCGCTTGACCCATCCACCGCCACCAACTACCGCTACATCACCACTGTCTCTTTCCTGCTTAAAATACTAGACCGCCTGGCCTACACCCAAGTCCAGCAATTCTTGGAGGCCAACCTTCTGCTTGGTAAAAGGCAATCTGGGTTCTGCCCCAAGCACAGCACAGAAACAGCCCTATTGGACTTAAAGATCCAAATGGATGTCATCCGTGACTCTGGCAAACTAGCAATGCTGCTCCTACTAGATTTATCAGTGGCCTTTGACCTGGTCGAGCTCCTCCAACACGTTCACTTCTCTCAGGAAGCTACTCTTTGGATTAACTCCTTCCTTAGCGGTACTACTACACAAGCCTTCATAGGAGACACAGCAGAAGACGCTATCCCGGCCTCTCTTGGGATCCCGCATGGCTCCTGCCTCTCCCTGACCCTTTACAATACCTACACCAAACCACCCTTTGATCTCCTTGACGCAAGAGACAATCTACACTAATTGTGCAGATGATGCACAAATCCCCATCCCCCTCTCCAGTGACCATATCTGACTCTAGAAAAATCTAGAAAGCTTACAACACTATCCAGAACTGGATGGCCACACAACCTCTGCCTCAATGAGAAAACTCGGCTCCTCATCAAAGGCACACCGCACCAAACACCTGGCAGCCTCCTCCTCATCCTCAATCGATGGCAAGCCCATCCCTGTGCTGAAGAAAATAAAATCTCTAGGAGTACATCTTGAAGCTGACCTCTCCATGTCCAGACATACCAATGCCTTTGCCTCATCCACTGCCTAGACTGCAAGACTTCTCACTCAGCAGACAGTTGCTCTGCCCCAGCAACTGCCTCACTCTCGCTCGTGCTCTTATCCTTTCCAAACTTGACTATTGCAATATCCTGCTGATGGGTATCTCCGCTAAAAATCTAAACTACAACTGCTTCAAAACAAGGCTCTCCACTCTACCCTTGGCCTTAAACGTTATCATATCTCAGCTTCCAGAAACGCAGTACATTGGCTCCCAATCAAACCCTGGGTTGTATTTCAAACCCTTTCCCTCACCATTGTGTGCACAGTGGGTCCCCTCAAGACCTGAACAATTGCATCTCCAAAACAGCCCACAGTCGTACCTGACCCTAAGATCCAGCTCCAGCATTTCCGTGCCTACTCCTTGCTAAAAAACGAAAAAAGCAGCGAGTTTCTGTGTTACTACACCTTTCCTCTGGAACCTCCTCCCACCATTGATCAGAAATGAGCAATCATTCCCTGCCTTTAAAAAATCTTGTCAAGGCATGGCTATTCGACAAATACTAGTAATTTTTTTCCTACGGACGCTGGTCTACAGCATTTATGTTTTCATTCTCTAACTATGTACACGCACTGTAACTAACGCTGACACCTCCGGGTCTGGGCGTTTCAAAAATGTAATAAATATACAAATGTGCACAATTTGTAGTAATCATCCATGACTGGTGAGGGGCAAGGGTTGCATTGTGGGACAAGGTCAGAGAGCTGATTCTGTCAAGAAGGGAGGATTACTCGTCCTGGGGTAGGAGGCTTACCACATTAAGTCCCTGAGCAAGTCCGGCCCAAGAGGCAGTATGCAGAAATTGGCAGGGCCCCATTCGCTGCTCCTTCACATGCCAGCATGTGTGAACTGAGTACCACCGATGATCAACCCATACCTGCACTGCCCAATTCGGTCCAGTTTCTTGGTTTATTCTTTAGAGCTTCCAATACCAGCAGTGGAACCCTTCCTTGGACAACCCGACCCAAAGAGAGAAATGCAGAGAGGACAAAGAGAAAACTGGGCAGCTAACCCTTGGTTCCCTTATATGTAATTAGAAATTTCTCAAAGTCTGTTAGGTCCCGCCTAAGAGTGTCACCCCCATCTGTTTTCTGTGAGGGCCCCCTTAAATTGCAGATATCGGAAAGGGGAGAGGTTGTTGAGTCCCAGCACCTCGTTCAGGTCTCCCAGGGATATAAATGTTCCGTCCACCCAGAGCTGCCCTGCCCTGCTGAGACCCGCTTCATACCATTGCTGGAAGGCTAGTGGTTCATCAATACCCTCCCAAAGTGGGGAGCCCAGATACAGCTTAAGGGTGAGGGCCATGTTGTGAGCCATCTGAGGTAACCCCCTCTTTCCAAATGGATCACAGTACCCCCACAACTGGATGTATCAAAATTCTCCTCGGGATGCGCGCCTTGGGGACCCACAACCATTCGTCCAGAGTATCCGGGGCGAAGAGCGCATTGTCCAATGCTACCCACTGTTTCTTCGGGCCCCTCGCGAAGTGGTCAACCAGAATTTGCAGTTGTGACACCTTATAATGTGTCTAAGTCTGGGAAGTTCACTCCACCCTCGTCTTTGGGTCTTGTCAGTATATTATAGGTGATTCTATGGGACTTTCCAGCCCAGAGGTAGTGAAGGAGGGCCCTTCTAACCTCTAGGAGGAACGGCTTCGGTATCTGGGTCGGCAACATTTGGAATAGGTACAGGAACTTGGGGAGGATAACCATTTTAATTGAATTGAGGCGTGCCATCCATGAGAGGCCAGACTTAGACCATTGCTCCAAGTCCCGCTTAACCTCTGACCACAAGGGCAGGTAATTAACACTGAAGAGATTGGCCAGGTCAGGTGGTATCTGGATCCCCAGGTGACAGAATCCCCCAGCTTGTTTACAGAAGGAAAGGTCCTCAATATACTGCCTCTCAACCTCGTTGAGCTGTCCCACCATGAATGCGACTGACTTCCCTAGGTTAACTTTGTAGCCTGCAAAGGCCCCATATCGTTCCAGGCTGTTCAGTACCTCGGGGACAGAGTGAATTGGGTTGGTGAGATATAGCAGCACATCGTCGGTAAATAGGCTCACCTTACAGTTGGTGTCCCCTATCTTGATACCTGGAATATTATTGTTTCCCCTAATCGCTATGGCCCAGGGTTCCATCACTAATGCATATATGAGGGGGGATAAAGGGCAGCCCTGCCTCGTGCCCCTTTCCAATGGAAAGGTCATTGATTCACCACCACCCTTGCTGAGGGGTTAGAATAAAGGGCGGCTATCCACCCTTGCCACTTTGGCCCCATTCCCATGGATGACAGAACCATCTCCATAAAAGCCCAGCTCACCCTGTCAAACGCCATATCATATAGGAGAAGAGCACCCTCTGTTCTCACTACTCTTGAGCTTAATATGTGAATAGTTTTGCGTATACTATCGGCCCCCTGCCTGTTTAGCACAAAACCTACTTGGTCTGGATGGATCAGTCGGGGGAGAGACTGTTCCAGGCGTGTTGCCAGGATCCTGGCAAAGATCTTTGCGTCGGTGTTCAGAAGAGAGATGGGCCTATAAGAGCCACATTCCGCCGGATCCTTACCAGGCTTTGGTATCACCGTAATCATGGCCTGTAGGAACATCGGTGGGATGGTCTCTGGGGTCCTAATTTGATTAAAAAGCTTGGTTAGGAGTTTTATCAGCACAGATTGGTTTTGTATGAAGTCAGTTGTATACCCATCCCCTCCCGGGGTCTTTCCCACCTTTAGCCGTTTAATAGCCCCCTCTACCTCTTCCTCCATATTTCCCTTTCCAAGGCCTCCCTCTCTGGGTCTGTGAGCTTGGGTAGGGGGTGATCGTTGAGGTATCTTCGGATCTCATCTGGGGATACACCTTCCTGTTTGGTGTACAGTTTTCTATAGAACCCTACAAATAGGTCAGCTATATGTACAGTTTTTGTTTGAACCTTGCCCATCCTGTCCCCGATACCCTCAACCCGTCTGTCCGCTCTATTTCCCCTCAGCCTGTGTGCCAAAAGGGCCCCTACCCTGTCCCCTTTCTCGTAGTATCTTTGCTTGGTGGATCTCATTTTATTGACCACTTCTCCAATTAAGACTGTGTGTAGGGCTTGTCTTTTTTCCTCTCATTTCACCAAAGAGGTTTTCACAATCCACATCCCCCTTAATGAGTCGGGCCCTCATGACCCTTCGATCCTCACGGAGTTTGGACTCTATTAGTGCCCTTTCCCGTTTTCTCCTCGAGCCCTCCGCAACAAGGAGGCCCCGGAAGGTGGCCTTACCCGCCTCCCAAACTGTGGCCATTGGCATCTCCCCCGTGTCATTTGTCACAAAATAGGCTTCTATTTCTTTCCTTAAGAATTCTTTGAACACCTGGTCCCTCGTGAGGGTATCGTTACAGCGCCACCTGTATGACTTCGGGGCGTCTTATAGTCGCCAGTGCATGATGAGAAGCTCATGGTCTGACCAAGTTACTGACTCAACTACTGGGTTTCCAATCTCCCCTCCTTCCTCCGATACCAATAGTAGGTCAATCCTAGTGTATGTTTGGTGTAGAGGAAAAAGAACGTGTATCCCCCCCGGAGGTTTGCCAACATTTGCACCATAAATATACCCAGTAAAAGTCTTGTAAGAGGTCCTTCATGGCAAGATTATCCTTCGTGGGTTCCTTTGGCCCTACACCTTTAGCGGACCACCAGTCTAGTCGGGGGTCTGTGAGGAGATTAAAATCACCCCCCAGGATCATTGCACCCTCCGCCCATTCATCCATAACCTGAAACACCCTACGGATGAATTTGATCTGACCAGCATTGGGTGCATACAGAGTAGCCAGTGTGACTCGTGCCCCCTGAAATAGCCCCTTGATCCCCAGAAATCTGCCTCCGAATCCCCTTTTTGTCTCAACCTTGGTAAGGTGCATCGATTTTCCAAGAAGAATACCCACTCCCTCCTTCTTAAAGGATTTGTGCTAGGCCCAGAAGTTCCTTCCTATCGCCTTCCCTTTTATCGTCGACTCTGCCCCCCTCCTATAGTGTTTCTTGTAAAAAGAGGAAAAGCAGTTTTTGTTTGCGCAACATGTTACTCGTAAGAGAGCGCTTGTTCTGTGAGTTTAGGCCCTTGAGGTTGAGCGTTCCAATCCGTCCCTCAACCATGATCATCGCTACCCTTGTCCTGTAGAACTCCTGTGTGGTCCCCTTGCACAATCTCTTCGCTTAGCCCACAGCTCCATGGCTTGGTGTCCTCGTTAACCTTGTCCCCACTCTCCTTGCCCCCCCCACCCATCTCCCTTACCCATTTTGTAAGGCGTTCGTCTCCGTCACCCAACTCACATCGGGGTTAGTCAACAAACCACTAGGGTTGCTACCCTGGCCCCGGGGGATTCAGTGGTGTGGAACATTACCTCTCATCCTTCGATCAAGAACGTTTCTCGATTTCAGTTGGCCTCAGAGCCTCTTTGAGGGTCCCCCGACCATGTTCCCCTCCATATACCCATAACATGCAAAATGACCCCCCAACTGTGGGCTCCCCGGCACATTAACACTTGGTGTGGGTCGAAGAGCCTTCCTCCAAACATGGAGGTCGAACGCAGCAGCCCCAAGGTACATAACTTTTCGGATCTATCATCAGGTGAACCCCACCAGGGTCCAAAGTTAGGTGTCTTTCTTTGTTTTGACGCCCCCCCTGTATGCCTCCTGAGTGTGATGAGGGGGTGCCCAGGGAGTGCTCCGGGTCACCCTTCCTGCGTTTTTTCCTCGCTCTTTTCCAGTGTGGCCACCGTGTGCATGTGGGGCCGGGTGGAGGTCTGCCTGGCTGGTGGTCCCTCTGGTGTCTGGGGCTGCTTATCGAAATTAGGGTGTGGTGGCGGAGCAAGGACCCTCCTCACCGGGGCTTCTTGTGTGGCCCCCCAGTGGGAGGCCAGACTCCTACCCCCCCACCTCCCCGAGACGGTCTCCCCAAGCAGACCTTGTTGTGAGGTGCAGGCGGGTGGAAGTAGTCCCGGGTATGCTCCCGCGTCGGCCCTGGCCTGCAGGGGAGACAGCTAGGGGAGAGGTTGGAGACTTCAGTGGCCGCGGCGCAATCACATTTGTTGCACCGCAGCTCCCCCAGCAGCTCCTCGATCTCGTGGTGTGTGGTATGGGGTCCAAGCGGGAGGGAGGGGGGGTCCAGGCGCACTCCTGCGTCGGCCCGGGCAGGTTTAACAGTCCACTGGTGGGGGGCAAGGAGAGTCGGGCAGCGCTGTAGGAGAGCGCGAGCCGCGGAGGTCCAGGAGCGATTTGGGCCACACAACGCCTCAGTCCGCCCCCTTTCTCAGTGCCGCACCAGCTCCTCCAGATGCAGGAAGCGGGCAGGCCTCACCGCGCGGTGACCTTCGTTTGTTGTCCTTAGAAGGGCTTGGCTTCACCGCAGGGTGTCCCGTCAGGATCAAAGTCGGCTGGGCAGGCAAACTTAGCGACGCGCTGAACTCCTCCCTTGCGTGGTGGAAGGCTGCCTCGCGGTCCTGGATGCTGTAAGGCAGAGTGGGAGAGGGGAAGCACCAGACTTCTCTGTCATATATTTCTGGGCCGGCGGCACCTCAGGAGCTCGTTCAAGTATCCATGGGCTCCTTACACCTTCCGAAATCCAATTTGTGGTTTTTGAGGGGACAACGCTCCATTTTATCGCGTCTCAGTGTTTATCCCGGGGCCATATAGGGAGCTTGTGGATCAGGCTGCCATCTTGCCTGCAGCCCCTGGTGGCCTCCCCTCTTACTGATGTTTGATGTAAGGTTCTTTGTGTTTCTTTAAAAACTGCTTCATAGATGAAAAAACTTTTTATTTTATTTCTCTATCCACAGGATTTTTTTAAAAGATACATATATATATATTTCTGTTGTATCTCTAAACGACAGGCGTTGTTTCTTTAAGGTAAGTCTGAATACTATGTTTGCGTATCTTGAAACACAGTGTTGGATGATACCAAAGTCTTAATGCAGCTCGCCTTTGCCTTCTATGAACTGGTCTTTTTAGTTTTCTTTTCAGGACTCAGTTCGAAGTTTGAGTGGTTCTCGTGTTTTTTTTGGAGAATCACGGACCAAAAACTTCCACCGAGTTTCGCAATTTTATCACTCTTCTGGACGGTTTGGTGAAGAAAAAAGCCAAAAAGCCTATCGGTTTCACTGGCACTATCAAATTGAAACCACTTTCATCAGGGCTGGGCAGGCACTCATAAAATGATGCGTCTAAAAAAGGTAGCTGGTATAAGGTGGATTAAAACAGGAGATCTCACCTATAGATGGAGGGGGGAGGGGAGATGCGGGACAGAGCACAAACAACATTTTATCCTCCTCCGAACGGATAACTCCCGAATCTATAACCTTTGAAAAAGCGTTACTCAAGAAAATTGAAGAATTGGAAAAAAGAACAGCCTGAAATATTTAACAACTTCTCTAAAAAAGAAAGACTGGCCCTACGCGCTCTAACCGACAATGATCAAATAATGAGAAAACCAGCGGACAAAGGGGGAGCTATGTTCCTACTAGACATACAAGATTACAAACAAATTGTACAAACTCTCTTAGAGGAACAAACAAGCTATAGGCAATTGGGAAGAGATCCTACGGAAGATATAAAACAACGGATAGTACCCATTTTGGAGGAAGCCCTAGCGCAGAGGGCCACATCAGCACGAAAGAATATAATTTTTTGAACCTGGAGACCCCAAAAAGACCAGCCTTCTACGCCTTACCAAAAGTACACAAGGGAGTCACACCGATTCCTGGAAGACCCATAGTCTCGGGCATAGGTTCCATTTTAGAACCCTTATCAGAGTTCGTTGACTATTTTTTGAGACCCAAAGTGAGCAAAATGAAGTCATATCGAAAAGATACTACTGCAGTCCTCCACCTACTTAAAGATCTACTCTTTGGCACAGAAGGCCAGTTACTTGTTACCCTGGACATCGAGTCGCTATATACCAAGATCCCACAGATGGCGACCCTACAAGTTGTAGAAAAGGCCCTGAGAGATACAGTTCCCTCTCTTGAAAACCCAATTAATCCAATTATGCAACTCGCTGAGATCGCCTTAACAAAGAACTACTTTATGTACGAAACTTATTTTTCGAACAAATATCAGGCACCGCAATGGGCGCTACCTTTGCGCCAAGTCTGGCAAATTTATATGTGGCGGACTTTGAGGAAAAAACTATCTACCCCACCAACAACCCGTGGGCAGCACATATAAAACTCTGGACCAGATACATTGACGACGTCCTTATGATCTTCCAAGGCAACGAACAAGAACTGAGAACATTTATAACCTGCCTCAATGAACAAAACACTTTTCTTACTTTTTCTGAAAACCACAGCAAGACATCCATTCACTTCCTAGACCTACATTTGGAAATACGAAACAATCAAGTAACTACCAAGGTATACAATAAAATCACAGACAGAAACTCCCTCCTAAACTACACAACTTACCATATCTCGAGCCTGAGGAAATTGCTCAACCCTTTGGGACTATGAACAATCAGGACAACTTGCTTGCAAACTTCGGGACCGCGGTTACCCCAAACGCACAATAAGACAGGCCAGAAAAAGAGCAAAAAACATTGCGAGAGACACCACCTTGGAACAAAATACTAAACAAAAGGAACAAGAAGAAAAAAAAAAATCACTGCTATTTTCAGCTTCTCACCTCTAACAAACAAGATCAAGAAGGAAGTGATAAAACTCCGGACACTCCTAAATGTAGGAGAAACTAATCTAGAAAAACCCAGATTCGCGATCAAGAGAGGAAAGAACCTACGAGACTCCCTCATCCATACTTACAAGGAACCAAGGGATCCTATAACAAACACCTTGTGGAACCAGACAAAACCCACAGGACACGCACCGTGTGGGACATGTAGTGCATGCATCGGAGCAACTAGAACTACATCAATTGACATCGGATGGCACTACCCATGGCTCCAAAAAACTTTCATGAACTGCAACAGTAAGAATGTCATACTTGATTACCTGCCCTTGTGGAATGCGATAGGTAGGAATGACTACTCGACCCACAAAAACCAGCTTGGCTGAACATCGGTCGTGCATCCGCACCAAATAACTGTCTGCCCTAATGGTAACCCACTTCGTAGAACAACATGGCGCCACTGATTTCAAATGGACATCAATGAAAAAAATCAATATTCTGAAACGAGGAGGAAATATGCATAACCAACTTTTCAGAAGAGAACAACTTTGGATCTAACGCCTAAAAACAGACAGAACAGGCTTGAATGAACCAACCAGCTGGCAGACCCTGGCAACCTTACGAATGGAACCACTATGAATGTCATTTGACCTTGTTTTATTTTACACTATGACCATTACTGGTGTTGCATTGACAGTTCATTTGTGTTTGCTGTGATATTATATGCCATGATGGCTCTCAAAAATCTTGTAACTACACATGCATGTCCTTTGGATACCTGCCCATGTGTACCTATTTACTCAATTACTCAATTATACAATTGTGTGTCTGACATTTTACACCTCACACATTGTACCTCCACTCAAAACATAGGGCATTTTGCATCAGTGAATACACTTAGTCACAGAATTGCTGGCCCAATTTTGACAATTTTTTCATCCACTATAACTCGGGACTTTTTCCGCCTACATCTTCCTGTGTGACAATATTTCTGCAATGTGATTTATGTATTAATGTGAGGATTATAATCTTTATGCATAATTAATCCCCAATTAGGTCTGTCCCCATTATTTCCAGATTGCTGTAGACTGATTGATGTACACGGTCCGTCCTTTGTGTCCAATTTAGCCCCTTTTCAATTAGTACACATGCACCATACAGTCATAGCTCCCCCATTAAACGGAAAGTCTAACTTTTAATCTGATTAGGAAAAAAATGTTTATCCTCCATGAATGTTTGGGAATGCCATTGAATACTTTTGCTGTTTTCTCGCGACATTCGCGTACACACCAGACCTTTCCAACTTGGCGCCGACTACTCGTTAGTCCATCCTTTGTGTCCATTTCATCTTCGATTGGCAGAAATTAAGACCTTACACTTCCGGCTGTACATACACACACGGATTTTGCCGGTATACGAGTACGGATCGGAACCTGAGAAGGACTGGCCCCATGAGATCTTGACTAAATAACACAAGGTAGGCGAAGTCTCCGCCTCTCTATGTCCACTCATGACTTAATTGCAAGTTCCTTTTTCGTTTTTGATTAAACTCCGTTCCCCGTCACCTGGGAGCCCCGTCTTTAGACTCACGCCAACGACATGCACCCAGACCTCAAAATTCCTTGCGGTCTGGATGCACTTACTGTTTTTCATGTACATATGTTTGTGTTTCATGCATAGGTGTAGCTTAATCCGAGAGCAGCATTCTCTGCCATCTAGATTCCAGTTTTTCTAACGCAAATTTAGCAAACCTTCAAACCTATGGCTTTCTATTGAAGTCTCCTTTGTTTTAAATATGCTGCGGGTCTATTCTTCACTGGACTGACCCTTTCACTTTAGCACTTTCTTTTTACAAAATGATGTATATACTTACATACTCTTTGCCCTCCTAAAATGAGATGACAATTACCTTTCTCACTTTAGATTCCCGAGCATGCGAACCACTCCATGCCATTCCAGGGAGCCATACATTAACCCTTCCTGACCACATGGATTGACATTTCTGGGGATCCTCACAATCGGGTAAAATAAGACTACAGTAGACTATGGGACAGCACCCTCCGAGTCTATTTTTGCAGATTAAATCCAAGACATTTACCTATAAGGATGAAATTGTTTCTGCTCTGTCCCGCATCTCCCCCAGCCCCTCCATCTACATCTACAGGTGGGATCTCCTGTCTTATTCCAACTTATACAGCTACCTTATTTTAGATACGTTATGAGTGCTTGCCCAGCCCTGATGAAAGTGGTTTCAATTTGATAGTGCCACTGAAACCGGTAGGCTTTTTGGCTGTTTTCTTCACCAAAGAACCTCACATCAAACATCAGTAAGAGGGCAAACCTAGAACAGAAAATAAAAAACTTTTATAAAAATACCCCTGATTTAATAGACTATCCTGAGTCTTCTAATGTGTGAACATAAAGGGTAAACTCAGGTGCGAGACCCTCCCATGGTCCTTTTTTTGTGCCAAGTCTCACTTCTTTTTCCCCATCATTCTCCGCTTAGGTGGCCAGAGAAGGGCTATCACTCTTGAATCCTAATCCTGGGGGTGGAGAAGCGAGGGAGGATCACCTGGGTAGAGGAGACTTGGGGGATGTCCTTGGGTGAGAGACGGTATCTCCCATTACCATTCCACAATGAACCCTTGGTCCGAACTGCATTTGTGGCATATTGCTGCTGCTTGGAAAAACAAAGGACATTATAGATACAGGAACACTAGGAGGAGGGTGAAGAGGAGGCTGAAGGAGGTCCGCAGGCGAGACAGGGTATCCCCCTTTCCCTTATGAGCACCAATCTCACAATCCCCCTTCCGTTAGTGCAAACCATTTCCTCTCATTCAACCCACTATAGTACGGGAAGAGGAAGTAGCGACTAGGAGTAGTGAACACTAGTACGTCATTACACCACTCTAGTACTGAAACGAGGAAGAGGCCTGCAGAGTGTTGTAAAGGTCAGGCATGTCCTGAGTGCTCCACTAATTACGACCAGGCAATTAATTATGTACTCACACCTGCAACCTGTCAAGTCGTTGCAGATGTATAAAAGGGAGAGAGTCCAGCAGAACAGAGAGCAGCAGGAGAGAGCGAAGGCCAGTCGTTGCAACCCTAGAGGGGGAATCCTGCATACCAGAAGACATCTGAGGTAGGTCCTGCAGGAGAACCAGGATGCCGGTAGACGACCCCAAGGGCCGGGTAGACCGCAAAAAGGCCTCAGGTGGGGAAGCCTCTTTGGTTGGCGGTCCACAGCCAGAGCTGCAGACAGGAGAAAGGAACAGGGTTACTGACGGCGTCCACGGGGAGAAAGTGGAGCTGTTGGCAAGATACCAAGAGAAGGTGAAATGTGAGCGGGGCTCACAGACAAAGGAGATTGTCAGCAGACCAGAAGCCCGAAAGCACAGCTGCCCGGAGGAGATGCCAGGGACCGGCGAGTGAAAAGGGAAGGGCACTCGAACCGGGGCGCTCCTGAGGGCTGTAGGGAAGCCAAAATAGAACTTAATGAATTAAAAAGTATGCGCAAGATATAACAAATCCAAAGCAATAGGTTGACAGGAAAAATAAGGACAATATAAAATGCAAGCAGCAGATTAAAAGACAGTTATTGAATATCAAACTAAATGAAGGCTTTTGGAAAAGCTATGATCTGATAAGTGTGTGAAATTCATGTAACGCCTATTGAAACTAAAGCAAAGCACAAGCTGTCTGAAAAGCATTACAAGGCAAGTATGGAAAATTGCGAGAAAGTATGAAAGCAAGATAGTGAAGGAACAAAAACACCATAAAGAAAACTATATGTGAAAGCCAAGAGGCTGGCAAAGGAAAGCCAAGTGATTGTGAACTATCACAGAGGTACAGATACAGAAGAACCTGCAAGGGCAAGACAGCCTAGGGTTGCAGGTTGCGCGACCTGTAGTGGGTGGCCCGCGTGGTGTGACAACTGCACCTAGACCGGGGAAAACACAATTATGAAATGAGGAGCGCTGAGAGGGGGAGAGTGGTAGTGTAGAGGGGGGAGAGTAGTGTGACTTTTGTTTGATTTAAATTCCATCACAAATAAGTCCTCTAGGTCAGAATACAAATGTAGCACTGCTTCATTTGTCATGTCCCGCTGTGGTGCACCACACTAGACCATGTTACATTTTTGGAGCGCAGCACCAAGAGGCAAAATGTTTGACACAAAGCATCCAATTTCTTGGATTCCCTTTCAGTGAGCATGGAAGTAAAGGCTGCAGGGTGTGCGCCTATCACAGCAGCTTGCATCACCAGTTTCATAGGAGCTGTTTGATGACAAAAAGATAGAACCCATCCATCACTTTAGGGTGAAGTCCAGTTTAACGGATGGCAAGGACGCACACATTTCACAAGGTGATCATGGGCACAGTAAAAAAATGACATTTCATCACTTCTATATTTATGAATAGGCACTGCAAACATTTTACAGAATTCCGTTTCTTGGCAGTGTGTTGAGCAGATGCAAGCACATTTTGGTCTCCGGCACAGTGAAGGCCGTGCTTCACTACATGAAAGTAGACAGAAACTGAAGGAAAATAATTTAAAAATTCTAAACTCAAGAACATAGCTTTTGAAAATGCAGTGTCTTAGGGAGAATTTTATGGATTACTACTCAACCCACTTAGCAGGGAATGGAATCCTGCAAAACATGCAACTGAGGAGTGCATACTTTTAGAAACACAAAGTATGAGGGGACATGGCCAGGAACTGAGCTGGGAAGATATGAGTGCTCGGAACTCAGTCCGTTATCGGCAACATCCTTGAAAGAACCTGTTCCTGCTTGCCAGGCGGGCTAAAAGTGCATGCAAGGCTTTCCAAATACAAGCTGTACAGCCCGATTGCACTTTGATCCCCATGCACCAGATGCCAAATCCGCATTAGTCAGTTTCAACCTGCTGACCGCCATCTTGGATTGGCGTGCAGCTGGAGTCCTTGGAGGCCCGCGGTGTGCACTCTGCAAAGGACCTGATGGTCTGCCTGGGAGGAAGGAGCGGCGACAGCTATACTGGCACCCGGCCTCATCGTTTGATTTTGGGCCTAGGAGATAAGTGTGGCTGAGGAGGAACTCTACCGCGAGGAGGAACCGGCTCTCGGACATCCAGGAGGCGCACATTTCCATCAGTGGGCCATGGGGAAACTTGCCTCACCCGTGACCAGCCCTGGTTGGGGGTGATGGGTTGCTCGCCGTCTGTGCCCCGCTGAGTATCAGTAAGGGGCCATATTTGTTGCTGCCATCCATCTCTGATGGGGAAAACATGCTGTCTGGGACAGATGTGGAACTCCGAGTGATGCTGGCCTTTGTCTGCTGGTACGGTGCTTAGGGCTGAGATAGTGTTGGGCCTTGGCTGCCTGCCTGAGAGTGCTCTGCATGGAACACCAGTGTATGAGGGGACATGACACAGAGTGACCACACAGCAAGCTGAGGTCGGGTTGGAAGGAGCTGTGTACTATAGAAACCCTATGGGTGAGGGTCAGTAGCAACAGCGGAAGCTTGAGCACTCCAGGCATGGCAAAGGAAAACAGCGTAAGAAAATGCAGCAAGTCGCTGGAGAGGTCGGGGGTGATACAGTGTTGGAATGTGCCATTACTATGGAGAAGTTATCCGAGTCAATACAGGAATCCACGTCTTCCCTTGAAAACAAGATAAACAGTGGGAATTGAAGTGCCTTTGGTCAGAGCTGAACGCAAGACGTTTAGTGAGAGAGTGACTTTTGGAGTGGAGGATGGGTAATATGGTCACAGTGCTACAGACCAGGATTAATGCTCTCTCTGAAGCAGCAATATCGCTGGGGTAAAGAACAGAGGGTGCATAGGGTCATTCGAGAAGGAGTAACGTGAGGTCGCAGTATGGAACTGTTTTTGGAGAAAATTACTTCAACAACCTCACAGGGTCCCCTGGTATGAAACCTCTGGTGGGTGCGACTACAATGGCTATTGTGGCAAAGCTTAACTTCCGTGACACGGATGAGATTATGCAGTACATCAGGTGGTACACGACCAACACTGGTAGTTGAAGAATTCTGTTTTTTCCATACTTCACTCAAGAGATGCAGAGACAGCACAAATCATATGACACAATGAAGAAGCTCAGGGAGCTCCTAAATGCATGTTTATTTCCAACAAAATTGAAAGTGCTGGCAAAGGGACAATCTTTTTTCTTTCACAATCCATGTGAAGCCTGGGATTGGTCAGAGACCAGGTCAGGTGGGGAATTGGGGGGCCAGAAGTAGAACCAGGACTGCAACTGGTTTGGCCCATATGAACCACTCCAAAGATGTGATCACACTTCTGGATGTTCCAACCTGGAGGATGTGTGGACACAGATGGTCATCTGATCATGGATGACAGGTCACATACTAGTGAGAACTGCGTCAATATGACCCTGGAGGACTTGCAGATCTGAAACATACGTTACAGGGACACTAGATTTATTGGCACAGGGATGCTGACTGGTCAAGCTTGCCTACCTGTTGAGGTCTAGCTTGTATTTGGGACTGTGATAGCACACAATGTAACTATTTGCATATTGTTTAAATGATGTTTACAGGTCTACGAGTACTGGAGGAATGTTACTGTACTATGAAGGGTATAGAAAAAATTACTCACTGTAGTGACTTCTGTACTCTTAGTCCCCTTCCCTCCATGCTTATGGGAGTCCGTCCTATGGTGACGGGACTAGACACTTTTGGCATAGCAAAAAGGCATTTCCCCTTTAAATGTATTGCGCTGCTGGTACGGCACGGGTGCATGGCCAGCCCGCTGACTCTGCCTACCAGCAACACCTACCAGTCCTTGGATCAGCTAGACTGGAAACCGAACTGATTTTTATTGGGGGACGACGGGCAGGGCATATGAAGTAAAGGGGACCAAGTACAGAAATCCATACAGTGAATAACTTGTTCTTGATCTTACGTCGTGTTCCCTTACCTCCAAACATATGGGAGATTGCAGAGCATTAATCTGCCTGGGAGGTAGGAAACCATTTTTAGGGGAAGGAACAAATGTAGGAAAAACTTCTTCCTGGTTCAGATGAAAAGATGCCACCTCGGGCAAAAAACGTAGGGTTGTCTAAGAACCACCTGGTTCTTGTGAAAGACAGTGTATGGCTCTGAAGACGACAGAGCATGGATTACGCCGATCTTCCTGGCGGAAGTTACTGCTACCAGGAAAGCAGACTTGAAAGGCATCAGCTTAAGATCAGCCATAGACATGGGTTCAAACGGTTAATGGGATATGGCTGACAGTACCACATTTAGATCACAGACTGGGTGTGGTTTTGAAATTGGAGGTTAAGAGTTTTACTAATCCATCGAAATGTCTTCCGATTACTGGATTAGAAGTGGATACCACAAAGTGTGGTGAGAATATGTAAGCTCCAAAAGCAGAGAGAATTGTATGACAAGACTGGATATCAACTGTCGACACAGAGACAAACACAAAAGATAGAATGTTCTCTAAGAAAGAATGCAGAGGATCAAGGGATCCCACCAGCATTCAGAGGCTGAAGCAAGTCCACATACCTTAATAGTGGGACCTTGTGAACTGCTTTTTAGCAGCTTGAATAACGGCCAAATTGTCCTCTGAAAGCCCCACGTCAGAAAATATTAGTTGCTCAGGTACCAGCCTGCTAAACTGAGTGATATCTGAGAGGGGTTGAGCACCTACCCTGCTGTTGGAATAGCAAATATTGAGTTATCGGAAGGACACATGGCCCTTGATAAGGTCTGAATACCAGATGCAGTTTGGCCAATTTGGTACTATCAATATCAGAGAGCAATGTTAGGACCTTTTCAACTTTGACTGTGTACACGGAATCAGCGGAAATGCATAGCAAGATCCCCTCTTGTTTCCGATCCCTCTCTTGTTTAAAACTTTCGGCCTATTTCTCTCCTTCCGTATCTAAGATACTTGAATGTCTTGTCTATCTCCAGGTCTCATTTGTCTCCAATTCTATTCTTCCTCGTTTTCAATCTTGTTTCCGATCTATGCACTCAACTGAAACTGCTCTTCTCTCAGTCCTGAACTCGCTACTTATGAACCGCTACGCTAAACATTCTTTTATTCTCCTTTTATTAGATCTTTCTGCTGCTTTTGATACTGTCTTTCATTCACTGCTAGCCTGCGTCTTCCTTGGGTTTCTCTAGTCCTGTTCGTTCTTGATTTAAACAGTACCTTTCCCATCGGACGTTTTATGTCTCTTGGGGTGGGACAACCTCTGGCTCTCATCCTCTTGCTCGTAGTGTCCCACAAGGGTCAGTCCTAGGGCCTTTTCTTTTTTCTCTCTATACTTCTCCTCTTGCTAAAGTTATATCTTTTTATGCTGACGACACTCGGCTTTTTCTGTCTTTCTCCTCCTTTTTTTCTGATATTCATACCCAGCTGTCTTCAGGTCTAATGGCCATCAAATCATGGGTGTCCTCCCACTACCTCACTCTTAATACCACAAAACAGAAGTACTATTTTTTCCTTCTACTGCTATTCCCTCTCCCATTCCTCATCCATTTGTTTAATTCCCTCCTTCTCAACTCTTCTTTGTAACCACTGCTCGTAATCTGGGACTCTACTTTGATTCCGCTCTATCGTTAAAACATCACATTTCTATACCTTCCCGAGCCTGCCGCTGTCATTTAATATCACAAAAGTTTGTTCTTTCTTAATTTTTGGCGCAACTAAACTACTCATATCCTCTATAATTTTTTCATGTCTCTTCTATTGTTCCACTGCACGTTTTGGTCTTCCTACTTCTCGCCTTGTTTTCAATGCTGCTTTTCGGGTACTTTTGTCTGACATGGCGTGAATCAATATCATCTGCTCTTCTTACTATGGGCTGGCTTCCCTTCCATGCACAGCTTAATTTTAATTTCCTTTGCTTGGTATTTAAATCATGATATGGTCTTACTCCCGATTACCTTTCCTCACTGGTCTCATTCTACACCTTCTTGCTCCCTTCGCTCCAATTCTCAGTTTCGACTTGTAGTTCCAGCCCCTCCCTGTGCTCAATCATGCCTTTACACTCTTGCTCACCTTGCCCCCTGCACTGGAATCTTCTTCCTCTTACCCTACGTTCTATCACCTCCTATTCCTTATTTCGGAAATCACAAACTACATCTGATCCAGCAGGGCTGATTCCAGGCTCCCAATGCCAATTTTCATTTATTCACTATTGTACCGTTTTCATACTTTTGCTATGTAAAGCACTTTGGATTAAAGCACTATATAAATGCTAAATAAATACAAATAGCATGTCTCGCCATCGCAAGGAATTTGAAGAGCGTCCCCTAGGGCATGGGGACCCTGTCCAAGAAGTGACGCAAACCATAGGCCTTTGCGATTTAGGAAGGTTGTGAATAGATCCAGCTGTGGGTGACCCCATTTATGTAAGATCTATTCTACTACTCAGCTCTTTAGCTCCGCCTCGTGGTTGCCATGAGATTGAAGACCTAATGCATCGGCAGTTGTGTTGAGCTTTCCCGCTAGATGAATGGGGTGGAGATGCATTCCGTGAAGTGTGGCCCATTCCCAGATTTCAATCGCGAAGTGACACAATAGGGGAAGATTTTGTCGAACATTGCTTGCAAAACATAGCCGTCATGCTATCTGTCTGTACAAGGACCGGTGAGCTTTGAAGCAAGGGGAAAAAATGACCTCAGAGCTTTGAAGATCGGCAAGAGCTCAAAAATATTTATGTAAGAAAAGGGATTCTTCTGGGGACCAAAGCGCATGAGCCTGATACTGACGCAATGTGGCATCCCACCCCCCCAGAGAAAAGTCAGACATTATGGTGTGCAGCTGAGGGGGGTCCTGCAAGGGGACTCCCATCCTGAGGTTGTTAGTCGCGTGCCGCCCCCCACCCCAACCAGAGGAGATACAAATTCAAGCTGGGGTGAATCTAAATGATTTTTGACTGGGGTCCACACTCCTGAACCCAACAGTCTACCAAATAAAGCTGAAGGTGTCTCATCTTGAGGCGTGCAAGAGCAAGGGCCAGAATAGAGGCCGACATAAGGCCTAGAACATGCTGGAACCACTACCATGAGGTCATCTTCGGCACAGGAAGTGGTGTACTACGTGCAGAATGTCCTGTATTCTCTGCTCTGCGATGAACACTGCCCGATGTTGTATCCCATCTGAGCCCTACAAAGGTGATGTTCTGCATCAGTGTTAAGCAACACTTCTTGACATTGACTGAGGGGCCCAGATTGAAGATACAGTTTAGCAGTTGACAAAGAGGCAAAAGCCCCTGAACGTGTTTCGGATCAGATGAGCAAGTCGTCCAAAGATGGGTAGATGTGAATACCCTGGAGTCTGAGATGAGCAGCAATCGGAGCCATCTATTTGTTAAATACCCTCGGAGCGGCACTGAGTGCAAACGGGAGAGCCAGATTTTTAAAATGTTGCGGACCTGTCAAAAATCTGAGGAACTGTTTGTGTGCTTTGAATATTGGAAGATGAAGATATGTGTACTTTAAGCCTACTGTGCACAACAAGTCTCCCTGGTTGAGGGAATTCCGAATAGGAGCTGGTGTGACCATTTTCTAGGAGAAGGGATAGGTTCAAAATAGGAAAGATCCACTACTGTCCTCAGGCCTGCCTGGTTTTTCTTTGGGACAGTAAAAAGGCCTGTCCTTGTTCTTGAGGAGGAACTTTTTTGATCGTCCTTGATTTCCAAAAGATTTGCAAGCTCCTGGAGGAGAGTTGACAAACCTATTTCAATCCGCGGTATGAAGGAGGAGGGGAAGGAATGGGTAACCTGTAGCCTCCTCTGACCACCGACAAAATGCAGGGATCCTTTCTAATGACCTGCCAGTTGTGTTGGAAGGCTGTAATCCTGCCCTCAACCTGGGAGCAGTGGATCTAGACGACTGGAACATTGTTTTCTGGACTCTACGACCGATGCAGTGGATGTGGAGAGGAAACCCCTGTTCGAGTTCTTTTGTCGCTTCCTTCTTGGGAAGCTGGGCAACCTTTCTGCCTGTCGATTTCTCCTTTCCTGGTAGCCACAAAAACCACTAAAGGCTTTATTTCTGAACTCGGCACGTGGCTACCTGGTGCCCCCCTAGGATTTCTGAGGAGCTTTCAGGGCGACAAAATGGAGGTGCTGGGTAACCCCCCCTCTCCCCACATCCCACCGGTAGCTGCTCTGTGGACCCATCTGTTTCCCCCCTCTTCCTTCCCTTGGTCCATTCTCTTGCCCGGTTTCAGTAGTGAAAGACCTCAGCGTCAACATTTCTGCCACTCTTTCTGCAGAGAAGTAGATCAGTGCAGTCTGCCAACAAGGCCTCTTTCAGCTTGAAGTCTTGAGGAAGGTCTTGCCTTTTATATATGTGCCTCTTAGGGCCCCCTGTGGTGGCTGCACTGGTGTGCTCTGCCTTGGATTATTATAATGATATTGATATTTTATTTGTATCGTGCTCATACACATGTGTTTCAGAGAGCAACAAGGCAAGGGAGGGGAACAAGGGAGAACAAAAACAACGATCTTACTAGGCCCAGTGACATTGAGAATACGTGCATGGGAGAGGGAAAGGGGGAAAAGTTCATGGAAAGGGGGGGTGGGAGTGGAAAGTGCAGAGCAAAGGAAAAACAGATAAATAATGAATAAATAAATAATAAAGGCAACAAACAGTGGTAGTGCAGTCAGCAAGTGGCAAGTGCTGGGTTTAAGGCAGCAGACGGGGCATGTCTGATAAGTGAAGGAAGAATAAAAGGGGGGGGGCTTTATGGGTACAGATCATGCACTGCATCTAAAAACAGTCGAAATCTAGAAAACACACACCCATTATGGAATGATTTGGTCAAGACGCTGAAGGCGTGTTGTTGATTCTATTTAAATAGGCTGTAGGAGCGGGGGAGAACATGCAGCTCTGGCACCAAAAGCTGTTACTATGAACCAAGAAACAAGTAGTATCCTAATTAGTGGACACTCCTGTACCCCGCACACCAAAGGTTTCTGAGATAACTCAGTCAAAGTTCATGCATATTCATATACAATTAGACAGTCAATCGATTTAATTTGTGTTATCCAAAAAGTTGTAAATAATGATAAACAAAAATAACGAGCTCTATGCATTTCGGGGCGTTGGTCTATTCATCAGGAGTAGTCCTTCTTAAATAAGTGACAATTTGACGTCAGACCTGAGGCTTCATGAGTCTACAAAAGGTAAGTGAGAAAATGCTTCTTTTAGTTAATGGATCTCTAACAGTCAATGACATGTAAATATCGTAACTTCAACTTTGTTGTTGGATAAGCGCAATAAAACATCACCTTGATAATTTGAGATTCAATCAACAGGTCAAGGGCAGCTACTATATATGAATTTCAACATAAGGAGAAGGTTGTTGCTCCACCTATTTTAAGATGTGTGGAAATTACAATGTATGAATTGCTTACTTTAAATAATAGCTTTGAGTCACCTAACTGATTAGGATAGTGTCTATCTTATAATGGAGAAAGCCACTTGACAAGTGAGTCGGAGGCTGTGAAGTCCCTCACGGGCATCTTGTATCTTAACAGTGTATATTCTATATCAAAGTCAGGGTGCACTACGCTCTATCTTAAACCTTTTAAATAAATGGGTAAAAAACTATAAATCTGTTCTTTTAAAGTGTGTTCAGGTGCTCCGGGCCGACCCTTGCTACAAAGGGAAAAGTTTAAGTATCAACTCAATTCATCAGTGGCACTGATGAAGTACCCGGTCACTACTCTCGTGGTATCACAATAATATCTTCCTTTTTTATCAAAAATGTGTATATGTTTATTTATTCACATCAGTTGATTGAATCAAGATGGTAACTCACATTACTCTCCTAAATTTACATTTAAAATAAGAAAAAAAAACACATTTTTCTACCATACCCCTAAAGGGCTCGTGATACTCTCCTTTGTTACACTTCACAGAAGAGTTTTGTTCGTAACATAAATTACGTACTTCCCACAAATATGCATTGCACAAAATATGCAAAAGTCACGTCGCAGTTTTATGTCAACGTGCTAGCTGAACCACACCAACAAAACATAAGTTTTATTTTGCGTGATCCTCACACTTGACACCACACTATGCGTTTCGGGGCCCGATGCCCCTTCAAGTGAAACTGTAGTTACTTGCGGAACCCATCAATGGGATGTTCTGCCTGATCTGTATCAATACGACACATGCTTTGAATGGTTTCACCAACCTCTACGGTCTTTTAGTCTCAACCTCCTCCTTTGGTGTATTCCAAGTCATCCCTCGTGGTCGAGTTTGTAAGAGATAGAATCTCTTTCAATATATAGTAACATTTAAGCTCTGATATGGTTAAGTAGAATGCAAATAACACTCTCTTTAACAAGGAAATGCCTCTTGTATAATGGTGGGTGTTGTAGGCAAAAGGTAGCGATCAGTGTCTCGGTGGGAGTTGTTAATTTCTCCCCTTTCAATCTGGAACTAATAGAAAACACGCGTGTGAGAGCATTTCTACCCCGTACTATGTATATCTGAATCACCTATTCCAGTATTGAAAAATCTCTGCTCCCCTGTCCCCTTGAGTCTTACCTGCTATTCTGCTCTCTCGAGCGCGGTGCAGGAATTGCAAGTTACTCACCGTAGTGACTAACGTACTCTGAGTCCTTAGTCCCTTTCCTCCATACTGCATGGGCATCCCTTCCAAGGACGGGAGACAACCTTTTTCACCAGAAAAACCTTCTTCCCCTTTAAATATAGGGGTGCATCCCTAGGAGCATGCAATGCCCTGACTGCCCCCTCCGGCGCCACACCTCAGTCCCCCACATACGCGTCGACAATAGATTAACATTGCCCAATGAGCCCAGTTTTATTAGTGGGGAGGATGGAGGGACGTATGGAGGAAAGGGGACTAAGAGTACGTTGGTCACTACAGTGAGTAACTTATAAATACTCGTTCATCCCCTTTCCTCCATAGTGCATGGGCGATTACCGCTGAATGTAGCCCCAGGGTGTAGAGGAGAACCTCCCTAAGCAAATCGGTTCCTGAGAACCGCCTGTCCGAAAGCTGCATCTGCTCTGGAGCTGGCATCCAAACAGTAATGCTTGCAGAAAGCCAAGAGAGTGGCACAAGTGGCCGCCCTACTTATGATCTGCCAAGGGAAATGGCGCTGGAAAGCAATGTCCGTTGCCTTGGCCCCGACTGCGTGGGCATGCATGTTTGCTGGAAGAGGCTTGTGCTGCCCCTCGTATGCTTCTTTGATGGCCGAGACCATCCAGCGGGATATGGAGGCCTTGGAGGCCCGATAGCCTGGTCTCGCACCTCTGGAGGTGACGAACAGGAAGTCTGATTTGCGGAAGCCCTTGGTCCTGTCAAGGTAGAAATTCAGGGCACGCCTCACAGAACTCTGAGGCTCGTCCTTAGGATTGGCAAAGAATGTAGGAAGCACTATTCCTCGTTTAAATGGAAAGCAGACAGCACCTTAGGCAGAAATGCTGGGTGTGTCCGCAGGACTACTTTGTCCCTTTGAAAGGTAGTATATGGTTCTTAGGCGACCAGCAACTGGATTTCACTGACTCTGCGAGCTGAGGTGAGGCCGACTAGCAAGGCCGTCTTAATAGTTACCAGCCTGATGTCCGCAGACGCCATTGGTTCAAATGGTTTGTGCTCCAGGGAGCCCAAGACTATGTTTAGGTCCCACACAGGGCGTGGCCTCTTGAAGGGTGGGTAGAGGCTTGAGAGTCCCATCAGATGTTTGACAATCGGGTTGGAGGAGGAGAAGACCCCCTCCTCCAAATTCCTGTAAGCCCTGATGGCTGCGAGGTAAGTGCGGCAGGTGTCCACCTGAACGCCTGAGTGGGCTAGGTGCACTGAGAAGGAGAGCATGTCGTCCAAAGTACATGCCGGGGGTCAGGGGGTGGGGGGCTGCTCGATGTCCTTGGAATCTGCCCAGTGGCAGAACCTGGTCCATTTATCTCCAGACTAGCCTGGGAGAGGCTGAGGTGCCTTAGCGCCATCTGCTCAGGAACCACGCTGTGAGGGTCAGCTTCTGTTGAGCAGGGTGGATGACACTGCCCCCCTGCTGCTGCGCCAGAAGATGTGCTGGCCCCATCAGGAGGTGAATCAGAGGTATTTCCGAAAGATTGAGCAGCTCCGAGAAACTATGGCCTTGCTGGCCACCATGGAGCTATTAGAATGATATTTAGCTGGCGAGACTCCTTGATCTTACAAATCACTGTGAATAAGCCAAGTGGGCGGGAAGGCATAAACTGTCATGCCGTTCCACTGAATCTGAAATGCGTCACCCAGGGAGCCGGGGTCCTGCCCCAGCCAGGAGGCAAACTGAAGGCACTCCTTGTTGTGCCTGATGGCAAAGAGATCCACCTAGGGGCGAACCCCATCTGCTGAATATCCGAGTAACAAGGTCGTTTAGCTGCCACTTGTAGTTGTCTGCTCCCAACCTGCTGTGCCTGTCCGCCGCCAGGTTGGATTCCCCCAGAAGGCAGACTGCCGTGAGATAGATGTCGTTTTCCAGGGCCCATGCCACATGCTGATTGCCAGTCTGCACAATGGAGGGGATCTGGTGCCTCCCCGCTTGTTGACATAGTACATGCTGGTCGAGTTGTCTGTCTGGAAAGGACAACTTTGCCCCTGATAAGTGGGAGGAATGCCCTGAGTCCTAGCCAGATGTCGTTCAGCTCGAACCAATTGATGTGGTACTCCTGCTCGTGTCTGGTCCAGATGCCGTGGACTGAGAAATCGTCCAGGGTGGTACCCCATCCCTCCAGAGAGGAGTCCGTGGTGACCTGCAGGGTGGGGTGCCGGAAGCCCTTGCCTGCCCGTAGGTTGCAGTCCATGGACCACCATGTGAGGTCCGGGTGGAGAGAGGGAGGAACATTGACCATCTCGAATAGAGAGCCCCGCTCCTGGTTCCATGATACCGCAAAGTGCAGCTGTATCCTTCTCATTCCGAGTCTTGTGTGGGGGACGGCTAATAGGACCGCTGCCAAAAGACCTAGGAGGTGCTGGAACGACCAGGCCGAGGTCACTTCTCTGCTGAGGAAGTGGGTAGTGGCCCTTTTGATGGCTGTGATCTGGTCCTCCGAAGGAAACACCCTCTCGGAGCACGTGTCCCAGATGAGACCCAAGAATGTCAGGCTGCGTGGGTTGCAGCTGCGACTTCTTGAGGATTGAGAGAAAAGCACATATCATGCAGTGTGTTCATAAGAGCCTGGGAAGCATGGTGGATTGCTTCCGGCATTGTAGCCCTGACAAGCCAGTCGTCGAGGTATGGGTAGATGTGGGGCCCTGTGCCCTGAGGAGGGCAGCCACAGTATTCATGAGTCTGGTAAAGACCTTGGGGGCTGAGTTGAGGCCAAAAGGAAAAACCTTGTATTGGAAATGGTAGCCCATATAGGGACTTGTAGGTACGTGTCCTTAAGATCCAGGGAGCGCCTCCAGTCTCCCCTGGACAGTGTCTCCGCTATAAAAGCTGGCATAACCATCTTGAATTTTTGTAGAGGTAAGGAGAGGTTGAGGGTGGAAAGGTCCAGCACACCTCTCAGTCCCGCCTGGTTCTTTTTCTGAATGGCGAAAACCCTCGAGTAAAAACCCAAGCCTTACTGGGAGGCTGGGAATTCCTCCACAGCCTGCTTCTCTACCAGCGATCGCATCTCTACTAGAAGAGTTGCTGTCCCAACTTGAGGGAGTGGAGGTGAGGAGAGGCTGGGATAGGTAAGCGGTACCCCGTGGATACTACAGAGACGATCCAGGGGTCCGCGAAATTCTGACACCAGAAGTGTGCATGGAGAGCAAGCCTGCCCCCACTGGAGACACGTGGACCCGGAAAGGCGCGTTATGCCTTATTTCCCTCAGAGGCTGTTGCGGAGCAGGGGTCTGGAAAAAGCCCTTACCCTCCCACCCCCTTTTTGTTGCTTGCACCGATGTGGAGTCGGAGAGCGTCAGGGCTGCCTGGACCTCCGTAGGTACGCTCCTTGTCGGAGCGCTGCTGTGACTGGGTGTACGATTTGGGCATGGTTTGTTAGGATAAAGACTTGGCCGTTTGTGAGCCGTTTCTTTTTGTCCAGCTCCTCATCCGTAATCGAATGGAAGAGGTCCCCCCCACCCCCTCAAACGGCAGGTCTAATATGCGTTCCTTGACACCCAGGTTGAATTTAGTCGCACAGAGCCAGGCTGTTCTCACGTCTGTGGCGAAGCAGATGGCCCGGCCAGAGGTGCCAATGTGGGCTACAGTGGAATCCATGATGTCCTGCGCCACCAGTATGGCCTCAGCCAGTCCCCCCCTTGAAACGAGATTGCCTCTGCGTAGGAAGCACTGGGAGGAAATCTGCAATTTCCCTCCACAACCTCTGGTTAGCAGCCGCCAGCACGGCACTGGCGTTGGCCTGACAAAGATGCAGGGACATGTTGGAATACAGCTTCTTCCGTACGCCTCCAAGATCTTCTCCTCCTTGCCTAGCAGCACCGCAGATGGAGGCTGACGACGACTGAGGCTTGGAGTATAGTGATGCCGCAGTGATCACCGAGGAGTGCGGTTGAGGGTGGGCCAATAGCCAGAGTGTATCCCCCTCCATCTGCCTGTACTTGGCATCCAGACGTCTACTGACCTGCTGGACAGAGCAGGCTTAAGCCAACCCTTTTTGGCCAGGGCGACTGCATCGGTCTGCAGTGGAATTCCTGTTTTAGCAGAGGGGCGTTGCATGAGGACTTCTGCGAGGAACCCCTCCGCTGGTTGCTCGACCTCGGGTTGAGGCAGGCCCAGGTACTCGGCCAGCCCTGCAAGACGTTCATGGAAGGCTTTGGCCGACTAGTCAGTGTCAGGGTTTTCCTCCTCGTCCGTGTCCACCTGGGGGTCCAGAGGATCCTGCACCAGAGGAGGAGTAGCGGGAGCCGGAGGCTGGGGTACTTGGACCGGAGCCAGAGGCTGTGGAGGAGACTGGTACGGAACCGTCTGAAGAGGTTGGGGGGCCGTAGCAGGTGGCAAAGGCTGTGCCGGGACCGGAGGCGCCGGTCGGAGGAGGCGGAGGTGCTGGAAGCATTGGAGGGAGAACCTCACGGATGGCATCTTTGAGGATCACACCCATCCGGGGGGACTTAATGAGTCCACAATCTCCTGACATAATTTGTGATTGGCTGCAGACAAGGCATCTAAATTGGCTCATCTCATGTGCCATGTAGCATTTGAGCACATGTACAGTACCGTAAGAGTCTAGGAGCTTGTCTTTAGACAAAGGTCCAGACGCGTTTGGTCCAAAAGAAGAGGTAGACTTTGAAAACAGTCAGTGAGGCAACTACTGAAGGCTCAGGATTTGCATAAACAATTCCCGTTAACGGAAATCTAGCTTTTTACTTATCGCTGTTGCTGTATGTGGAGTATTCCAAACTGCTTTTGCTTCAGCCATCACATCCTTTAAGGGATTCCCCGATCTGTCTGCCTTGCTTAGTGGTAAAACGCCTGCAAGCACTCCAGGCTGTGCATCAGATTTGTCTGGTTCTGGAAACTAGTGAAGTCTTGCACTCCACCATTCTGTTCTGGAAAACTCTCGCTGACAGCGAGGCCTCCTGACCCTCCTCATCTTTTGTTTATGTTGTAGTAAACAGATCTACAGCACCGTCCTGTGGAACAGGTCCAGGCTGATCTGGTTATGACGTATCTGACAAATAAGTGGCAGAACAGGAACCAGAGCCAGAGCCGCAATCGCTGGGTGCATCTCTGGAGGTGGTATTAAGTTCTTGAAATAACTGTTAGTGTCCAAATGCATTATTATTTGAAACTTTTCAAATACTCTATCCTCTGAGGATGCTGCTGCTGTGGGCGTATAAGAGGAGGTGACTGAGTGAGAATAATGCTGAGGAGGCCTAAGGCACCAAGTTAGTTGCCTGACCCGAGGAGGGGCTCCAAACCTCAGTGAAGAGGATGTTCGTTCTGGGCTAAGAAGTCAACCAGGTGGTGATCTGAGTAGAGTTCAACCTCACAAAGTCCTTTTTAAAGACTGTAGGAGGCAAATGGATTTACCCTGGCCTAGAATGTATAGAAGGCCCAAACTCAGGGAAGATCTCTGCAATGTCCTCTGTTGAGCGGGAAACCATGACTGGTTGTCTGTACTCTTGGTGTGGACTGTGGCAGCCTTTTTAGGAGCCGGAGGGGACGGATTGTGAAATGCTGGAACATCTGATGGAGGAAGAGCCATTTGTTGACAGGTTTTATAAGTTTTAGAACCCGTGGTTCATCGTGGTAAAGAGACGCAAGGGGTAGTACTTAATGCGGAGCTCTGTCTTTTAATAGTTCCAACAGGATCCTCGGGGTGATCCCAATCGTCATTTTTACAGAGTAACCCTCAGACTGATGTCTGCTCGGCCGGTGCCCCTCAGGCTTATGCCAGGTAGGATTTTTGCATGCTGAGGTATCACCTCAGAAACCACCAACCTGGTTTGAGACCTCGAAATGCCCTCAGTCTTTTGCCCGGTAATAACCCAAAGGACCTGGAAGCATGCTCTGGTAACTGCTATTGAATGAGCCTCAGTGCTCACTGCAACGGTATGAGCAGAAATGTACTCCAATGAGACACTGGTACTGCGATGGCTAACCGCTGCAGGACTACTGTCCCTACCGTTTTTTCAGGGTGCCAAATTTACCAGACACTAAAATTAAGAAGAAACAAGCTCCTTCACTTTGCAGGGAGAAGACGTGATATGATGTGGCATTTATAACGCGCCTTTACACAAGTGTTTCTAGGCGCAAGAGAGCCTGAAAAAGTCCCTTTACTTGGAGAATTCTTTTCGAAGAGTTCTTGGAGAAAGCTCTTAGCAAGAAGTTCAGGCCACCCACTGATGGCACGGGCATAAACACTCGAGGCATCATGCATGGGGATCCACCGCTAGGAAGTGCCTGACATAGGTTGCGCAGGATGACAAATATAAACACCAGTCATTAAAGAGTGATGGGGGCTGCCAAAGGGGAAATACTGAATTTAATGAGGCCTATAAAAAGGACTAGGCAATATGATGCTCCAAAGAATTGCACACGCTATGCCAGGTGTCATGTCCAGTCGATGTGGAAAAAGGACTGACGGGTGTTGCCGGTAGGCGGGGTCGGCCACACCCATGCGTCTGTGCCTTAACGGCAGCACAATACCACTAAAGGGGGAATGCCTTTTTGCTATGCCAAATGTGTATGGTCCCGTCCCATTAGGATCTACTCCTATAAGTAGGAGGAAAGGGGACAGAACATAAGAGTTTGTATGGTCTGCGACTAATATCATTGGTCTATACTCCTGCAAGCTTTCAGCAGAGCTCAGCCCACCCTCAGTGCCCCCCTCCCCCACCCTCTGCTCATGTCAGCTGGCCCTTGGGAGGCTAGGCTAAATGGGGTGAAATATCCTGAGGGGGTTGTTTTTATGGTGACTTGCTGCATTTCTTGGGATGCAGAGGGGGTGTGCTTTGAATGGTTGGGGTGGTGGACAGTGGGTGGGGCTGAGATGCTTTACTTTTTTGCTGTTCCATTGGTTCAGTTTAAAATAAAAGGTGATCGTAGCTTATTCTGTACATGGACAGATTACACAATGAGGTGCTTCCCTCATGTCGCCTTCATTATAATTAGTTGGAATGCAAGGGGAATAAATGTAGCAAAAAAGAGCAAAATACACTCCTAGTCAGACACAAAGTGGACATGGCCGTCCTACAGGAGACACATCTTGACACTCGTGGTTGGGGAGGCTGCGAGCGAGATGGCAGGGACAGGTGGTTGGTACTTTCTTTTCCTCTTATGCTAGAGAGCTCCTTGTGTGGGTTAGGGATACTTCTAGGCTTTTGATTAGGCAAGCGGTGGGTAACAGATGTAGAGGAGAGGTATCTGAGCATTGTGGGAAGATTACTGGGATGATTGGTACTGCTGTTGGGCAATTATGCACTTAATGTGGAAGGAGCTGAATTTGGGAAATTGAACGATTTGATACGTAAATAATGTACCGATTGGGTGCTATGTTTGGAAGACTTCTCAGTAAAGAGCTGGACGCTAGAAGTGTGAATATTCGACCTTTAGGTTTGAAGTCTGTCACGTCCTGGCGAGGACACAGTTAATGGAGCGAGCTGATCCGGCTGCCCCCAGGACTGACAGCCAATAGCAATTTGCAGCGCTCACGCATGCGCAATGGGTTGTCCCATGCTCGCAGTTCAGAAGAAGTCAAGTTGCAGATACACAACGGCTCTGTGTAGTCTTTCCCACCATGTGGCTGAACGAATGTGTGCATGTCCAGATTCCCCCATATTTACCACTGCACCCTATCCTAAGTCTTCTCATGTACAGAGACACAAAAGTTACGACGAAGATGGGATTCTCTCCCTAATCGCCTTCAGGACATGATGCAGAGTCATTGAGAGGACACATGCTGCACTGACCAGAAACACCCTGCTTCTAAGGTGCAGAGAAGCCCAACTCGGCCAGAAAAATATCAGATGGTGAGCAAAACTAAGAGGTAAATATCAAATAAGAGGTGGCGTCAGGTGCAGCTGCTTTCCACTGACGTGTGCCGCTTGACATGAGTAACCAGCAGGCGGGTAGGGTCATGTTGGGAGAGATGGATTCAAATACTACCTGGCATCCCATGATGAGAACATGCCACACAGATTTGCCAGAAGGAGTGTGAGATGAGAAGATCTAATACCCATTTTCATACCAGAGGCGCTAAGCACATACTTTGACCCAGAACTTGACATCCACCACGAACAGCACACTTTAAACACAGCGTGCCAAATAACAGGCGGATCCATGCACACTTTCACAACCCGCCTTCGCAAACTAGTGGCACACGGATTTCCATAAATTCACGAATGAAGAGGTTATCAGATTGAGAATTATTGGCTGCTGCCCATCTTCATCATTCAGAAACAAGCTGCTCCGAGAATCACTTCCTCTTCCCACCATAATACAAATGACCAGAACTGATGACCGAGCAGAGAATTACAAATTGAAACCACTAACGGATGCATAAAAAGAGCAAATAAACCAGGTTAATTATGCAAGGAGTAGGGGTATGCATCATCAGAAAAGATGCTACCGCTGGAGCCTTCCCTTTTCTCATGAAGAATGTTTGAGATGCCCTGCATTCAGACAGAACTGCACCCGCTTTGGCAGAGAGAATCATCTAACTCTACCCAGAAGACCACAAGGACTCAACTTTGTGCCCACTAGACAAGAATGTGGTGTGCGTAGTCTAGTTCCAAGAAGAGACGCAGGTGCAAGACGGGACCTTGTGAGACACGCAAGACAAGCTACAGGAAGATCTCCCTCACCTTCACCATCCAGAGAGAGGGCTCAGAATGACTATACTTGATGAATGAACTGTCGACCTCGCATGAAAGTGATGTCAACCTGCTGGTAGGGGAACATCATGGCTAAAATGTGTCATTGACAGGGGCACCACTCTAAATATCATGGGCATATCAGAATTTCGCAAAATGACATACTCTGCATTTAACTCCATCTGACCTAAAGGTTTTTGAGTGGGCAGCAAAAGGACTGGTACGCAACCATATGAAGTTCTCCATGAAACTACGATACAAGGGAAAGTGTGCACATACAGAACTTCATGTTCTATAAGGAGAGGTCTCTGGAAGCAGTCTGCTGGGCCGTACCACGGTCCGCCAAATGGAGATTGCGGCAGTGACATACACGATGCAGCAAAACCCATCAATTGCGCAAGCTTTTTCAGCTTTATTCAAAGGCATTGGATGTCTCTTCAAATTGATAAGCCCATAACACCTGTAGCCCAACATCCAAGGAGAATACCCATTCATCTTGAAGCTAAATAAAAAAATAAAAATGTGACATACAATGCCTACAGGAGAAGGACATCATTGAACCGGCCGACTCCATTGGTATCCCATATAGTAGCAGTCCAAAGAAAGGCACACCAGATAAAAGATGCATGTAGACATGTGGCAAGCAAAAGGCCATTGGGTGTGACAGACACGCAGGAATGAACCTGGACAACATGATCAGTTTGCTAAATGGGGCCAAGGAACTCTCGAAGCTAGATCTGAATAAAGGATATCATCAGATCAAGGTAGATAATCACTCACGATACATCACCACGTTTGCCACACAGACATTTTAGATACAAGAGACTCCGTTTTGGCATCTCCTTGGCAGCCACAATCTTTAAGGAAAGCGTCTGAAAAGTAATTTGTCATGTAAAGAAACAGCTACAACTACAGTGATGACATTTTGATATGTGGGGCCACCACTGAACAGCAGGATCAAGCCCTTTGGCAAGTGTGCACAGTGTTAGTGGAAGCAGGATTGACAATCTCGAAAATTGTACTTTCCACAAGTCAATGCAAATTCTTTGGTAACATTTTCTCACAAAGGGATGAGCCCTGACTGGGGAAGTTGCCGCCATTTCTCAGAGATCTCATCCCCAGAACACGTTGGGGAAGTCAGGTCCTATATAGGAATGGCAAGCTACTGCAGCAGATATCTTTGCGATTTGGCTACCACCAGTGTCCCACTCGGAGAGCTTACCAAGCAAGATTGACTTTTTCAATTGTCTGAGGAGTGTGAAGAGGAGCTTGCACAAATAAAGAATGACATTTCATCAACGGAATACATAGCATAGTTTGATCGGACAGGTCTACAGAGCCGACGGTTGATGTCTGCCCTGTCTGCTTAGGAGCAATACTAGCGCAAAATCGCCCAGCGAAGGAAACTCCCAGAACAGCAATTGCATAGACCAGAAAAAGTACATCAGACGTAGAAACAAGATACTTTCAGCCAGAGAAATAATGACTTGCAGTTGTGTGGGCCTGCTAACATTTTGAGAGTTTTCTCCTGGGAGACCCGTTCACAATCGTGACTTGATCATCAAGCTTTGGTGACCATTTATGTTAATCCTCAATGAAAGATGCCACCACAAATAGAAAGGTGGTGCCTACGACTACAAACGTTTGATTTCACAATTCTTTACAAACCGGGTAAAGAATACAATCCTGCAGACTTCATGGCACAACACCCATTACCAGATCCTTCCACTGATGCCTTCATTGCGGAAGAGTATGTCATGTTCTCACCCATCCCGGCCCAACTAAGGCAATCACACCAAAAATCATATTGAAACACGCAGCAAAATATCATATCGTGAATAGATGTAATTGTAGAGCACATGAGCAACACGTGCCACCTGTGTCAGAGCAGGTCCAGACTTAGCCATCCAGAACCCCTTAGAATGTATGACATGCCAGTTCCCCTTTGACACACCTAGCAATTGATTTCTTTGGACACTTCAGAGACAGTAAATATTGGATGGTCATCATGGACGAATACTCCAGATTTCCCCTCAAGTACCTAATATCCTCCACAGCAGCCAGCACAGTTATAACTGTGTTGGGCACGGTTTTCCCTGCATGGGGGTTTTCGAGAAGTGCTCAAATCAGTGCAGAGTTTGCTAGATTCATGCAATAAACGGGCATGCACAACAGGAAGACTACCCCACTATGGCCTCAAGGTAACAGCATGGTAGAAAGTTTTGTGAGCAGCCTGAAAAAGATCCTTCAGCAAAATGAGCCGAGATCCAGGTCGCTCACTCGAGCTGGGTGCAACATGCTCCAAGACTACAGGAACTCGCCACATGGAACAGGATGTCCTTCTGAACTCCTATTAGGCAGGAGATCAAGGACAAGACCTTCCTCACCTTGCAAGCAACCATAATAAGGATGTAAACAACTTCGAGAGACAGAGGCCTACCAGAAACAAAGAATGCAAGATTATGCAGATGCTAGAAGGCATGTTAAGAGTGCTAACTTACAAGTGGGTGACAATGTTCTCATATGCAGACAAAAAAATGTCAGATTCTAGATTTGATCCTAGCCACCAGATTGTCCCACATGAATGGATCAATGATGACTGCCCACTTGCTACGTCAAGTAATCAGAACATCTCATTTTAAGCTGTATAAGGAAGAAGATCAAGAAACCTGTGAGGAAGAGAACGCAGTGTCATCTCATGAGGTTACAAGAGAAGAGGTTGTGGTAGCACCCAGAGAGCCCCAGATGAGGCCAACCAGGTGCATCAGAAAACCAGTTCGTCTGATTGAAGAAATTTGAGAACTGAACTGTAAGTGTCTCTTTATTTGCCCGAAAGAGGGAAGATGTCACGTCCTGGCGAGGACACAGTTGATGGAGCAAGCCACTCTGTCCGTCACCAGGACGGACAGACAATTTGAATGCGCAGCAGCACTCAGCAATTCACTGGCGCGAAGATTAAAGTCAAGTCGCACATACACAATGGCCCTGTGTTCTTTCCCATCATGTCTCTGAATGAATTTGTGTGCATCCAGCTTCGCCCATATTTATCACTGCAGCCCATCCCAAGTCTCCTCATACAAGAAGACACAAATGTATCCAAGGATAATCTCGGATTTGCGTTTGTGTGATGTGTGGAGAATAGAACATGGAGAGGAGTGAAGTTATTAATACTACTCTGAGGTACACGGTTCCTTCTCGCATATAGACTCTGCATTCACAGGAGAAGAGGAAATGGGACTGCTAACAGCTGAGTTTCTCGATGGGTCTTTATCTGAACATGCACCCTTACTGTTAACTATTTCACAATGGAGACAAGTGCCATCAATCTCAGTGTGGAGATTTGATATTGAAATGTTGGCAAGTACGCATTAGTCCTCTCTATGGGAACAGATCCATCCGTTTCTCGATCATTACTGGGACTTCACATAACACAGATTTACTTAATGGTAAGCTCTGAAGGTGTTCCTTAGAGGAGTGTGCATTTCTGCAAGGATCGGGGTACGCAGAGCTTCGTCTGCCACAGTGCTTGCACTTGAGCAGCAAGTGGCTGTACTCGAACATAGGGTGGGCAGAGGCGAGGCAGTGAATGATACGCTACTGGTAGCTGAGGATGACCTATGGGAGGGACGTGACAGACTGAATAATTATGATAATGCTGGATAGGTTGCAGGACTGCATTCAGAAGGTGACAAAGCTGTTCGGCTTCTGGCCTCAGTACCTGGGGAGGGGGGCAGCACCAGTGTGAAGGTGCCAAAAATAGGAACAGTCATCTGGTTACAGATCAAGATAGTATTAACGATGTTTGATGTCATTTGTATAGCAAGCTGTATTTTAGGAGGGATCGGTTTGATAGTAGGCAAACAACCTCTTTGCTTATGGACGCAGACCTGCATAGGTTGACGGCGGAAGAATGAGAATTATAGGGCAAAACTATTAGAGTACACAGTTTTGAAAGGCCAAAGAAAATGGGTGTCTGGATAAAACCTCTGGGGTGGATGGTCTGACAGTGGAGGTGTATAGGAATGACATGGATTTACTTGTTTCTGAACTCCTGGAGGTCTTATTGAAGGACAGGAGGTGGGTTGAACTTCCTGGGCTCCAGGTTGGAGGCACTGGTGGTTTTTCTCCCTAAAGAAGGAAGAGATAGCAGGGGATTTCCCTCTTATATGCCACTGTCCATGATCCATGTGCAAGGCATAAATTCGTTTTCAAAAATTGATTAGCAGAGTTTGCTAATTAAAATGTTCTTGATTAGCAAACACACCCATTTGATTAGCAATGTTGTACTATTATTTTTAGTGTCATCAGAAGCTATTTGGATCCAAAACATCAAATGAGCATCAATACAGCATTTGTGTGTACCACTGAAGTAAGTTATTAGTAAGACGAATCAGGCCTTGCAAATTCTTTAAAATTCCAATAGACCTGCAGGTTAAGTAATTTAGTTCACCTACTTGACTTTAAAGAAATGCACTCGGCCCATCACAACAGGTGACAAAAAATGTAAATGCACTTTCTGTAAAATGGTGCATGTCACCACAAACCCACTTTGTTTGGCACACTCCTACCACCCAGAAGCCAGCTATGCACAGTGAAACCTTATTTGATATTTACTGCAAAAAAAAGTAAATGTTACATCAAAGTTTCAAACATCCCCTGCAAATGGTACTCGTCCTTCATAAAATCTACTGGACTATGAGTGAGTGAGTGGACTTTGCAAGCTCTGGTTGAGTGTCTATAAAATGTAAACGGTTGGCTACATGAATGGACACAGATAAAAGGTTTTCTTTCTCAGAGGTGCTAATATATAATGCAACCATAATCAGAGCAAAGCACGCTCTGGAGCGTAACTACAGTGTGTGGTATTACAGTAGGTGTGTCGATATAGTCTGGATGGAACTATTGATCAGTCTTTTGCGTAAACATCTAGTTAGCCTTGTGTATTCATTATGTAAGAGGTAAGAAAGTCAGAGACTAAGCAGAGTAGTAGGTGTAGCAGGCAGAGAAATGGTCAAACTAGGTGGAATATTGTACTCTGCTGCCGCTGCACTTTCAGAGTAATTGGTATAAAACCGCTCATGCATTGAGCACCAGTTACACAGATCAGTGCAACCAGCAGGTCTGGTCACAGAACTAGATTTGAAATTAAAAGCAGTTGGCTGTGTGACCATGTACATTTTCAAAAGCATTGACCCAATGTGATGCATCTTCCCAACAAAAAAAATATATTTGACACCGAGATTTAGATACACTAACCTAAAAAACTTTACTGTAAAGCATGCAGACAACACAGTGTTTTATAGAAGCAATAATGCAGTTCTGCATTATGCAACAACTTAAATTGTTAAGAATGGATTCGCAGGACCATTTTTAATATGGTTACACATACTGGTCTTTGCCACACTTTGCCAAAGAGGATATAGTTAGCTTAATAAAAGTATCATCCAGATTACTTCTGGTTTTCTAATGTTTAAAGAAAAAAAAAGACTCTTGCCTAGCAGTCCCATACAGGCGTTTGGCACTTGAGTGAAGATTATATCTCTCTCCCCCCCTTGCTCCATCCCTCCCCATTAGCCCCTTTGAACTTGCAGTGAACAGAGAAGAGGGTGGCGAGAGCACCGAGAGCCAGGAGTTCAGCGTGAGCGGTGCCTTTATTGAACAGGGTAACTTAAATAGCTAACTTTGGTACACAAGTGTCAATTTAATTAGCAAACCTACAGAATTGCATAGTAAATTGCTATGCGGCACTGCTTATTTTCTGCCTTGCATGTGGATGTAAATATCTTGTGTAACATTTTAGCTGCCTGTTGAATCCTGTTACGCATGCAGTGGCACACCTGACCAGACAGGAATCATTCCTGGTAGGAGCACTATGCACAATCTGAGAAGAATGTTCTTGCTCCTGGATATACAGAATCCTGGTGGATAACTTGGCAGTTGTCAGTCTGGATTCTTATAAGGCCTTTAACTTAACCGAGTTAAAGGGGATGAAACTTTGTGGGGATTTCAATGTATCGCCTAGATGAATCTCTGTATGAGGGATCAACCTCTAGAGTTCAGATCAATAAGGTTATTTCCAGCCCCTGGCGAGTACACCAGGGTATGCAACAGGACCCTGTGAGAAGGTCTTCCGGAGAAACCTCTGACACAGGATTAATGTAACATTGTTACACCTACTGCCTTCAGACAGTTGCATCTCTGAGATTTATGTTGCTGATCGAATCGAGAGGAATGATAGGATGGAGAACTTACACATAAATGGGAGGAAGATTTGGGGAAACAATTTGCTGACAGTGAATGTGGGAGAGTGTTCTTACACACAACATGTATCCAGGAACGAGCCAATGGATCAAATATAAACGTGTGATACAAGCATATGTTACTTCAGCGACGGTAGCTACAATGGCACCTGGCACCAACCCAACTTGTTGGTGGTGCAAGAAAGAACTAGAATGGTATTTATACATGTGGTGGGGTTGCGACTTGGTTAAGTTGTTCTGGTATAGATAATTGGGAGGTGTTTGAGCTGACGTGGACAAGGGTCCAGCAAACAGTGAAGCAGTACCTGTTGAGTCTTCTATCTTGCAGAATAGCATATGCAATAACATGCTCAATAAAGCATTGTCCTTAGGATTGATTCTTGCAAAGCACCCAATGGCAATGGCGTGGAAGTCCCCAAGTGGGCCTACATTTATGAGTTAGCTTTGGGACATTAGGAAATAGGCTAAGACAGAAGTGGATGTAACCATCACCTCAAAACTGCATGATGGTGCTCTGATTTGAGACCTCCCTAAATTGATGGCATGGCTGCTAGAGGATCTTGGCACTATAGGACAAATGAACTGAGTTTTGGATGTTTTGGTTCACGGATGACACAGGCAAGTGGCATGTAGGAGGGCATCAGTTTGGATTGAGACTCCCTTTACTAATGCGTGGGTACTGGAGAATCCACTATAACCATGCCATGGGGAACTGTGGGGATTGATTTGATGTGAAAGGTATTGTACTACACTAACTTGGTGTGGCACAAGGATATGGAACTGGTATTGAGGGGCATTCGGACACACAGCAAGGTGGAGGTATTTGGCCCCACTATGCTGGATGTGTTGTACAGTAATCGGATAATTTAATGTGTAAACATGTCGATTGAGCTTGCGTTGTTGATCTTACAGAATATGGCTTCAACCTTGTGAAAAAGCACTATGTACTCTTAAAAAGCAATACAAATAGAAAAAATATGTCATCTAAAAACGAGTTCACATTTAGAACGGCTTAAAAGCAGTAAGAAAGAACAAGTTACTTTCTTACCTGGTAACGTTCTTTCGATGGGATGGTCCGACGACGTATTCCCTATCTATGACATGTAATCACCATAGCTGTGCTGCTTCGGAAACTTTTTTCGGCGTCTGCGTCCTGCGTCGATGACGTCGATGCGCCGTCGTCGAGGACCTCCTCCGACGTCCGACGTCATCCGATGTGATAAGTAGGACGCACGACGCCCGTAGCCTCAGTTGTAGTTTTTTCCCCCAGAACGTGTGACATTAGTCAACTGCCAGTCAGACACAAAGCCTTGCGGAACGTAAGCTGCAATCGCAAAAGAAATTCTGCAGCGGGGAAGGCAGGGCGGGAGCGATATGGAATATGTCGTCGGACCATCCCATCGTAAGAACGTTACCAGGTAAGAAAGTAACTTGTTCTTCGAGGGGATTGGGTCCTCCAACGTATTCCATATCTATGACAGACTCCCAAAGCAGTACCAGAGCAAGGAGGAGGGAAAGAATTTAGAATCAAAATTTAGAATAGCCAATCAAATAGCAGAGCAAAGGACCGCCTTGCCAAAGGCCAGATCCTGTCCTCGGATGGAAGCGAGGGAATAGTGACGTACAAATGTATGTACTGAAGCCCAGGTGGCTGCATCACAGATGTTGCGAATAGGAACACCCCTCTGCAGGGCAGTAGATGCAGCCACACCCCTGGTAGAATGGGCCCGCAAGCCAGCCGGTGGGTCCTTACCTGCCAAGCGGTAACACTCTGAGATGGCTAAAATAATCCAGCGAGACAAAGTCTGTTTCGTCACAGCTTGCCCCAAACGCTTTCCAGCGTAACCAATAAAGAGTTGATCGTCCACTCTGACCCGGGACATGCGTGAAACATAAAAGCTTAAAGCTCTCCTAGGATCAAGCCTATGGAGCCTCTCCTCTTCCTTACCAGGATGCGGAGGAGGAGAGAATGCCGGAAGAACAACCTTCTGGGCCAAATGAAATTCCGTCACCACCTTCGGAAGAAAAGAAGGACAAACTCTAAGGACAACCCTGTCCTTGTCAAATACAGTGAAGGGTGGCTTAACTGAAAGTGCCTGTAACTCACTCACTCTGCGAGCGGAAGTAACCGCAACTAAAAACACAGTTTTCAGAGTTAACAGCCTCAAAGGGCAAGAATGTAAAGGCTCAAACGGAGCACCCATAAGAAACTTAAGAACAAGGTTTAAATCCCAAACGGACACCAGGAAAGGTGACGGAGGGAACACATTAGTGAGCCCTTTCAGAAACTGTGAAATTAAAGGGATCTTAAAGTAAGAACACTCTTCAGACGAGCGCTTAAAGATGGACAGCGCCGCCAGGTAACCTTTAATGGTACCCACTTGCAAGCCCCTGTGGGCCAAAGAAAGTAAAAAGGACAGAACCATGGGGATGTCACATGCAAAAGGATCCACATTCTGAACTCTGCACCAGTCGCAGAACTTAGGCCAACGGCAACGGTACAGAGACTTTGTTGCTGGCCTTCGGGCCGAAAGCAACACCTCCATCACGGCTTCAGGGAGGTCCCAATCCTTATACCTCAACCTTTCAGAAGCCAAGCGTGAAGGTTGAGGGATCTGACCTCTGGATGGAGAACCTGACCCCCCTCCCGTGAGAGCAGATCGTCTCGGTAGGGAAGACGACGTGGAGGGCAGATGGACAAGTCGAGAAGGTCCGGGTACCACGTCCTCCGAGCCGACGCCGGAGCAATGAGGATCATCCAGGAACCGAACTTCCGTAACCTCCGCAGCACTTGCGGGATGACGGGGACTGGAGGAAACGCGTACAGCTGCGGGAATGACCACTCCACCACAAACCCGTCTCCTACGGCTCCTTTTGGAGGAAATTCCCGCAAGCAAAACCTTTCGCACTTCCGGTTGATACTGGAGGCAAAGAGATCCACTTGAGGGGTCCCCCAAAGGGCAAAGATCTCCAGGAGAATCTCCTGAGCCAACTCCCACTCGTGAGAGATCGCGCTCTGACTGCTCAGAGCGTCCGCCGTCACGTTTTCGTCTCCGGCCAGATGAACTGCCGAGATCGAAACTTCCTGCTGGATGACCCAGAACTCGAACTGCATCGCCTCCCTGCACAGAGGAAGTGACCCTGCCCCCCCCCCTTTTTGTTGAGGTAGTTCATGGCCACTGTGTTGTCCGTCAGGATCAGGACACTCTTTCCTCGCACAGTCGGCAGAAAAGCCTTCAGGGCTAGCCTGACGGCCCTCAGCTCCAACAGATTGATATGGAGTCTGGACTCCGACGGAGACCAACGACCGCTGACTGTCAGCCCGTTGGCATGAGCTCCCCATCCCGTGAGGGATGCAGCCGTCACGATCGTCACCTCCGGCCTGGGAAGCCAAAATGGAGCCCCCTTCATCAAGTTGCCTTCGACGGCCCACCACAGAAGGTCCCGGGCGACCGAGGGCAGCACCTGAATCGGGTCCGACATCCTGCCGGAGGACTGCAACCATTGCGTCTTGAGTGCCCACTGCAAAGATCTCATCCGCAAGAATGCAGGATGCCATGAGGCCGAGCAACCTCAAGAACTCGAACGCTAGGAGCGTCTGGGCATGCTGAAACTTGTGCACCATCTGCTGAATGTGAAGAGCCCTCACCTGGGGAGGAAAACACTGCCCCAGGGAAGTGTCGAGCACTGCTCCGATGTACTGGAGCCGCTGTGTTGGCGTCAAATGGGACTTCTTTAAATTGCGGGAGAAGCCCAGCCTGTGAAGGGAGTGGCAGGGGACGGACAGATGATCCAGGACTTGCTCGGGAGAGCTCCCCCTGATCAACCAATCGTCCAGGTAGGGGTAGACGTGAATCCCCCCTTGCCTGAGATGCGCTGCCACCACCACCATGAGCTTGGTGAATACCCTCAGGGCGGAGGTCATTCCGAACGGCAGGACCCGAAACTGAAAGTGCGAGTCGCCAACCGCGAACCTCAGGTACTTCTTGTGCTTGGGATGGATCGGCACATGGAAGTAAGCATCCTTGAGGTCGAGTGACACCAACCAGTCCTGAAGCTGAAGGGCCTGGAGGACTTGAGAGAGAGTAACCATCTTGAACTTGTCCTTCCTGAGGAGTTTGTTCAAACCGCGCAAGTCCATGATGGGTCTCAATCCCCAGTCTTTCTTCGAAATCAAAAAATAAGGGGAATACCATCCCTTGTTCCTCTCCGCTACAGGCACCAGCAGGGCTTGAATTTCCTGCGCAAGGAGCGGATCAAGACTCTGCAAAGAGAGGTTCCCCGGTGGATTGTCGCGAGGCCTGTGCCGAAAGGGAAGACAGTAGCCGTGGGTTATGATCTCCAGAACCCACACATCTGAAGTAATGGCTTGCCACTCTACAAGATGCTGCGCCAGCCTTCCCCCAACCGGCGAACCATGGGACATGGCCTCATGACTGAGTGGGAGCGGCTGCGGCGTTACCTGAGGGCAAAGAGGCAACTGCCCGAGCGGCCTTGGCACCATGGGTACCCTGTCGTCCACCTCTGGTACCCCTGCGTTGGCCTCTGACTGCCAGCGCCTCTCGTTTACTGAAGGACGAGTAATAGTGAAAGGAACCACCCCTCCACTGCTGTCCCCTAGGACGAAAAGGCAGAGGTTGGCGAACTGCAGCGCCCAAGGACTTTGCTGCAGCTTTTGAGGTCTGCAACCTCTCAAGGCTCTCGTCAGCCTTGCTGCCAAAAAGGTGTTCACCGTCAAAGGGCATGTTGAGGAGCCGGGACTGCACATCAGGAGCAAACCCCGACTTCTGCAACCACGCAAACCTGCGTATCACGGTGCTCGCCGCCATGGACCTACTGACGCATTCAGCTAAGTCCAAACCCGACTGAACGGACTCACACATGGCATCCTTACCATCCTGGACCATAGCAAGGAAACCATCCCGTTCGTCCCCTTCGGGAATATGTTCAGCCGCTAACGCAACACAGTTCCACAGAGTGTGTGTGAAACGAGACAAGGCACAAATGGAGTTGGCCGCCTGAAGCGCCATACCACCAGAAGAAAACACTTTCTTCGCCCAGCCATCAAAACGTTTGTCGTCCCCATCAGGAGGGATGGTAGGGTACGACGCCTGCTTTGCCGGGGCCGTGGCCGCCTGCACCACCAAACTCTCCGGAGTGGGGTGCCTGGTCAAGTAGCAGGGGTCGCTACTGGCTGGACGGTATTTTCGCGACAAGGATCTGCCCACCGCCGGGAGACTCTCCGGAGCAGTCCAAGCCGCCGCCACCACCCTTCTCTGTAAAGCCATATGGAACGGCAGTACCGGGTCAGTTGGGGGTACCAACATCAACGATGTCCGTCAGATCATCCTGCACAAACTCCCCTGGGGGAGCAGACCATCCCAAGTACTCAGAAACCCTAGCCATAAGGTGCCGGTACGAGGAATCGGCATGAGAGCCAGGCTCAGGCCTACAAAACTCCACCTCCGGAGAGGTGTCCAGTCCACTGGCATCATGCAGTGACTGCCTCAAATCGTCAAACCGACTATGGCCCGAGACAATTTCATCTGGAACCTGACTAGGAACCAGGCCATCAGAATCCTCATCCGCCTCTGAAATATATTTCAGGTGGTGAAAAGAAGGCACCCTAGAGTGCTTGCTCTCAACCAGAGCCTTCCTGGGGGGTTCCCCCGTGCCACGGGGTACCTCCGACACGAAAGGCGTCGATGGCGTCGAGCGAATCGGCGCCGACGTCGAAACAGGCATCGGCGTCGAGAGGATCGGCGCCGTCGACGAGGAAATCGGCGTCGACGTCAGATGCAGCGCCGCCAGCATCGGCGGCGTCGACACAGCAAGCGAAGCCGGAGCCCCGAGCGTGTCCCTCAACGACCTGAGCGTCGACGGCCTCGACGACTTCCTCGGAGCCAGAGCCTCGAGAAAGCCTGTCGACGCCCTCGACGCCTCAGACGTCGATGTCTTCCTCGAAGACCTCACAGGTGCACACGGTCTCGAACGCATCGAGGACCGGGACCTGGATCGGGTACGTCGAAAACGAGTCTCCTTGTCCGAACGTGACCTCTCCCGTGACTCGTGCCGACCACTCTTGCGAGCGGTGTCTCTCGACCTCTCACGACCGACCCGGTGCGGACGGCTTAGCACCCTGCGACTCAAGAATCGCCAGCATGTTCTTTCCGAAGGAAGCCCATTCCTCCGTTGTCGCACGGCTGGTGGGGTAAGCGACGTGCCGGGCAGAGTCCTCCGAAGAGGACCTGGAAGACGACCGGTGTCGGCGCTTCCGAGAATGCCTCAAAGAGGCTAAGGAGTGGCGAGACCGACTCCTAGAAGGAGACCCATGTCATGATCTCTGCTTCCAAAAGGTCAGGGTTTTCCCCAACTCCCTTGGAAGCAGATCCATAACCCAGGTTCCGAGTGCCAACCAGTCCCAATTGGGACCTTTTGTACCCAGTCCTGGCGCCAGTGGCACCAGGCTCATAAATATGCCCAGTCCCAGCGCTGGAAGCGCCGGGCTCATAATGCTTGGGTGGACTTACCTGCAGCAGACCATGCTGCTTACTTGCCTGCCAGTTGAGCCTCTGATCCTCTTCTGTTTGGAACTACTTTTCCTGTTGGATGGGGCTGGAGCCACTCCCTAGATTCAGAACACTGGAACTCTTCTGGAAGGCAGGAACTCTTTTTTTACCAGGAACTCTTTTCTTACTTAGGCGTGGCTGTGGAAGGAGACATCTAAGCACTACAGGAGGCTATTTAAACCACACCCGGTGGATGAATCTTGCTTTGCGTTATTCTGCACCCTCTGCAGCAGAACGCTCATCGTGTCTTCTGCATCCGGTCCTGGGCCTAAGGAAAAAGGCTTACCATCCTGAATCCAGTCTTCAGCAACACCTATAAAGACAAGAAAGAACAGGTTAGCATTCCGGCATCTGAAAGGCAAAGGCTTACCAACTCTTCGCACGCTCCGGAGGCCGTCGGCGCTGCATCTCGCATCTGAAAGACAAAACAAGGTGCGTTTAAAGACATTGGGGAACTTTAATACTCACGTGCCATTACTCCTTTCCACATCTAACCCAGTGGGTATCCCGGCACCCTGCAGCCGCTCCGAACTTGTATCTGCAAAATAAAAAGACAGTTAGAGCGCTTTGTGAAGCTGGCAACAAGCGCTTACTTACGTGCTTCCAGGCGCTTCTATTCATCACACGGGCTCCATCTTCAACTCACTTCAGCCCGTCATCCGCCATCGCCGGAACCCTGCAAAACAAGAGACATCATTATTAAAGACTTTAAAGACATTTGAGTTACTCGAAACTTACCGTTCGTGCAGTAAACGACGGACAGCGGTCCTCTGAAGTCAAGAGGCCTGCGCTACCTATCCAGTGAAGAAACTGGCTACAGCACCCTGCCCCGAGGCAGATGGAGAGCTCGGCATTCACTTACCTAAGGTGAGAGCGTTAACCTGTGGGGGTCTACAGGAGAGGAGAAGAGGAAAGAGATAGGGACACCCCAATAACCCCAGTTCATTAACCCCGTATTTTCTATCTGCAGACATCTTACTCTGCACGTCAGGCATACAGGGCACAGAGGTCCAGCCCAAAGATCCAATCGGGTGCTGCACATCACCTTTGAAGATACGGTAGTCGCCCAGTCAAGACCGGCGCCTCTGCGAGAATCAGGTGAGCGTTACAGAACGCAAAGCCTACCGCAAAACTCTCGCCCAGGCGCTATGGAAACCTCGGATACTGACCACCTAGCCCGGTTATTTGGGGAACTAAGGGCAGAAGTGCATGCAGCTCGTCAGGAAACGAACGCTCTAAGAAGGGAACTAATTATTTCCAAGGAGAGAACAGATGATCTTGCTAGACAATTGCTACAGTCACAAGCCGGACAGACCCCGCTACCCGCATCAGGGGCAAATCTTCCTTCAACATCCTCTATGAATCCAGTGCAGATCAACCTACCTGGGAATGTACCTCTGGCTCCGCCCGAACGATTTTCTGGTGACCCAAAGAGGTTTGCGGTATTTATCAATCAGTGCCGGTTGCACTTCTTATGCCGGCCAGCAGCCTTTCCAACTGATCAAGCTAAAGTAGCTTTTGTACTTTCGTACCTTAGTGGCAATGCGGCAGACTGGTCGATCCCTCTAGTTAATCAAGATGATCCGGTTCTCCATGATTTTCAAGCCTTTCAGCTTAGTATGGAAAAACTGTTCGCAAGACATGCACAGGGGCAGGCCTTGGACAATGAGCTTCTTTCGTTGCAACAGGGTAATCAAGACCTTTTGGCTTATATTGCATCTTTCAATAGACTAATAGTGGAAACTCAATGGCCTGAGGACAAAAGGATTACGCTGTTTTATAGAGGTCTACGTGGAGAGCTCAAAGACGTTTTAGCCCAAGTAGTGAATCCCCCACAAGACTGTTCGGATTATATAGACTTGGTCGTTCAAATAGATCACAGACTGCAGAACAGGAAGGCCGATCGTTCCAAGTTTGATGCTCGAGTATTTTCCAAACCGCCAACTCCTTCCAAAGGAGTAGACTCCGGGGAACCCATGCAAATAGGGGGTCTGAAAGGTCCTCTAACACAAAGGGAGCGGGAAAGGAGAAAACAGTTGCAATTATGCCTATATTGCGGAAACTCAGGGCACTTTCTTCGAGACTGTCCGGTGAAACCTGCCAAGAAGACAGTAGGAGCTGCAGTTACCACAGTTACAAACTCTGAGCAGGGAAACGACCTCGCCCGACAAGAATAGAGGTCCTCTTGCCGAGCGTAAAAACCAGTTCCGTGACCTTGCATTTCGTGATACCTATGGTCCTCATTAGCCCTGATAATCCGGGTCGATTACATGCAATTGAAGCTTACGTCGACAGCGGTGCCATCGGCAATTATGTGGATCATGAAATGGTTTTAAGGATGAATCTAACTCTTTGTCCCAAGGCTGTAAAGGACGTCATTACTACGGTGGATGGTACGGAGATAGCCTCCGGGCCAGTAACGCACACCACTCAAGAGGTGACGCTAATAAGTCAAGATGGACACCATGAGAAGATAGTGTTCGATGTGATCAAGGCCCCTCAGTTCCAGATTATTCTAGGAATACCTTGGTTAGAGAAACACAATCCTCTGATCGATTGGCGAGCAAGAACGGTCCAGTTTCCAGAATGTGTCTCTACTTGTCACCCTCCACCTGGTGTTGCACTGGCAGCAATTTCTTCAGAGACTCCCCAGTTACCTCCCGAATACCTAGAATACCAAGATGTTTTCCGGAAGGAGCAGGCTAACTCGCTACCTCCTCATAGGTCTTATGACTGCCAGATAGACCTGATACCTGGATCTACTCCTCCTTGTAGTAGAATTTATGCCCTCACCGAGCCTGAGAACCTTCACCTTCGACAATACCTGGATCAATACCTGGCAAATGGGTTTATTCGTCCCTCCAAGTCCCCTGCCTCTTCAGCTTTGTTCTTCGTTCCAAAAAAGGAAGGAGACCTTAGAACTTGTATCGATTATCGCTCCCTGAACCAGATCACCGTTAAGAATAGATATCCGTTACCTTTGATCCCTGAACTCCTGGACCAAGTCAGAAAAGCATGCATATATACAAAGCTGGATCTTAGAGGAGCTTACCACTTGGTACGAGTAAAAGAGGGCGATGAATGGAAGACGGCCTTCCGCACCAAGTATGGGCTATTTGAATATCAGGTCATGCCCTTCGGACTTTGCAATGCCCCGGCCGCCTTTCAATATTTTATGAACGATGTCCTCAGAGAGCTTATAGATGTGTGTGTTGTTGTTTACATCGACGACATTCTCGTTTATTCTTCATCGGAATCTGAACATCGGAAACACGTGAAAATGGTCCTCGAAAGATTGCGTCAACACAAACTTTTCGCTAAGTTGGAAAAATGTGTTTTCAACGTGACTGAAGTTGAATTCTTGGGATTCATATTATCACCTGGCGGAGTGCGTATGGATTCAAAGAAGGTCGATGCAGTTCTCAAATGGCCATCACCATCCTCCGTAAAAGGTGTGCAAAGCATGTTAGGCTTCGCTAACTTTTACCGCAGGTTTATCCCCGAGTTCTCTCGAATAGTCCAGCCCATCACTGCCTTGTTAAAGAAAAACAAACGTTTTGAATGGTCTACCGAGGCGGAACAAGCTTTCCAGGATTTGAAGACTAAATTTATCTCTGCACCAATCTTAAAACACCCTCGCCTCGAACTCCCCTATATCGTGGAAACTGATGCTTCAAGCCTTGCCATGGGGGCAGTTCTATCACAAAAGGACCCGGTAACCAATCAGTTGCATCCCGTGGCATTTTGGTCCCGCAAATTCTCGCCTCCTGAAGTCAATTACACGATTACTGACAAGGAACTTCTGGCTATCAAGTCTGCCTTTAAGGCTTGGCGGCATTATCTGCTGGGGGCCCGACACACCGTTACTGTGATTACGGATCACCGAAACCTGCAATATTTGAAAACCGCAAAAGCCCAATCCTCTAGACAACTCCGTTGGGCATTATTCTTTGCCGAGTTTGACTTCATAATTACCTATCGACCTGGTACCAAGAACGGTAAAGCCGATGCCCTTTCTCGGATGGGAGTGGAAGAACACTTGATCAACCCTAAACCTGTACCAATCATTCCCGAACAAAGAATTCTGGGTGTAATCACCACAGAATCCATAGCGGAAGTTAAGGATAAAGCCAGGCAACTTGTAACTCCAGCAGACATACAGAATTGGCATCTGCAGGGAAAGGACTTTGCAGTAAAGGACAACTTATTGTATTTCCAAGAACGATTATACCTACCCAGCACAGATTTACAGAAAAAAGTAATCTCTTGTTATCACGACTCTTTAATGGAAGGTCATCCCGGTATAGCCAAGACCTCAGAAAAGATCAAGCGCTACTTCTGGTGGCCGTCTTGGAAAAAAGATATCAGAGACTTTATAAGGTCCTGTGGAGTATGCGCCCAAAACAAGAGTCAAAAGGAAAGACCAGCAGGCCTCTTACGCCCTATTGATACCCCACCTCGCCCTTGGCATACACTTTCTATGGACTTCATCACCGATCTACCTCCATGCTCTGGATACAATACGATTCTAGTAATCGTGGACTTATTCTCCAAGATGGCGCATTTCATTCCGCTCAAAGGCTTGCCAACAGCAGCAACTCTGGCCCGAGAATTTCTCGAAAACATCGTCCGACTGCACGGTTTTCCTTCGGTTCTAATTTCGGATAGAGGTAGTCAATTTATTTCTCATTTTTGGCGAAGTTGCTGTCGGTCGGCTCAAATTGATGTGAGACTATCGACCAGTCACCACCCTCAGACCGACGGACAAACCGAGAGGACCAATCAAACTCTGGAACAGTATTTACGCTGCATGCTGCAACAAACTGAAAAAACTTGGAAAGATATCCTTTGGATAGCCGAGTATGCCTACAATAACTCTGTCCATTCGGGAACTGGGAAAACCCCGTTTTTTCTTTTGTACGGCAGTCACCCTCGAACCTCGGAGTTGGATCCCCTCCAAGATCTTGAAACACCAGCAGTAGACTACCTGCATTCTACAATCACCCAAGCCTTTAAGGAAGCTGTTTCTCACCTTCAAAGGGCTAAAGAACAATACAAGAAAGGAGCAGATCAACATCGGAAGGAAGCCCCTCACTATCAAGTAGGGGATCAAGTCTGGTTATCCACCAGATATCTATCTCTAAAAGGGCCACGCACATTCAACCCAAGATACCTTGGTCCCTATTCCATCACTACCATAGTAAACCCAGTAGCGGTCAAGTTGGACTTGCCCCCGCACATGAAGATACATCCGGTCTTCCACGTCTCTCTATTAAAACCCGTGCAACCTCAAACCCGACTAACCAAATCTCCAAAACCTATCCTAGTTGATGGAGAACTCGAGTTTGAAGTCAAAAGCATTCTGGACTCCAAAATCTCTAAATCTAAACTATTCTACCTAATTGACTGGAAAGGCTACGGCCCCCAAGAGAGATCCTGGGAACCTGCTGAATATGTCCACGCTCCTCGCCTAATCAAAAGATTTCACCGAACATTTCCTGACAAGCCAAAACCCCCGGAGAAGCCCGGTTTGGGAGGGGCCTTGAGGGGGGGTACTGTCATGATCTCTGCTTCCAAAAGGTCAGGGTTTTCCCAACTCCCTTGGAAGCAGATCCATAACCCAGGTTCCGAGTGCCAACCAGTCCCAATTGGGACCTTTTGTACCCAGTCCTGGCGCCAGTGGCACCAGGCTCATAAATATGCCCAGTCCCAGCGCTGGAAGCGCCGGGCTCATAATGCTTGGGTGGACTTACCTGCAGCAGACCATGCTGCTTACTTGCCTGCCAGTTGAGCCTCTGATCCTCTTCTGTTTGGAACTACTTTTCCTGTTGGGTGGGGCTGGAGCCACTCCCTAGATTCAGAACACTGGAACTCTTCTGGAAGGCAGGAACTCTTTTTTTACCAGGAACTCTTTTCTTACTTAGGCGTGGCTGTGGAAGGAGACACCTAAGCACTACAGGAGGCTATTTAAACCACACCCGGTGGATGAATCTTGCTTTGCGTTATTCTGCACCCTCTGCAGCAGAACGCTCATCGTGTCTTCTGCATCCGGTCCTGGGCCTAAGGAAAAAGGCTTACCATCCTGAATCCAGTCTTCAGCAACACCTATAAAGACAAGAAAGAACAGGTTAGCATTCCGGCATCTGAAAGGCAAAGGCTTACCTACTCTTCGTGCGCTCCGGAGGTCTTCACACTGCATTCCGGCATCTGAAAGACAAAAGCTTACCAACTCTTCGCACGCTCCGGAGGCCGTCGGCGCTGCATCTCGCATCTGAAAGACAAAACAAGGTGCGTTTAAAGACATTGGGGAACTTTAATACTCACGTGCCATTACTCCTTTCCACATCTAACCCAGTGGGTATCCCGGCACCCTGCAGCCGCTCCGAACTTGTATCTGCAAAATAAAAAGACAGTTAGAGCGCTTTGTGAAGCTGGCAACAAGCGCTTACTTACGTGCTTCCAGGCGCTTCTATTCATCACACGGGCTCCATCTTCAACTCACTTCAGCCCGTCATCCGCCATCGCCGGAACCCTGCAAAACAAGAGACATCATTATTAAAGACTTTAAAGACATTTGAGTTACTCGAAACTTACCGTTCGTGCAGTAAACGACGGACAGCAGTCCTCTGAAGTCAAGAGGCCTGCGCTACCTATCCAGTGAAGAAACTGGCTACAGCACCCTGCCCCGAGGCAGATGGAGAGCTCGGCATTCACTTACCTAAGGTGAGAGCGTTAACCTGTGGGGGTCTACAGGAGAGGAGAAGAGGAAAGAGATAGGGACACCCCAATAACCCCAGTTCATTAACCCCGTATTTTCTATCTGCAGACATCTTACTCTGCACGTCAGGCATACAGGGCACAGAGGTCCAGCCCAAAGATCCAATCGGGTGCTGCACATCACCTTTGAAGATACGGTAGTCGCCCAGTCAAGACCGGCGCCTCTGCGAGAATCAGGTGAGCGTTACAACCCATGAGACTTCCGACGATGACGCGGAGAGTCAACCCTCGAATCATCCGTCGAAAGCCCCGCAGACATCGACTTCCGGGGCTTGGACACCCGACCTACCGACAACTTCTTCTTACGTTCGCGTAAGGCTTTGGACGTGAGCGACTGGCAGTCGATACAGTCATCCGTGTCGTGGGCCTCCCCGAGGCACCAGAGGCAGGCGTCGTGCGAGTCCGTCACCGACATCTTGGACCCACACTCCCCGCACTTCTTGAAACCCGGACGCGGGGACGAAGTAGAAGACATCTTCACACGAAGTATTTTCACAAAACGAACAGGTTCGAAGAACCGAGAAGAACAGAACTCCAAAGAGTCGAGGCGTTAACCGAGATTCACGAAGCAACACGTTCGCGGAAAAAACGGAACTGAGGCTACGGGGTCGTGCGTCCTACTTATCACATCGGATGACGTCGGAGGAGGTCCTCGACGACGGCGCATCAACGTCATCGACGCAAGACGCAGAAAAAAGTTTCCGAAGCAGCACAGCTGTGGTGATTACATGTCATAGATATGGAATACGTCGGAGGACCCAATCCCCTCGAAATATACATGTTTGAAACTCATGTTTAAAGAGTCTAGAACAAAGGACTTAATTTATTTTTGTTGTAATGTTTCTAAAGTAATTAAGAGTTATTCAATTGTATAAGAATGTTAAGTACAGGAACATGGGAGGTAATAATGCAATTCTAAGAATAAAATTGGTTACATTCGAGATGTGCAATCTTGCCCTTTTAAATAAAGATTTGCAACCTGTTGTGAAGGCATTATTGGAATATGGAGGCAGAATTATACTTCAGCGTTCTAGTTGGTGAAATGACAGTTAAAGGAAGGGAGAGCAAAGTGAGAAGGTGGGGGCTTTTCTCCCTTTGTCCTAAACGATTCTGTAACTGAATAAAGAAGAGTTTAACTATACATGCGTTAGATTCATAATACTGGTGACGAGTTGGAACATTAGGCAAGCCCCAGCCTCTTGAGTAAAAGCAAAGCAACAAGACCAATTCCGGAAAAAGAGGTCACATGGTAAGTTATCCATAGTGTCAGGAGCCCAGCAATGGCTGTTAGTGGTGACAAAAGAGGAATGCATAGCACAGCTGGTGTGTGGTGCGAGCCGGGTGCTCGAGCAAAGGACCCATGCGTGTGTGTGTGACGCATTCCGCATCACACCCACGTGAGTTGCCCAGCAATAAAGTAACAACTTTATGTGTTTTGGCAGCGAGACGCATGTGGCATGGAAGAAAGGCACAACGAACAGTGCAATTGAGCACAAAACAGAGCAATAAATTCAGTGGAACAAAGCAAGTTAATCAACGTGTAATTTAGCAGTTAAAATAAACAAAAAAAACAAGTATTTCAGCCATAGCTTCTCTACCCATTCCAGGACCCATGGTATTCATGTCAAGCCCGGGACAGCCCCAAAAAATATGGGCACAGTGGAAAAGGGGTTTTCTACATTATATGTGAGCATCATGTGAAAATGGGTACACAATGGACAGAAATGTATCCATTGTAATTAACCTTTTAGGTTAGGAGGGCCAAAAGATCTACAAAACATGGATTGGGCGAATCCTAAGGGGAGGCCATGTGGACAAATGCCAGGTGACTGCAAAGAATGCAGGGAAAGAAGGTCCACAAGCTAAGTGTGAGGAAAGGTCTGGGTGGGCTCAAGGGGTGCAGGCCATGCCAGGCTAGTACAGGGGGAGGGAACCCGGAAGGGCAAGTGCAAGTAAGGGGGTAGGGGGTGGCGGGAGCTTCAGGGGAGACCACGTGCAGGGGGAGGCTGATCGTGGAGGGCCTGGTGCCCTGTATGAATATGAAGGAACCAGGCAGCCAGACAAAACAAGGCAGAGGGGGACATTAGCAGGGGAGAGGGAAGGAGAAAGTGAAAAGGAGGGTCTTGAGAAGCTAACATAACTTAAGGAGATCTGGCTCAAGTCTGAGAGGGGCAGCAAGGCCATTCTCCAGAGGTAGGGACTTGCGGAAGAGAGTTCTACACCCCACCATGCTTGGAAAAGCATCTACAGAGAGTTGGAGCTTGAAGACCAAAGGGATCTAGCAGAGAGGTTTTTAGGGCGAGAGAGTTTGATGTGGTGGGGTCCCAGGCCCCAGACACCCTTGTGGCTGATGCAGAGGGTCTTAAACTTGATCCTTGCAGCAACCGGAAGCCAGAGGAGAGATTTTAGGGCTGGAAAGATAGTGTCCCTGGGCTTGCAGTCCTATTCGATTAGTTGAATGGGGCGAAGGGAGGAATTAGGCAGATTGAGGAAGAGGCTGTTGCACTAGTCCAGCCTAGAGAGGACCAGAGCTCTGGAGACATTGAGCTTCTGGGAGAAGGTGAGGAAAGGGAGAATGTCTCAGAGGAGGCGCAGCAGGAAGTGGGCCTTCTATGCAAGGTCTGATGTGTGGGGGGGGGGGACAGAGACAGGCAGAGAAAGACAGAACGAAAAAGAACAAATAAAGAGACAGAGAGAGAGACGGAGAGAGAGACGGAGAGAGAGACGGAGAGAGAGACGGAGAGAGAGACGGAGAGAGAGACGGAGAGAGAGACGGAGAGAGAGACAGAGAGAGAGACAGAGAGAGAGACAGAGAGAGAGACAGAGAGAGAGACAGAGAGAGACAGAGAGAGAGACAGAGAGAGAGACAGAGAGAGAGACAGAGAGAGAGACGGAGAGAGAGACGGAGAGAGAGACGGAGAGAGAGACGGAGAGAGAGACGGAGAGAGAGACGGAGAGAGAGACGGAGAGGAGTCGAAGATGACACCAAGGTTTTTTGTCTCACAGGAGGGTGGGAGGCCATGGGGGGGGGGCAGAGGGAAGGATGGAGTGGGGGGTCCCAATGAGAAGGATCTCAGTCTTACTGGCAGTAAGGCAGAGATTGTTGTCAGCACACCATGCTTGTATAGCAGTCAGTCAGGAACGAGAGAGGAAGAGGCGGCAGGGGAGTGACGCTTGAAGGAGAGCTGCATGTCATCAGCGTAAGACGAAGTGAGGAGAGAAGGGGGAGATCAAATGGGGTAGAGGGGCAAGGTAGATTTTGAAGAGCCACAGCGAGAGGATAGAGCCCTGATGCGACGCCACAGCAGGAGAGTGACAGAGGAGTGAAAAGGGCCCAGATGAACTTGGGATGGTTGGTCAGAAAGGAAGGTCGTCAACTAGTCCAGTGCCAGGTCTGTGATGCCAAGGATATCAGGGTACTGGCTTATAAGGGTGGCATGATTGACCATATCAAAGGCAGAGTAAGGGTCAAGAAGGATGAGAATGGAGGGAGCGTTGGAATCAAGATTTGAGAGCAAGTCTTCACAGGTGTTCAGGAGTGCCTTTTCCGTGCCTCTGGCTGCTCTAAAGCCAGACTGGTGGTTGTGGAGACAACCAACAGATTCAGTGTGTGGATCAGCTGGAAGATTACCTTCTCCAAGAGTTTAGTAAGGAAGGGGGGTAATGGAGATAGGGCGGTAGTTAGCTGGACAGGAGGGGCCGGCAGAAGGCTTTTTGAGGAGAGGGTGCACAAGGGAGTGCTTGGGGAGTGGCGGGAACGAGCCAGTGGCAAAGGACGGATTGCAGAAATCAGACCAGCATGGAGCAATGGAGTCAATGGTGTCCTTGATAGTTCTGGAGGAGCAAGGGACAACTTGTTTGGAAGAAACCTTCACAGAGAGCACTTCTCTAGAGACCTCATCTAGTGATATGAGCGAGAAAGAGGAGAGTAGGAGGGAAGGGGAGCAGGGGGCCAAGGGAGGCCTGAGAGTGGGTGAGGGAGAAGGGAGGGGTGTAGAAGAGAGTGAGGACATGATGTCCCGAGTTTTGGTTAAGTGAGAGGCCAGTGCAGTGCAGAGGGTCAAGGATGGCAGAAGGGAAGTGCAGACTTGAATAAGATTGGCGAGTTCCTTGAGATTTTGAACAATTCAGCCGTGTTGTTAGTGGCCCCAGAGATGCAGGCTTGGATATAGGCCTTCTTAAAGCGGAGAGTCTGTATTGCCTTTGGAGCATGCAGCAGGCCAGTTTGTCAGAGGATGTGCTTGATGCCACTTCCGCTCAGCAGATTTGCACTTGTGCTGGAGAGGCTAGGTCGGAATCATACCAGGTGTTGCACTTGGAGGCAGGCTTCATGAGGATCCTCATGACAGGGGCAAGGATGCCCAGAGTGTTGGAGATGAGAGGTGAAGGTTAGCAAGGGCAGTGTCAGTGTGTCAGTTCCCAGAGTGACATAGGGAATGAAAGTGGCGGCAAAAGCAGCAACTGAGACACGCTTTATCGGTGAAATGACTGAGAAGGAGACGGAGTGCAGGCGGAGGCTTAGCAGGGGGACCCAAGAGATCCAGGTCAGAGGACAGGAGAGCATGGTCAGACCAGGAGAGAGGTGTAGTAAGAGGGTTGGAGATGGAGATGTCTGCTGAGATGAGAGCATCCAAGATGTGTCTGGCTGAACGTCGGACCGGAGGGAAGACTGTGAGGGAAAGAGTCAAAGAGGCTGCGGAAGAGTCCATAGGCTGCATCAGGGGAGTCATGGTGAATATTGAAGTCTCTAAGGAGAAGTTTGGAGGTGGAGGCCAGAGGGAAGAGGTGAGGTCACACCACTCTGAGATGAAGAGGGAGACAGGACCATGGGTCTGGTAGATGGTGTCAAGAGTCAGCGAGAATATTGGAGAGACACCAAGCCTGCATACAAGGCATTCAGAGGAAGAGTACGGCTGAGTGGGCATGATTGTAGCAGGGTCCCATTCAGGGAAGATCAAGGCCACTACGCACGCAGACCGGTTAGGCCTGGGCTTAGAGAGTATCTTGTAGCCCTCTGGAAGTAGGGTGTCAATGTAGTGACCTAGATGGCCATGAACCAAGTCTTGGTGAGAGAGAAGACGTCAAGGTCGACATCGTCAAGAAGGTGGCAGATGTCGGAGGAGTGTTTAACGGCAGAGCGAGAGTTGAGGGTAGCTAAGTGAAGCTGGTTGCCACTTTTGAAGGTCTTCCTAGGAGGGGTAGAGGAATGTTGTACGACCGTCGGTGGTGGCGAAACGGTCAGCGAGGTGGCAGAAGGAGTAGCAGGAGAAGGGTGGAAGTTGATGATAGATGGAAGACACCCATCAGGAAAGTGGAGGTTGGGCTGAGAGGTCTCTGGACTATGACAGTGTCATTTTGGTAGACAATAATGATGCTCGTAGAGGATGGAAACTATACCAAGAGAACTTCCCATCGGGCTCCACCATTAAAAGAAGAAAAGAAAGGAGAGCGCACCAAGACCATATGGGGAGTCCAAAGGTCCAGAGAGGGAACGACAAAGAGGATGTCATTGACAGTCTGCCTATAAGAAGCGTTGACATGGGTGTCAGCAAAGGGCAGGCCTGGATTGGAGACCAGGAGATCATTCTTGAACTTTTTCCTTCCAGACTTCGAAAGAGATAGGATAGGTGATAGAGTAAAGAGGACAGGTGAGATGGAAAGCACCATGGAGTGAGAGAGCAGAGAGATGGAACAGGGAGAAAGAGGGAGCGAGAAACTACACAAAGCACAACAAATGCTCCATGTGGTCTAGCAGGAAGCCATGGAAAAAGTCTAAACTTCAAAAACCAGCAATGCAAAACAACCAAATTAGATTTTTCCTAGATAGTGGAAAAAAACGTATCTCAAAAACATACAGCAAATGCGGAAGCACCCAAATTCTATTTTCCTAGATCAGGGAAAAACCTTAAAAAGAATAAAAAGAAATGGCCATACAAAAAAAACTCAGAATCGGGATTCCTGGATAGAGGCCTAATTACCAGAAATGGCTAAATTAGACAAATGCCTAAATGGTAGATACGGATAATATACAATGTGGGCGGCATGCAGAAGACTACAAGCTTTTTGTTAGTAAGAGTAATAGGAGAGAGGACGGTTTACTAGGGAGCAGTGATGGGTGTACCACTGTCCCACCTTGCTTACCTCATCAGTCACCACTGGTTGACGGCTACGCTGCAGGCGCCACCCGTGAATACTGGCAACCACAATCTGGAGCTGCAACTGCAGGAGCTGCCCTATGCCTAGGGGCCCTTAGCCAAGGGGGCTGCACGGGCAGTGGGGATCCCCTGCTGGGCTCACTTAGGTGGCGCAGATTGTCCATTCAGGGGTCAGGGGCAGGGTAGCAGGCGGGAGGGAAGCAGAAACCAGGAAGCAAAAGTAACCCACAGGCCGTGATGCGGCTACATGCAGTAGAAGTCAAAAACACAACCAATTTAGTCAAAATAAGAGCGGCTGCTCCAGAAAAATGAATGTGACACTCTCCAAAGCACTCTTAGTTAAAAAGAACACCAAGGAGCCAGCACCAGGAGTATTAGTAGGAAACGGCGGCTCACGGACAGGTTGAGGGCACCCAGATACAGGGAGTTGAGGAAACAGCAGACTAGCCAGGAGAAGAGAAATAAGGCAAACAACCAAGTTGGAAAGAACTGGCACGAATAGTAGAGCATGTTTCAGGTGTAGGACTATGGAACATTTTGCCAGTTCAAATGCGTGTCCAGGAGAGAGAATATCATGCAACAGATGTAAAAGATGGGGCACTTAGTAAACTACTGTGAACATTTCCAACGGGTGGGAAGACACTGTAGATCTGTCTAGAGAATTGGGGACAGTCGAAAAAGACAGACACAAAGATATTGCAGTTTGACAAACATTGTGAGAGCCCGATGGCCTATGTGGTAAATGGGAGTGCTGCAGGAATTGTGGCTTATTCTGGAGCCTAATTAACGTTAATTTCAAAGAAATTTTACCAGAATTACATAATGGAACATGTGAAGTATCTAATGACTCCTGACACCAAACCCCATGGGTTACAATAAGGATAAAATAAAGCTTATTGGGTATTGTTTGGGCAAATTGAAATTTAAGGGAAGGAGGAATTAAGTATGTGACTGAAAGGTGCTTCATTGTTTGGGTGAAGGGAGCAAAAAAACCAAAAAGTTTCACATAGGACTTGACCCCAACACTGCGGAGCAAGTCTTACATGGAAATGCAAGTAGAGCGTGCAAAGAACACAGTGAAATAAATGTGTTTAGAGAAAGCATACAGAGAAAAAGATTTCATACACCAGATTAAGGTGAAGGGGAACAGTGAGGGTTAGACCTGTTCTGTTAAATCTGAGGAATAAGGTGTCTGCAGAGTTGGAGAAATTCTGTGCGCAAGGGATAATTGAGAGAGCTGGTGCAGTCAATGGGTATCCCCAGTTGTATAAGCAAAGAAAGGGGGACATCAGATTGTGTGTGGCTCTCAGAACACGCAATAAGTATAATATGGCAGAAAGGTTGTGGTAATGCAAAGTTATTTCCAAAACTTGATTTGGTGTCAGCATACCAAATTGTTCTGCATGAAGAATCAAGGTATCTCACTGTTTGTTACGCACAACCATGTTTTTCATTTCAAACTAATGCCATTTGGGCTCATTTTGGTTTACTCTGCATTACAAAAGGTTATGTGCCAATTAGGCAAGAATGTCCAGTGTTTCCAAGATGATATTTTAATCAGTGAAGATACAATAGCGGAGCATGACACACTGAAACAGTACTTGAGATCCCAGGGACAAGCAGGATGACTTTGAAGAAATGTGTGTTTCGAAAAGGAGAGTGCAGATTATTTGGGACATGAATTGCCAGGGAAGGGAGTGAGGCGCAAGAGGGAGATGGAGGAAGAGAAAGAAAGTGGCGTTACCAAGAGACAAGGGAAAACAACAATCATTCTTAGGAATGGTCGAGTTCTACCAAACTTTTGACAGACACTTTGCGGATAAGCTATGTTCTATGAGAGGACTATTGAAGAGAGGCAAGGAATTTGTGTGAAATGATAAATGTCTAGGGCATTAGAATAGTTCGATACGTCACTGAAGTCAATCTTTACTGTTGATGCTAGTGACATTGGCATAGGTACAGTATTGTCCCAAGTTGGAGTGAGTTGAGAGGAGAAGGTAATAGCTCATTCATCTAGAGTACTAAAGAATCTGGAAAGGAGATACTCTGTGGTGGGAAAGGAAGCCCTGGCATTCCATTGAGGAGAAGAAAGGTTTCAGAATTGAGTGCAGAGTACAGATTTCTTGCTAAGGACTGATCATAAACCGCTTAAGGCGATTTTTGAGACCAGAGATCTGGACAAGGTGTCAACGTATAGCTGGTCGGGTTTCACTGGTACAGTGTCAGTTTTTCTGTTGAACTGGAGCTGAGGTGTGAACATATTCTCGTGGACCATTTATCAAAATTACCTGGAGGATGAATTGAAACAAGTTTTTTAGGACACATGATGGCATTGTTAGTAACGAGGAGTGGGTGTAAAGTATAATGATAGATGAGTGTTTGTAATGTTGTGAGGTGTATGGAAGGAGAGTGGCAATCTAAGTGTAAACTGGAGAGTGAAGAAAGAAGCTACTATGAAGTCAAGGATGAGCTAAGGGTAGAAAGAGGAGTGCTGCTCAGGTCTGGAAAGGTTGTGGTACCGGTGTGACTGAGCGATCAATTGGTTGATGCAGCTTATTTGTCGTATGTATGTGTAGCGCAGACTAAAGCAGTTGGTGTGAGGACCATTGGTGGCCACGTTTTGTTAAGAAGTGGAAGGAAAGTTGAAAGGCTGTGTGGAGTGACTCAGGGAAGGTTTTAAGTACGTATGCAAAGCCTATGGTTAAAGTAGAGCCGCCTAAAGGGGCATGGGAAGACTTAGGATTTGATGTATTAGGGCCATTGTGCCCAAGTAGAGTAGGATCAGAATTTTTGGTGTTAATCGTGGATTTGTTGTCTAGAAAGATTGAGTTCAAGTTTGCAAAAGTTGTGAATACAGAGTCGATTGTCAGGTTTATGGAGCGTGTACTTGGATGAGAGGGATACCCTGGTAGTGTGCTCACGGACAATGGAGTGCAGTTTGTGAGCATGGAAAATTAAGTGCATCTGTCGAGTCATGAGTTAAACAAAAAAGATCTTCCTTGTATCATTCACAAACAAATGTGTGTTAAGAGTGAATAGGTGCATTATGCAGACTGAGGATGGCTGAGGTGTGTGGAAAGAGAAGGAGGAAAAAGAGAAGATGAGATCACAGAGAAACTCTGCATGTTGCGACAGGGTGGCTGGCCCCCTTTGAGTTGATGGCAAGTTGGAAAGGATATACCATAGTGTGTCCTCTATGGTTGAGGAGGTCAAAAAGTTAGATAAAGGTGTGGAGACTGTCTGCATGAAAGATCTGAAGAGGAGACCACGAGTGAGGCTGGTGAAGGGTATTAAGAAGGTGGAGTGAGTTTAAGGTCATGTGAGGCAGGGGTGGTTAAGCATAGGAGTGCCAATACAAGTGGAGAGAGTAACAAGAGGTGCTGCGGGTTTACGGGGGAGGACAAGTGTGGAACAATAGGGTTGTGAAAGTGTGAAGGATGGACGGTGTGCTGTGAAGGCATGAATGGAATGTGGAGGGAGAATCCTACTTCTGTGTTCAAGTTCGTGGAATGGCAGTTAAAGGGAGAGCGAAGTGAGAAGATGGGGCTTTTCTCTGTGTCAAACAATCCTATACCTGAATAAAGAACTGTTCAGCTAAACCTGTGTCAGGTTCATAGTACAACCTTTTTGTGATACATCTGTATAGAGCCAGGATGTTGGACATTAACCCAGAGTCCTTCATTACTGTAGTAACTCGAGATGCCTCCCATTCATCGGTAGATGAAGATGAATTTGCGGGGTGAACACAACTCAGACTGGGATCGGTGGCACAGTTCATTAGACAAGGAAGTGCACGTATGACGAAGAGAACCCACTTAAACAGTAGCATGTCCTCACTCACGATCTGCTTCCTCAGTGCTAGAGAAGCGTTACAGGGCCAAGGTATCCTCAGAAATGAACTTCATAGACTTAGGTTCTGTGAAAGGGGATTTTCTTTCTGAAGACTTCTATGGAGTAGTTTTCTTAACAAGGGCCAAAAAGATGTGGGCAACCTGCTCCCGTAAAACTTCAGGGTGCATGGATTGGCATGAAGCTGGTTCTCTACGCTCCTTCCTTCCAAGTACGGCAGACATGGTGTGTACCAGGAACCCCAACCGGCCCATAGAGCTGGGGTTTGCCCAATAGCACTTTAAGATGGAATAGCAGCACCCGTGAGATGGATGGGTATGCTGATTATTACTCAAGCATCAAATCAATAATGACAACTCAACGGTTTGACAAAGGGAGTCCGTTTAATGACAAGTACAAAAAACAGGGAGTCTTATGAATATCAGCGGATGCATGAATGCATGATCTCCCCTCTTGCTTCACAACTCCAACTAACTTCATAAAAACGACATCATTTATGCTAAACACTCATTGATGTTTAACGCTTAAAAGTTGGCATGCAATTCTTTTCTAGGTTCTAGGAAGGTAACTTTAATATAGGTACTAAATCTGTATATGGTAACGGAGTAAAGGGATTGGGTAAACACTGTCAGGTGGGGCATCTAAGCCCTTCCTCCAAAATGGCTACTGTAGACATCACTAAAAGTACGACGTCCCATTGGTTCTACTAACGACACAATCCTAGATTACTTGGTCCATTATGATTGGGCTGGCACCAACCCCACTCATACTTTTCCAATTTTCTTAGCAGCATGCAGAATGGTCGGCCGGGTGCAGGGTGCCCACCAGCTCCCCCCGGCCTTCCTCCAATTATTGTTACAATCAATCATCACTTTAGTAGCTGTGTGTCAATTCTTTCCCAGTGGTTGGCCTCGAGACTGCATCTCATGTCTGGAAAAGTTCTGATATCTTCGCCTGGCCCACAGCCATGCATAGGTGTGAAGGTCTCACTTCTTCTCGCTCGGCTGGTCACGTGATTCAGACACCGTGAATTTGCCTCTTCATGTAATTCGTGTATTTGATTTTCACTTTCCCCACCACGTGCCTTCAGTTTCTTATCTTGACCTCTCTGAGCAGGATATTCTGTTCTTTGCTTCATTAATTGTAGCTACTGTTCGTCTATTTTAGCTGATACGACCTCTGCTGAATTTTATTTCTGCCGTTTATTCTCGATTTGCTAAATATGAAACTCTCCTTGTGTGGCCTCTAGTAACATTTGGTTGATTCTGCTTCTTGTGCAAAGTGGAAGTATACTTATATAATGTGCTTCTTTGAGGTAGATATGTATAGGTGGCGCTTGCCGCAATCTATCTTACTACTAAGTATAGCAAGCCGCACAATTTCTTTAGCTTTCTTGCGGTTCCAAGCATATGTACATGCGTAAAGTGGTCAAATATCTCCATCATGCTCATGGCATAAGCTTCTTATATTTGACATTGTCCCTTCACTTTAGGTTCACAATGTCCCTTGTCCATGACGTTTCGCCTCTTTACGTCATTCTCAGGTCGTCATATCTTTTATATGCGAGTCGGTCTGGGTTCTTGTGACGTCACCATTCGTCTTCCATTAAGACCTTTTTGGCTTCTTCAGGGACTGTACTCCGACGATCTTCATTTTGTTTCATTTGTTGATATGTTTTCTCAATGGGTACCTTAGTGTCCATGTTTTCTTAGGTATAGGTACTTCAATAGGTGCTGTTCTTCTGATAGATACTGGACAGAGCCTCACTGCGGCTCTTTGCTGGTTTATTTGCTCATCATACGTCACATACTTTGGCGTGAACGTTCCTGGTACAAAATGGACGGGTTGGAGTGCGGGCTGTTCTTGAGACCTCCTTTACAATGGAGACTCATGAGAGAAGAGACTTGGTATCTGGTTGATGGTCTTTTCCTTTGATCTTGCTTTTCTTCTCAGTTTATCATTCTCCTTCTCTAACAGTTTGATCATCTCCTCCTCCTTTGACAATTCTTGGTCTAGCCTTCTACTCTAACCAGATATGAAAAATAGCGTTCAATTAATTCTGTACTTGTGACGATGTTCTCATGAGGCTTTGAGATCCGGTGTGGACTGCTTCAGCATCATCCTGTTCTTCCCTCTTTTGCTTGCAGTAGGGATGGCGTTCAAATTGCCAGACGTCAGTTGTACTAACATTATTGACACTGCCTCTGAAGAAGACAAAGCAGATGGGCTGGTCCATCCAAGAACCAGAAGCACATGCGGACTGCCCAGATGGCGAGGGACATACTGACCTAGTCTTGGTGTCTGTACACATGCAGGAGACTGTCTCTGCATGATCCAACGTGGATGTGAAGAGAATGCAAAGCATCAGAGCAGCTGAATAGCCCCCTGCCCCATCCCACAAAGGGAAGAAATATTCAACAGTATCAGTGATATCCATCCTGTCATGGACTGCCTTCATGTAATAGAATCCTGGAAAGCTTATTTTTTAAAGCTTAATGCGCTTAATCATTTCTGTCTACCTATTCTAATTCTTAGATTTATTTCAGTCTCATCAGCTGCACCCCTGGTATCCTGGTATACCTTTACAGAATAGGTTTTCTGGTTAATCTTTGCGTTCCACTTTGGATTCTTGTTTTTCCTTTATTCCACTTGGGAATTCTTGGTGATGCAATGCAGTCATTTATTTTCTTTAAAGAAAGTGATCAGGGAATTTTGAGTCAGTGACTCATTCGTCTCTTAGTTAAAGCTTTAATTTAGTCACAGATTGAGTTTTAGAATTCCGATTTAGCCGATGCACCACAAGCCACCCTCCCTCCCCCTTAAGGGTGTCCTGCAATATATAGCAAGGTTTTTGTCTGGGGCCAGGAAGTATGACATCATCTCCCTTTTGTTGCAACAGCTTTATTGGCTCACATTGATTGTCAGGATTTTGTTCAAGTAGTTATGTCTAGCCCAAAGCTGTTCATGCACAGACACCCATCTACATGCCTGATAAACTGGTCATTTTTGGAGGTTTGATGGGCCTCAGAGTGTGAATATTCGCTGGCTGGAAAGTCCTAGATTTTGTTGATACTCTTCTCTTGTTGTATTTTTCTAGTGCACTTGCGATATGCTGGAATTCTCTTTCACCTAGGTTACATCCAATGCCTGACATAAGATTTAGAAAATGCTTTAAAGCCTTGCTTTGGAATTCTGCGTTTTAGATCCACATTCATTTGTATTTTATGAACAATTATGGTTTCCCAGGTTTGTTTCAGTGCATTATGAAGGTTTTGGCTACAATGCATTTGTGCCATGTTGCCGATTTATAAAAAGTTTTTTTTTTTAAATTGCCCATCTGAATGTTTTCACTGATTCTGGCATCTTCACCTTGGTCCCTACTCATGCACTCATTTCCACTACCACAACCCTGTTCCCTGCTACTCCGGAATAGCCAACTTAAAACAACTTTGATTGGCTTCTCGTCATTGGATAGTAGGACTTCTTTGTACTACTTATTCAGGGGACAAGGCCCTCGTACCAACTCCATTTTTCTTTATATTGTACAAGCAGGCCTGACCCTCTAACTTCCTGCACATGGCTTCACTGCATGCTTGTTCTGACTGAATGTTCAGACATGCCCCACCTTTCACACCGCACATCTTTATTTTGCATCCGCAATATTCTCTTTTCTAACATGTGGACACCACACCATTAGATTGGAATTACAAGACGTTAACCATTAGCAGGCTAGGGGATCTTAGACCAATACAATCAGATCAGGACATACAGAGTATTGTTAATCGCATGGATCCAGATCTTTGCCATGCACCCTACACATTAGCTGGGCACATAGGTAAGAGCTGGTTCTTAGCTCTGTGTTAATTGATGTGTTTCCTTAGTTACCAATTTCTACAACTATATGTTTTAGTTACATCTTAGTATGTGCTGCAGTCCAAGGCCCTTTGGGGCCTTATGCTCGCTTAAGTTCTAAAACAAAAACGAAATTGGGGCAATGCGTGAAATGTTGTAAAGGAGGCCCATCTCTTAGCGATTTTGAAATCAAAGAACCATGAAGGATCTCTGCAGTATTCTCCATTTGCAATCTGATTTACTGATTGACCCAAGTAGTTATTTGCCTCTTTGATTCTAGTCATAGTGCATACAAGGGTTTCCTTCACTTGATGTGCCTCTTGTGCACCCTGAAACTGATTCTATACCCTGTGGTGTGGGCATGCCACGCACAGTTTTAGAATGTAGACGGTTACCTTTCCAGGCCCAGTTCATACCTTTTTTCCTAGTCATCCCTGACCCGAGAGCTTTCTCCAACCCCACAAGCTGTATACTTAACCTTTCGTGGCTGCAGTAAATCCAGTACATGGAGTAATTGCTTGCATTATTAGTTGTAGTATTTTGCAATATAGATACATGCACATTTTTTACTCCATGTTTACAACAGATTTAATAACATGCAGTACATTTAAAAGAGTAGACCGGACATTCAAATCTTTTCATAGAAATGGGCATCTATGAAAACCTTCTAAAGTGGTTTGATTCTTCTCATTAATACAAGAAATGTAAAAGGAGGCTAACAAAATTTGCCATGAAACTTGATATTTTTTTTCCAGAGAAGTGTGTACAACTTCATATTGAAGGCTCATTGGATGGTGGGGAGTTTACAAACCACACATAGTGCTTTTTATCTGTACTTAAAACATACAATTGTGTTTGCTTGCCTAGCGGCTTGAACCAAATAGCAAACAGGAACTAGGCGTGTATCCTGTGAAAAGAAACAAAGTTACAAGCACATTTTTGCGCAGGGCCAGTCTATTTATCGGGCCGTGCAGGCAGCTGCCTGACGTGCCAGCTCTGAGAGACCTCCAAGATCCAAATACCCGAGGATGCTGCTGCATCATTTAATCCCAAAGTTAGTGTGTAGTCAGTGCTCCAGATACAACTTTGAAGTGCAAGTATTTTACTCCCTGTTTTTTTAAATTTGGGAGTAAACCCTTTTTTAGCTGTAATAAAGTCTCATTCCCAAGAGTATTTCATAAGCGACTAAAATAGGTTCTGTAAACTAGAAATGCTTGTAATTAATATTTCTTTGTACAAAGGTATTCCTGCACATTAAAAAAGATAGTTGTACCTCTTCAGATTTGTAATCGAAGAGTTGTTTCCTGTGGCGCTACGTTTTCTACTGGCCCCAACATAACGATGGAGCTGTGTGGATGAAAGCAGCTAACGGGCTTCTATGTGACTTTTCCCATTTCTGTTGGAAGTACTTTTACTCCCTGTTGTAATATTTGTTGAGTATTTGCCCATTTTTAGGGAGTAAAAGTGGCTGATACACTCCTTATCTGTAGGGCTGTGTGTAGTGTAATGTGATCATTTCGCAGGACCTCAAAATCAGACTCGGTTTGACTGAGCACTGACAGTCTGCATGCATGCTCCTACTGCTGTCCAGCAAAGCCAGGCACCACGTTCATTGTATGATGCTAGCAGCACCAAATAGCAACATTTGTGGCTTTCACTTCCCTCTGCGGCCAGGCCTGACTGCACGCGCCTCCCTCAGCGCATGCGCTGCAGTTACAGGGCGGCTGTGGCTGAGCTGTGACCATGCTTGCGTTCAGTTGGCAACTTGGCCAACAGTCTAAACTTTAATTGCACATCAACGAATTCCAGCCGCCCAGGAGGACCAGGACGCAGGCAGGCAGGCATCCAGGGCCGAACAGGCCAAGCAGCGGGAGAAGCCGCCTGTATGCCTGCTGACATAACCGTGTTAACCATGTTATTGGTAAGTGTACCACTATCCACTATCTGGCACGATCCCTCTGTTTTTAATTTACATTTTTAAAGCGCTCATACAGCCCCCAGGCATCGAGGCACTGTTACAGGATTTTTTTTTGTCTTAGTTGCGTATTTATAATGCATTTATAAAGCGCTTAAACACCCAGAGGTTTCTAAGTGCGGACCTGGGGATCGAACCTGTGTTGCTTTGTGTCGTTTTGCTTCCAAGGCGCTCACGTTGCCGCTGAGCAATCCTCCCAGCTATCCTCAGTGGCTTCGGTATTGTAATATTTGTATTTATTAACCTTTAAATTGGCCCGGTCTTCCAGCCGTATTACCTAAAGATCATTTAGGCGCATTGCATCATGCACTCTGACCTTTTTGTTAACTTAGGCACTGCCCAGCGTAATCTGGTAACCGTCATCACCTGCTTGCTCTTTCACCCAGGCTCGCATCATGCCATTTATTTCAAATCTCCTTGACTGGACTCACTCATCCCCCTTGCTCGCCTGAGGCTACCATGTTGCGTACCTCCGAGACATTTTCAGCCAATCAAGAGCACAGCTGTAAAGCTTTTAATTGTTAACACAAAAAAGCCACACCTTGCAACTTGCAATTGGGCTTTCATAAAGCCTTGCTGAAAAAGTAAATTTACACTTTTAAAGCTCCTCATTCGCCCAGCCCAGTGTCTTAAATGGGGACCAGGCTCTGCTTAATTAATAGCTTGCCATGAAGATGTAATCTAAATCACAAATGTGCTCAAATCTGGGCCACATACTTTTTTAGATACTCAACAAGCATAATTTAGCCGCTTGGCAACAGTGTTCATACCATGCCCATGCTTACTCAATTTTGGCATGTGTAGCAGCAATAGGAGGACCCAACAGTGTAACAATCTGGCAACGTCCACACATGCCTATATCCAGTGCTAAGCTAAAAACTATATTTAAATCCAGACAAATGGTGTTTTGCCAAACCTTAGAAATGCTCAGATTATATTAGTAAAAAAACTCCCACGTGCATTTCGATATGAAAATCGCCCAGAAATGTATAGAATTAAACCAAGTATCACAGAATACTGGCTATGCAGTCCCAAATCTCTCTAAAAGGCTAAAGTAATTTATAATAACAATTGAAAAGGCATTCCGAGATAAGAATAGGTGAATTAGGGCAGGACCCTTTCTGCTCAGATCTCTTGGAATAGGCTCACTGTAAATTAAAGTCGCACACCATTGGTTACAGACCGTCCAATTGAACTGTAACCAGTACCAGCTAAACGGCCTTGTCCAATGCACTCTGGTACAGCAGGCATACCAATATGGGCCTTCAGAGTACATTTTTATCTAATGTACTTAAGAGATAGCATGCGCTGGCGCAGCAGTACTGCACCTAGCATGTCCTTACTTTCAGCCAGCTTCTGCCTAAGCAAACCATGCACAATGTGATGAAATAAATAAACACAATGGAAGTTTGATTAACCTCTTAAGTGCCATTGAGGTTCCCCCCAGTGCCAATGGCTTTTTTTTTTAAATCGCGGTATTCACCGCCCAAACCCGCCAACATTTCCCCCCTCATTAACCCCTTAAGTGCCACCGACGAGCCGGCTCGTCGCTGGCATTTAAAGGGTTAATAAAGAATAACAAAAATGCAGTAAAATGGATTCAAACGCCTTTAGAAGGAATGCTTTCTATATTGTGATCATCCTTTTTCCACTGAGCAGTGGTAAGGCATCCACCTCAATTCTCTCACCTAAAACAATGGTGAGAGGTTCTTGGCCTCAATTTAACACTTCTTAAGGCAGCAACGGGCCTGTGTCAAATCTAAGAATATATGGCCCACCCACCCCTATCAGGAAAAGGATCAATTAAATAAAGCAAGCTTAAATGTTCTGCGATATTTGCCACCTGGATTTGAGTCTGCAAGGCCTACTGGGATTCTGCAGCAGTCAGGCGGAAAGGCCAGCTGGGTTGGGCCTGTCATTACATCGGCTAGAAAAAAACTTGTTGCGACCAATGATATTTCCTCTCCTACTTATCGATCTCAAGGTATTCAAGGACTGGTATAATTACATGTTCCGTTATTGTGATTTGTACCGCGCAGCTGCCATTTTCATGGTCTCCAGACAAGGCGAATCTGAAAGGGAAGGAGGGCTTGGGGGCTGGTTAATGGGATTGAGAGGTAAAGCACTTTGATGTACTGTTGGTAGCTTCAGTTTGGAAAAAAGTGGCCACTCTGTGCTGGGTTTGTTTGTGTAGTTTGTAGATGTTAGGTGGCGTATGAGTGTGTATGTGAGTGTCTGAGATGGTTTGTGTGTAAGAGCTTTAGTTTTCTCTGGTTTGTTGGGTTTGGTTGGGTGTTGCAGCTAGTGTGCAGTTTGTTGTGGTTTTAGGTTTATGGTGTGGTACAGGTGTGTGTTCAGTTTGGAATGGAGCACAAGCAAGCAGGATATTGGGACATTTTCATTAAGGTTATATTTAAAGAACTCCTGTTCTAGAATAGGAGTAGAAAGTGCTGAATAGTGGGAGAAAAATTATTGTTTCCCCAGCGATGTTCTTTCCAGGAGATGACTGGATACTGGTTGGGGCAGCTTCCAGGGAATGGGCTCTTGCTGCAGATTGTGTTGCTCGCTCAGGTTGGAGGGACTTATTTCTGTAGTTCTTTATTCTTGGTTGCACTGCCAGCACTGAGGGGTTTGCAGAGGCCAGCAGGGCTGGGCTAGATTCCACCGTTGCTCTTATGTCTGCTAGGTGTAAGCAATGTGGGCCTGTGTCTCTCACTGTGCCACTTGCTCCATCCTCTGTCCCTCTCCCGCTTGCTCAGATTCTGTCTCCCTTACTCAATCTGTCCCTCTTGCTCAAACTCTCACTTGCTCTGGTTCTCTCCATCTGTATCTCGTTCTGTATCCTTGTCTCTCTCTCACTCTGTATACCAGTCTCTGTCCCAGTAACTATGTCCCAGTAACTATGTCCCAGTAACTATGTCCCAGTAACTATGTCCCAGTAACTATGTCCCTGTCTCAGTCTCAGTCTCTGTCCCTGTCCCTGTCTCAGTCTCAGTCTCTTACCCTGCCCCATGTCTGTCTTGTGGTTTCTGTGCCCGCCTTGCTCTCCCCCCCCCCTTCATGTTTCCATCTTCCTCACTCATTGCCTCACTGCCTACCTGTCTCTGCCTCTCTCCGTCTCGCTTTGTCACCTCTCTCTTGGGTGCCTATGTGGTGCCAGAGATTCAGCTGCTTGAAGGGTCTTCAGCTCTTCTTAACTCCACTAGTGGAGCACTAGCAGGGGTGGGTTGAAGACACAGTGCTTCCTTTCCCTCCTAGAGTGGTGCGTGACAAGTCTGCTGTGAGTTTGTGTCTTCCCTTTTGTTCAGAACCACAGTGCAAATGTCACAGCAGCAGCAGGGGGCATTAGCGAATACAACCACGGGGCAGCATGGATGACTATTTAAATGGAGATGGGCTCTCCTTATTTCGCTGCTGCGCTTGGCGCTGTTTCTTCACTTCCTTCCATTCCACGCAGAATGCACGGGGGTACAGCATAGAGGAACATCTCACCTTTTTTTAAACTAGGCAATTTAAACCAGTGATTCCGTAATCATTTGATACATCAGGTAAAGTGATTGAGATTTGTCCACAATCAATACATTTTGTAAATGTATATTTTATTTTGTATTCGCACCCGGGAAAGGTGGTCGTACAATCAAATATGCAATTTTCCATGTTGCAGTGTAGAATGTTGAAGGTTTTTTACTTTGGATTTCTTGACTGCACAGCATCAAACATGGTCTAGTTAATCCAGCAGACTTGATGACAGTACCTACGGCCATTTAAACAATCTACACTTCATCAATAGTCACAATGGAAGTCTACCTATGGGACACTTTCACTGCACGTGCTGCAGGCCTTAATGTACCTTCAATTACTCTACAGGGATCACAATCAAGATTGGATAAGCAAGAGCTAAAAGCAGTTCCTTGGTATCCAGCATGAACCAGCAAGCAGGCGCTAGAACACAAACTTCCATATAAGTTGCAAACTTACATTTTTTGATGATTAGGACTCGTTCTGCTTTGAATAACATCATTAGTGTCAGATATCTACGTTTGCTCAGCATCAGTTGGCCTGGGTAGCCAAACGTAGCTCCTGGTAGCTGTTAGTGTCAAGCTAGTCTGGGTCTTCCAGAATACAAGCAGGAACTAAAAAGCTCCCAGCTCTGCAATTTTGAACCCTTCTCTACATACATAAAGAGTTTAGGTTATTTCGGTCCGCTTACTGTTTGCACACCTTGCATTTGAACAGTCAATACATTTATTTAAAGAACAAGTTACTTATCCCTCTATTTCTCATCTTTTGATATCTCCAATACCCAGCTGCAGCTGCTTCGGAAAACATTTTCGGCAGAGCGTGCTGTGAGTCGAGGTAGTCGACTCAATGTCCCTCAAGGACCTCAGTCTCGAGGATGATGTAATCTAAGGTATATATAGCACGCGCAGCACCAGTTGGCTTCAGTTCTGTTTTTTCATGTCATTCATACAGTAGAACTATCTGTATTAAAGCAGGCAAAACCATACTAGACTGTGAAGGAGCGTAAGCTGCAACAACATGGATATTCTACTGCGGGGTAGGCTGGGAGGGGTGATGAGGAATGCGTGGGAGGAACATCCAGTCAAAAGAACGTTACCAGGAGTAAGTAACTTGTTCTTCGAATGGATTGTGTCCTCCCACGTATTCCTCATCTTTTGATAGACTCCCAAAGCAGTGTTGGTTTTGGAGGCAGGAGTAAGAATTGTGTTATCAATGGTTGTTGTGAACCGAATGAAGGACTGCTTTCCCAAAGCTTCCACCCTGACTTAAGATGGAATCAAGGCAGTAATGCTTTGTAAAAGAGCGAATTGTAGACCAAGTGGCTGCTTCACAAATGTGTTTTTCCAGGAACACCTCTTTGCAGAGCAGAAGAAGTAGCCATGCCCCTGGTAGAATGGGCTCTGAAGCCTCCTAGGGGATCTTTCACAGCCAGCCTAGAGCATTCACTGATAGCTAAAATAATCCATGTGGGCAAGGTCTGAATGGTTACAGCCTGTCCCAGCCTATGACCAGTGTTATCCTATAAACAGTTGGTCATCCAGACGAAACTTTGACATTCTTGAAATGTAGAAACTCTGTGCGTCAAGTCTGTGTACTCTCTTCTTTTCCTTTCCAGGATGAGGTGCAGGGTAAAAAGTAGGTAATACTATCTTTTGTCCCAAATAAAAATCTGATATGACCTTAGGTAGGAATGAAGGTTTGACCCCGAGGCCAGACAAGAAAAGGTGGTTTAGAAGATAGTGCCTGCAAATCACTCACCCTACGGGCTGATGTCAGTGCTAACAAGATGGTTTTGAATGTTAGTAGTCATAACAAGAATGGAGCGGTTCAAATGGTGCACACGGCAAACTTTAAAACAAGATTAAGGTCCCAAACCGGAAACCGAGAAAGAGATGGGACCACAATAGTGAGTCCCTTTAGAAATGGTATCACTGAAAGGTATTTTAAAATATGACGTTTCCTCAGACGAACACTTGAAGATGGAAAGCAAAGCTAAATAAGCTTTAATGGTTCCAACCTGAAGCCCCAAATAGGACAAATGCATCAGAAAATATAACACCTACAGTGTTTTGCATAGAAAAGGATTCACATTCTTATCCCTGCACCAGCTGCAGAATGTATTCCAACAGCAGCGGTACAAAAACTTAATTGCTGGCCTTCTGGCCAAAAGCAAAATCTCCATTATGTTGTCTGGGAGATCCCAATCCTTGTACCTCAGACTCTCAAATCATGCGTAAAGGCTGAATGTCTTGACCTATGGAAGGAAAACCCCGACCCTCCTCTCGCGAGATCATCTCTTTGTGGAAGACATATTCGAGGGCAGATGGACATGTCCAGAAGGTCCGGGTACCAGGTCCTCCATTCCCAATCGGGGGCAATTAGGCTCATGTATTTCCTAAACCATCTCAACCTCCTGATCGCGTGAGGAATGACAGGGATTGGAGAAAACGCATACAGCAGTGGAAACTTGTATCGAGGCCTCAACAGCTCTCGACACGAATCAGGCATTTGTCCCCAGACTCTAGGGTGATTTGGCTCAAGCCTTTTCCTTACCAGCTTCAGAAGGCGTGGTAGGAGCATGGCCTACTTGCTTTAAGGGTTTCTGGCTCTCGAATATCTTTAGCATTTCCTGCCTGAATGATTCCCATTCAGCCTGATTAGAGGCCTTAGTGGGGCAAGATATTTTCCTCTCAGAAGAAGTCAGATGAGGAAGATGAATTAGGCAATTTATGATGCCTTTTCTTCGACGACGAGTGGCGAGAGGCACTTTGCAACATGGGACCTTTTAGACTTCTTCCATCAAGGAAACTCGTCCCTCGGTTCGTCGGAAGAATGTTTTTTCGACGGGGTAGTCCAAGGGGATGTTTTGGGCAGTCTACCTACCACCAATTTCCCTGTTCAATCCTTCAGCGCTTTTCTGGTCATCGACTGACACTTCTGACAAGCCGAGGTCTTGTGATCCACACAGAGACACCACAAGCACACTCGACGTGGGTCCATCAGCGACATCTTGGCATTTTTTTAAACCCAGTCTTCGGGGTTGTCGGAGCCAAAGACATTATAGACAATTTTGGAAGAAAATTATGAAGCACGCCATAGTTCACGAAGCAAAAGCTTACTTGGAAAAACAGAACTTAAGCCAACCGGGTGCTGCACGTGCAATATATACCTTCAATGACATCATGCTCTAGACGGAGCCCTCGAGGTACATCGGGTCCACCGCATCGACACAGAGCGTCCTCTACCAAAATTATTTTCCAAAGCAGCTGAAGCTGGATATTGGAGATATCAAAAGATGCAGAATACGTGGGAGGACACAATCCATTCGAAAACGTAGCATCTGTGCTTACTTTTCAAACGTTTGTGCAGTGATAACTATTCCAACACACAAACTCAAATGCCCATCAGTAAACCCAACAGGTTCCAGTTGAAGGAGCAATGATGTATGCCAAAGAACAGTAATGAGAGCTCAGCTGTTACAAAGCTGCATTCAAGAGACCCATCCTGGAACTATTCAAAGAGGATGAAAGACTGAACACCTCCAAAGAAGAAGCGGCCAGCATCTGTGTCAAAATGTTTTGACCATCATTTAAGGGAAAGCTGGTCCTTCAACAGACCTCAAACAACAAGGCTGGCGATATAGGTGCAGGGCATCCTCAAAAAACAGGATTGAAGTTGAAAGAAATTGTTGCCGTGTGCTTACAGTTTCGGAAAATAGGTCTACTGTAGAATACTTTTTAAGCATGTACATTTGTTTGGAAACTCATGTTGATTCGAGCCAAGTCAAAATATAGTAATGTAGGAGATGACATACAAGCAAAACAATTCCTCCTGTTTCCTTTAATAAAGGTATATCAAACATCAAAAGAACGCAACGGATAACCTCTCCCCTTAGCCCCCAAAATGAAAATCATTATGAGAGAAACAATTGTTATTAAGCAGAATTACCAGCACGACTATTGTAGCGATCAATCTTGTTGGTTCAACCATTTTCTTCAGTTGCTTAATAGGTCCCATCAGAAAACAAGTGCTATTAGAAAAAGGGAAATGAGAGAAGGTGGAATTAATTATATTTTTACTTCTTGCCAGATACAGTAAAACAGTTGGAGCCCAGGACCAAATTACTGTGGACTAAATCCATGGCCAAGAGACAGAATGGGTATTCCCTGTGATTGCCGATTTGAACTGCTGGTCCAACAATGCACATTATGAGTCAACAATAGCTGTTAATGCTCAGGAGAGGGGAGAAGCAACAATTCAAGAACATCTGGGACAGATACAATGGCTGTATTGTATAGAATAGGCAAAGCAGCCCCCTGCTAGGCTCCCTCTCGGCAGATTATGGATAACCCCTTTTTTAGTATAGGCGATCTCCATTCATTCTGAGCAATGGTTATGGCTATAGTCTTTCAAGATCAATCTAAGATTGTAATCAAACATTTCACTCAACCTTCTGAGCCATCAGTAATGAATCCTAGGTGAGCAAATGAGCCGCAGCACCCAAGTAGGGAAGACTATAAATAAGGATTTCAAACTGAATAGCACCGCTATGGGCCTCAATTAAACCTCTATTTATGTGCCATACAGCAGCTGGACTGACTTTAAGGCCATCCACCACAACATACACCTATGACTAAGGACAATTGCTTTATCAGTCTTCTGTTAAGTAGCCTCTGGCAAATTATAGGTAAAAAGCTTGGATTATAAAAAGTAGCCTGTGGGTTGCTGCTAGCCCCATACATATCAAGTTTGATCTTCCACTTATTTCAGACTCGGGTGTGTAAAAGTAACAATGCCAAACCCCTTACAACATCTGTGAAGATGGTGGACAATTACTTGCAAGAAAAATAGCTTATGCAGGTAGGTTTCATCAAAAACGTATTTATATCAGAGCTGAACTTTTGCTCCAATTGTAGACTAAGAAGTGGGTTTTGACTTCGACCTTGGCGAAGTGGTAAGAATTATTTTATATGGAGATTTCGCCAACGTATTCCAATACTTGAAGCTTAGCATTTCTTTGTCCTTTAGCTGGAAACGTCATCCAGTTTGGTAAATCGAAAGGGCAACTGCAAGCAAAAGCAAGTACAATTTTGGTGCTGTCCAACAAACCCTTGCTTGGTGTTTACAATAAAAAGGACCACACAACCATTAATATAAGGCAACACAAGCCATCCAATCAGTGTTCTAAAGAATATTGATAAGGAACAATTTTAGTCGTTCCATCCCTTGTCCCAATTTGCACCATCAATCTCCAACTAAGCTTTGTTAAAGCCAGTCTTCAAGCAGAAAACACATTTAGTAATTTTATTTCTTTTCATTATAGTTATTTATAGAGCACTGTCGAAGCCCAAGGGTCTATGGAGAAATGTACGCAGCACTATGGAAACAGCAACTAAAATGTTAATTAACTCCCTGTTAGAACTACTGTACTGCCAAGTCCACATTACCATTTCATCATGTATGTGGCCTGCAGAAGGAGGCAGGCCCATATTGCCCAGTAGCATTACATCAGCTTTAAAAATACAGGGCTGCATGCACAAGCAAATACACGTGCCTAGTGTGGGACCTTCCTTTATTTATTTTATTTATTTTTTTACATTTGTATAGCGCGCAGGCAGCCCAAGGGCATTGTGGCGTTGTTACTTGCAGAAAAACTTAGTTACATTATGCATAAGTTACAGCATTGGGCACATTGGTGTAACACATTATGCATGGAGGTGTACACAGGTCACATATACATATGGCGGCTGTACATGAGAAACGCTAGAGAATCAAGCAAACAGGGTGGTTTTCAAGGTTTTGCGGAAGGTGGTCAGAGAAGGTTCAGCTTGCAGGGCAGTGGGGAGGGCATTCCAGTGTAGAGCCGCAAGGTAGGGGAAGCTGGTACCCCCCCTGCTCTTGCTTTTTTCACCATGGGTACAGTGAGTAGGTTGGTATAGGGGGTCCTGGTTGGTCTTGAGGACATGGCCGGATGGATCCTTTGTGCCAGGTAGGCTGGTGCTGCAGAGTGGATGCATTTGTGGGTGAGGGTCAAGGTTTTGAAGATGATCCTCTCTTATAGGTAGCCAGTGGGAGGCTCTTCTCGCAGTAGATATATGCTCTCTTTTGGAGATGCCTTGTGCTGCGCGTAAGGCGTTGTTTTGAGTAACTTGCAGTTTCTCAAGGTTTTTTGTGGAGGTCCCTAGGAAAGGAACATTGCAGTAGTCCAGCCGTGATCCAGTGATAGCCCTAGCTATGTTTGTGCAGGTGTCGCTGGAGAGGTAGGGTCTGACTGCATTGAGGAGTTTGGCCAGGTAAGCAGCTGAGGAGGCAATGGCGTTCACCTGTCTGGTCATGGACAGATTGGAGTCCAGGTAGACGCCTAGGGTTTTCACTGACTCAGATACTGGAATTATGATAGAGTCAATGGTGAAGTGGGAGAACTGCAGGTCAAGTTTTTTTAGGGTGTCGGGGGAGCCTACAAATAGGAGTTCAGTTTTGTCAGAGTTGAGACAGAGGCTGTTGGCAGCCATCCAGGTTTGGATTGCGTTATAGATGGTGTTGAGGGTCTTGGAGTCAGTCTTATAGTCGCCTGTCAGGGTCACGAGGATCTGCGTCCGCGTAATTAGTGTATGAGATCCCCATGGCGTCAAGGATGAGGAAGAGGGGGCGAGTGAATATATTGTAGAGGGTGGGAGAGAGGCAGGAGCCTTGTGGGAACCCACACAGCATAATGGTTGGGGATGCCGTAGCTAGATCAGAAGACCTGCATGGTCCTTCCCTGTAGGAAAGAAGTGATCCAGGCACTAGCATGGGCTGAAAAATATGCAGTATAGGTTAGGTGGTGGCATAAGACGTCGTGATCCACGAGGTCAAACGCAGTAGAGATATCGAGGAGGAGGAGCAGGACAGGTTTGCCCAGGTCTCTGGCATCATCCATCTGTTTTTTTAAATCCAATAAGGCGGTCTCGGTTCCGTGTTTTGGGCGGAATCCAGATTTTCTCAGGCCTAGGAGTTGGTTCTCTTCGATGAAGTGTTGGACTTGCAGGTAGGCTGCTTTGTCCAGAATTTTAAGAAGGAAGGGGACGGTGGTGATGGGTCTGTAGTGATTGGGTGAGGTGGGGTCAAGTGTGGGTTTCTTCATGAGAGGCCTGACCCATGCTTCCTTGAGGGAGGAGGGTACTATGCCTGTAGTGAAGGATGCGTTTACAAAGGCTGTGAGAAATGGGGCGAGGGACTCGGCACAGTCCTTGATAATAGTGGCGGGGCAGGGGTCTCCTTTGCAGTTGGAGGGTTTGATGCCTTTCATTAGGGTAATGATGTCTTTCTCCTGGATGGTTTAGTGCGCATATCCACAGTGCATTGCTCAGTGAAGGTGAACTTCAAGGGATAGCTACTGGGTGGCACCATGCAATTTGCCCAAGTTAGCTGAAATATTCTGATCCACTCCCAAACGCAATGTTTTAAAAAACATACCATAACATTGATGGCATTTCTCAGTTAATTATGCAATTAAATGAGTTTCCAGCCATCTACACCAAACATTTTACTCAAATAATTATAACATTCTTATTTCGTTGTGCACACAATTATTAATGCAATCCTTAGCAGGAAGCTGCGCCTACCATGGAAGGCTGTAGTAACCACATCGTACAAAAGAAAGAAACTATTGCTTTGAGAGGATCTGCATTTTCCGAGGCCGGCTGTACAAGTCAAATGAAAATGAAGTGGGTCTAACTCATTTCCAGTATGTGAAACTACTGTTTGCACAAAGCAATAAGAATATGTGCATTATGAAGTTTGCTTCATCCAGCAAATCAGCAGAAACCAGTGCATGTGGCTTGCCTCACAGTTTTGCCCAAACAATTCTGAAATGAACGTCTTATGCAGCCTGCTAGGCCCTGCAAAAGAGTAATAAAAGCTATGAAATTAAGGGTTTAGACACTAATCTATTTCCCATCAACTAACCAACTAATCTGTCCACTGGCGTAACAGGGGCCCCCAGAGGCCCCGCGGTGCGGGGGGCCCCGCCACTACATGTCCTGAGAGGGGGCCCCCCACTTGTAGAAAAACATTTTTTTTTATTTTTGAATTCCCTCTGCAATTATAAAGAAATTATTTCTGTAACAGAAATAATTTCTTTATGAAGTCAGAGTGACTTAAAAAAGAAATGATGGGCCTCATTACGGGTTTGGCGGCAACCGTGCCATTGCTACCAGCAGGTTGCCGCCAGACCCGTAATGATTTACCGGCGCCCGACTTCCCGGTAACACTGGGGGATTACAACCCCAGCGGTCTGTGAAGTCAGGCGCCAGCAAATGGTAAGTCCCTATTTCCATAAAGTCCTATCGGACTCTATGGGAATGGGGACCATAGACGCACCGGCACCGTTAATAACGGTGCCATTGCGTCCGTGAAAACTATGCGGGTGGGTTCCGTTCTGCCCGGCAGTTCTGACCTGCTGGGCAGGACGACACCGCCCGCAGAGCTGTAATATGCAGGCCCGGAAACAACAGTGCCGGTGAGCTTTCCCAGCACCGTTGTTTACAGTCCAGCATAGTTGTAATGAGGCCCAATTTATTTTTTAAGTGTTAGGGATCCCCTCAGCCCGATGTGTGTGAGTGTATGGTGAAAGAATGCACACTTGGATGGATTGGGGGGGGGGTGTGTGTGTGTGTGTGTGTGTGTGTGTGTGTGTGTGTGTGTGTGTGTGTGTGTGTGTGTGTGTGTGTGTGTGTGTGTGTGTGTGTGTGTGTGTGTGTGTGTGTGTGTGTGTGTGTGTGTGTGTGTGTGTGTGTGTGTGTGTGTGTGTGTGTGTGTGTGTGTGTGTGTGTGTGTGTGTGTGTGTGTGTGTGTGTGTGTGTGTGTGTGTGTGTGTGTGTGTGTGTGTGTGTGTGTGTGTGTGTGTGTGTGTGTGTGTGTGTGTGTGTGTGTGTGTGTGTGTGTGTGTGTATATATATTCAGGGGCGCAACAAAACCTACATTTCGGGGGCTAACCCTTCAAATTTTGGGAGGGGTGCCAACTTCATGGGCAGTGGGGGAGGGGCAAACTTATTTGTTGGGGTCATCTAATTTCTTTATGCAGTGCAGCTTCAATGTTACAAGCAGTTAACTCTCTCCTTTAAGGTTTAAAGCACCCACTTATGGACTGCTGTGAGAATGAGTGGTCTTCTGTTCCCTCTCTACCCTTCCAATCACTCCCCTGGCATGCAAGTATTAAACCCATATCACGATTTCAATTGCCTTAAAAATGTGGCATTTGAATGCAGGTACTAACAGTGAATTGCTTTATGTTAGTAATTGGTGGGTTCTTGTTAACAGAGAAACCCAGGTGCCATTTAACATCTGTGTCCTTTTCAGTCTGGCAACTGCTCTGAAGGTCAGCCAGGTCTGGTCAACATAGCCCAACATTTCAGGGGGGTGGGTGCTGAATCCCAGTCAACTCAATGGTGTTGCACCAATACTTGTGTTCAATGCCTGTATTACTTATTGGTAATCTTCATTACTCCTAGTCCCACTCTTCCTCATCCCAGTACTTCACTACGAGCCAAGGAGCCTCAACCGTAAGCTCTGGGGCAAGGAAGAGGGACGTGGAGGTAATTCTGGGCAAAGGAGCTGATTTTGGAGGTTGGGGTGTGAGGGAGAGGGGATGTGTGGGGGGGCAGAATTATACGACAAATTATAATAGCTGTCCATTTCCAGGCTAAGCAGGCATGATATGTGGTATTAATGGCTAGAGAGGCATTTTGGTGCAGCCAGTCTAGTCACTCCTCAGTTTGGTATGACTTTTTTTTAATGGGGCATTTATGATAAAGCAGTCCTGCTAAGTGAATTACCTGGCTAGACTGCCATTTGGTGCTGCCAGTCAGCCGTTTCTTACTGCAGCATTGTATATTTTTCTGGGCATCTGTGATCAAATGATATGATATAAGTCATTCATAACGCACCTGCACACAAGTGTTTCTAGGCGCAACAAGAGAAGGGATGGAAGATAGAGGGAAGACAAGACAAACAATCTTACTAGGCCTTGTGTCATTCAGATCGTGCAAGTGCGATAATGAGAAGTGCAAGGGGAAAGGGACGGGGTAAGTGCAAGGGAGAGGGGAGGGGAGGGGGAGAAACGGCAGCAATGCTCTGAGTAAGTGCTGTCAGGGCAGCACAGCTCTGGGTAGTGCAAGGAGAACAAGGGACTGTAGGGTTACAGTTACAGCCCCTAAGTGCATGGTAGGACCAGAGGCAGTGCAAGGGTGACTGATCAAGAAAGTCTCGACTCAGTGAGACTCTGAGGGTAGCCAAGCAACCAGTCGGTACAGCAGACAGGTAGGTCAGGTAGGCCAGCAGGAGGGAGAGAGAGAAAGCAGAGGAGAAGAGGAAAGTTTTGAGCTGCTTCCAGAACTTCAGGTGGTCTGCTAAAGCTTGAGAGGGACAGGGAGGCTATTATAGAGGGAGGCACCTGTAGTGGAGAGAGATCTATCCCCCACTCTCTTCCTGGAGAAGCGTCTAACCCTTAGAGAGTTGTAGGTAGCTGAGCGAAGGGCTTGAGAAGGAAGATAGTTTGGAAGAGAGCGTTGGATGTAGTGCGGGCACCGGGCCCAGAAAGCCTTGTTGACAATGCAAAGGGTCTTGAACTTGATACTTGCAGCAACTGGGAGCCAGTGGAGAGATTTCAGGGCTGGAGACAGGCCTCCAGATAAGCTGCGTACCAGGCCTTTTTACGCATGAAAATCTTGTAAATACGACAGCTTTATTATTTTCTTGTGTACATTTACAAAAAGGTTTAGAGCAGAGGGCAGTGCAAAGGTCAGGTTACTTGACAGAAACCAGAAGGCTTCTTTTGATTTTTATCTATGTGGATGTAGCTGCAAGCCATCACTGAAACAGAATGTATTTCTCTGAAGCCTTTCAAAAAAAGCAACTGCACACTGATTAAAGGAATGGTTTCTTTCCATTCAGCTGCTGCTGTGTTGATGTTCATGAAGCAAACAGAAGCACTGTGCCTATTTATTTTCCTAGAATTTCAGGATTGTATAATTGATAAGATGGAAAACTAAGTTGCAATTGAGAATTCATATTTTGGAACAAAGTTATTTTCCAGTGAAAGCAAACCAGTATTGCACAATTTTATTTTTCAGAGTTCCTGTGCTGTGTGCATAATCATGCGGAGGTGGATCATGTGTACACTTATAGTTTAATTTACACTCTAATTATAAAAGCAGTGTGTAAAAATGATGACTATGCACAGTCTAGTTTACATCCAATCAACCTTGCAGTCAATGCAGTACATTACTATAAATGGTTAGTGGCCTTTGCTCAAGGGTGAGTGATTGTCATTACACCATTCACAGGTGTTCTAGTCTCTCAAATCTTCAGGACTACAATTAAAACATCCAAAACCTAACGCTCCAGGAAGTGCAAGCGCTTTTCAAAAACAAATGAGTTACATTGGCAATTGAAATAGAAACTCAGCAAAACCTGTCCCTTTGATAATCCAGCTAGGTATTTAACTTTATGTAGCACTTCATAAATGGTTCGTCCAACATCTAGGTACTGTGGTTATTATACCTCAGTCGATACTCAGTTAACCTACCTCTTAAGGATGTTAGCCAATAAGATAGCTAAGCTGGTTGAGCATGCGTTGCTGCAATCTGAGCGTGATCTGTAGGTTGCAGGTGCAAATGTCAGCAAGGCCAACTCAGCCTTTCATCCTTTTGAGGTCAATAAAGGAGTAAAGCCTTTGGTTTGGTGGTAATTGCGATAAATATGTTCCATGTGCAGCGCTTTGCCAAAAGCGCTATATAAATAACCATTTGACCATTAGATTAGATATAGAATTTAGCCTGGTGTCCTTGCCTCTCTGCACCGTTGTATTATAACATTGGCATACCATTAGGTAGTAATAGCTCAAGGAAAGGGGACTTTCGTTAAAGATCAAAAGAAAATTCTGCTATCGAACCTCAAAACACACATTACAATTCATATTTCCTTTACTATGTAACTGGCTAGGATTTTGTGATTTCAACATTTAAATATATACAGGAGAGATCAAATGGCCAGACCATAGAGAAATAATGAAAGGTGTATTCTGTCACAGTGTAGAAAGCTGCCACATAGTAATGATTTCCATACAGTTTTTGCACACGTCGGCTGGATGTCGCATACATTTTACTCTTGCAAAGGAGAAAAGACATTTTTACTCTCTTAAAATCACATTTACTCTGAAAGTTTAAAAATAGGGAGTAAAATACTCCCACCTCACGATCCTATCTGGAGCACTGGCTGGAGAGATCCGATCCCTGTGCTTGAGGCCAAGGATAAGTCTTGAAGTCCTTTTCTGGATTAGTTGCAGGGGCTGGAGAGTACAGGAAGGCAGATTGAGAAAGAGGCTGTTACAGTAGTCCAGCCTAGAGAGAACCAGGGCTCCGCAGACAGTGAGCTTCTGGGGGAAGTGAGAAAGGGAAGAGTCCCTTTGAGGAGGAGCAGCTGGTAGTGGGACTTCTTGGCAACGTCTGAGATGTGAGGAGAGAGAGTGGAGTCAAAGATGACACCAGTGTTTGCCTCACAGGAAGGTGAAGGAAGAGGGCCCAAGGCGGGCAGCCAGAGTGAGAGAGGGAAAGCAGGGGCAGGAGTCCAAATGAGAAGGATCTGCATCTTACTGACATTAAGGCAGAGATAGTTGGAGGCACACCAATCCTGAATCAAGGATAGACAGTCAGGAATGAGCGAGAGATGAGGAGTTTGAGGGGAGCCTGAAGGAAAGCGTAGTGTCATCCGCATAACACTGAAAGTTAGAGAAGAATGTAGAGATCAGGTGGGTCAAAGGGGCCACATAGAGGTTGAAAAACCAGAGTGAGAGGATGAAGCGGGGAGAAAGGGACCAAGTTGGACCTGGGAGGGGCAATCCGAGAGGAAAGAGGTCAGCCACTCAAGGGCCTGATCCGTGATGCCCAAGTTGTCAGGGAGTCGATTGATCAGGACTGATCAGGATGGCATGGTTGAACGTGTCGAAAACGCAGGAAAGATCAAGGAGGATGAGGACAGAAGGAATGCTGGAATCAAGGCTAGAGAGCAGAACTTCACAGGTGTTCAGGACAGCAGTTTCCGTGTCTCTGGCACTAAAGCCAGACTGATGGTCATGGAGACAACCAACAGATTCCGTGTGTAGAGTAAGCTGGGAGATGGCCAGCTTTTTCAACAGTTTGCCCAGGAAAGGTTTGATGGGAGATTGGGCGATAGTTTGCCGGGCAGGCAGGATCGGCAGAAAGCTTCTTGAGGAGTGGGTGCATAAGGGAGAGCTTAACGGGAGAGGGGAAAGAGTGATTACTGAAATTGGTCAAGCCTGGAGCGAGGGATATGGTTCTTGATGGTTCTGGTGGAGCAGGAGAGCACCTGTTTGGATGACACTTTCATAGATCGGACTTGTCTAGAAACCTTGTCAGGTGTTGTCAGAGAGAAAGAGGAGAAAGGAGGAAGAGAGGTAGAGATGGCCAAAGGGTGACCGAGAGAGGAAGAGGAAGAGGGAATGGGGACAGGATGTCCTGAGTTTTAGCGTAGAAGTGAGATGACAGAGCCATACAGAGGGCCTGGGAGAGAACAGGAGATGTAAAGACCTCAACAGGATTGACCAGTTCTTTTTAGATTTTAAAGAGTTTGGCCGTGTTGTTAGAGGCCACAGAGACACAGGCTTGAATGTGCGTTCTATTCTTCATGAGTATTATTGCTTTGACTGCCATTTTGGTGCAACCAGTCTAGATATGGCTAAATGTGGCCTGGCAAACTTTACTATATTGTTATTACATGTCGAAACTGGTCTACCTTGTGCAGCCAGTTGGACATGTTTTCATTGTGGCATGGCATTTTTAATAGCAAAGCTTTAATGTTCCTGTGCTCTATTGGTGACTTGCATCTATTGGATTGGTGTTACCCTACAAAACAATTGGAAACACTCTGGCTTTTTAGCCAATTTTTCTCAGACAGTGTGCTGTATATTATATTAAAACACATATGTATATCTTTCTCCTAGTGCAGTGTGCAGCATATCCGTTCAGCAGCACGTTTGTGCGTATTGCGCAAGTGTGATAATCTAGGCTGGCCCAGAGTGTGGCGCGACCCTTGATTTGTTGCTGAGTTGGGGGGCCCCCTCAGCCTAGCTCACAGGGGGGCCCCCACATCTTGTGTTACGCCACTGAATCTGTCACCCCTCCCTCTAAGGCGATTAGCACATAGCACATAGTGATAATAGCAATACATGCTTTGGAGTTTTGGTGGTGAAGTAAAAACGGTACCCAGTGACTGCATTTCTGGAAATAAACATCGAAGGGGAAACAAAACTTTTTTAAAGCCACTATCCAACACTTATCCAACACTTAACCAAATATTCTAGGACTGGAGTTTGTTTATATAGTTGCACCAGTGCTAAAATATGTTGCGAAGGGTGTCTAGTGGGTTTAAAATATATAGTCTATCCCTCCATGTTTATTACCAGCGATGAAATCACAAATAACTGTACAAATTTGACTTTATCTGTGAGTAAAGTACACTTTAAATTAAATGTGGATTTATTTTGTAGTGTTTAAATAACAAGGTTGTCCCCACAAGTGAAGTATAGGAATTGCAAACGTAGTATGACGAATCTAACGATAGCGCCACAATCTCTGAAGGGAAGCTTCTCCTATGTCTCCGGGGGAAAGGGAGAAGCTACCCGACTGACCCTGAGGGTGCCTATCTGCAGGAATAGAACGTAGGAGAATACGAACTACAGAGAGGTAGAAAAATGCTAGAACAAAATAACATGCCTGAATGGCTTGCTGTAATGTAGAGTAAGAATTCCTAAATGTGCTTGACCAAACATATTTCCATCCCCCTCCTCTTTTTAGTACCGAGACGAAGAAGAGGGATAGAGCAATGAGGATGACTAGAAGCGGGAAGCAAACACTGTGCTCTAGTCCCTGGAGAACAAAGGCAGGAAGTTTAAAACACACACAGCTGAACAGAGTCTGCAATGGAATGCAGCTAGTTCGGACACTGGTGAAACCACTGAAAGCGAACCTTCAGTTCAAGGCAGTAGAGAGACTGATGTGAGCAGCATGAAGGGAGACTGGGCCAAGAGATGCATACCGCTTTGTTGCCACCTGAGCTGTCCAGAACAGAGGAAAGCGCGAGCAGACCGGCTAAAGGGACCCACCACCAGGCAGTTCAAAGAAGGAAACGAAGGACACAGGGAACACCAAAGCTGCCTGGTTAGCCCCAAGAGAGTGAATGGGTTAACCGAACGCTTGCGAGCGGGTGTCGCATGTCCTTGATAACACGAGAAAGAGCAATTGAAGAAATTAATTACAACAGTTAAAGTGTCAGTGACCCGACGTTTGGCAGTGGAGCCTGATCCATATACGAACAGTGTTAACAGAAGGTTGTGACCCAATGCATTGGAATAAAGCCTGATGTCAACACGCATAGCGTACTGAACAGGTCAGAAACCCAGTGCATGAAAAAGGAGAACAATTCAAGTATGACTATTGCTAAGAACGGGTAGATGAGCCAATATTGGAAGGACATTTTGTGGATGAAAAAGAGTAATTTGAGAACAGAAAAGCCCTGGCAGGTTGGTGAACCAGGCAATCAGTGAGTCTGGGACTCCGAGCTAAGAGAGCAAGATAAAGATACTCAATGATGCAATATTCTGGCATGAGAGTAAACCAGGGGTGAGAAGACGAGCAAACTTAAAATTGCAAATTCAAAAAGGGAGGATTCATACCCCTTTTAAGTACCAAAGAGAAAATCACAAATACACTGACAGGAGAGTACACCAGAAGTAGAAATATGAACAGAGTGTGAAAAGTTTAACAAAAGAACTGTGTGTTAAGGAAGACTATGTGACGAGTCCCCCTGCCCCCCATTGAACTGTGATAAAGTGACATTCAAACCACCAGAAGAAATCTAGGAAAGGAAAACCCCTTTCCTGGCGGAACTTAATCTTGTTTTTTGCAACTTGGAATCTTTTTTTGTTGAGAAATAAGAGAAAGCTACAACTATATAGCTTATAGAGATTCCCATGATACACAATCTGAGCTTATTGTGCAAGGGACAGCTTAGGGTTTCAGACATAGGATGCTCTTTGATTTTAAATCCTGACAGACGTTCCTTAGTTTTGTTGAGGCAAGGAAACCCTTTTTAGGATTATGGATAGCTAGGATTTCTCCCACACGCCCCACTATTATTTTGTGCTGAAATAAATGTCTACAATCCAAAGTAAACATGCCACTGCGTCTTACTCTTGAGCCCTTACATTAAATAGTCGTGGATTTAACATGAGCCTGCATTGGGAGCATATAAAAGTAAATGGTTTATCTATTACAAAGTGAAAGCATATTCCCATGTTATAGCTGTTTCTCTGGTGTGTTAACAGAGTATGTTGCTGCTAAAAAAAACTAAACATTTTTTTTTTAAAAAAAAGGTCCTGCAAGAAAGGAAGTGCTTTCTTTAAAGAAACTTTGCCTGGGAATAAAGATTTTCCATAATAACTTACTAGAAAGTCTTAATTCTATTAAAGACACGGAGGCGAACATTATGCTCAGCAGCATAATATTTACTAAGAGAAAAAAATATTGAACTATCTCAACAATAAACAGCAGGAAACAAAAGACTTTCCACATAGACAAAAACTACATTTCCCAGATGTCTGAGGAGGGTCCAGTGTAGTATCCTTAACATGTGATAATGTCCACCAATCAGTCAACAGATCCTTCCATAAACAGCCTTGAATACGATGCACTTCTTCGAAGCTGCGAACCAGGTTAACCAACATTCATAACTGAGGACACCTTGTGGTAGTAGGCGGAGCCCAGACCTTTCGGATTAGGTAGCTTTATCCGCAGAAGGTGTCGGGATAAGGAAAAAATAATAATCGTTATTAGACTATGTATATTACAACCCTAGATCCCAAAAGAGGGAGGGAGAGAAATTATTCATGTTATTCCGAATAACAGGCATACATTGAATAAAAGTTATCATAATCGAAGATAATACTGTCTAAACTTAGCAAAAACCCGATTTCTCTACGGGCGGGATAATGTTCGCCTCCGTGTCTTTAATAGAATTAAGACTTTCTAGTAAGTTATTATGGAAAATCTTTATTCTATGTCAAGACCGGAGGCTCCATTATGCTGGTTTAAAGCTTACTTACCACTATGGACGCTGGCTGTTCTACCGGTTTCAGGTAGAATTGTTTAAAAATCGATTCGCTCGACCAATCGGCCATTCTCATAATATCCTCTAGTCTGATTCCGAGTTGAAATGCTTTAGAAGCCATTGCTCCTCTCACGGAATGAGCGCCGAAATGAGAAGCATTTATACCCGCTTGAGCTAAGGTCCACCGCACCAAGCGTGCTAAGGTCGGAGCGGAAACTGGTTTGTGAGGCTTACGTAAAGCTATTAGTAGTTGGCCGTCAGGGGAGACCCTGAGAGGAGCTGTGACTGCTTCATAGACTTTGAGGCATCTGAATAGGCAGAGTTTAGGCTGATCGTTAAAGGCAGGATAAGAGATTACTCTGGAGTTACACTTCGTCCTTCTATGAATGTGGAATACTATGCCGTCGGGAGAAAAGGTCCTGCCCGCCAGATCGAGGGCTCGGACGTCGGACACTCTTCTACAAGAGGCAAGGCAAAGAAGGGTAGTGAGCTTACCAGATATGGCTGTGCGAGATAACCAGGAATTATCTGGCAAAAAGGTTCAACACTTTACCAACGTCCCAAAGTTTACTGCATCGAGACGGAGGAGGAGCCGCTAGCTTGACACACCCAAGAAGTCTGCAGATCAAATGATGTTCCCCAGCTGGAACTCCCTCGATGAGGTCATGGCCTGCTGAAATAGCAGAACAATATGCGTTGACAGTCCTGTAGGCCAGACCCCTCTCCACCAGGGATGCCAAGAAGTTGAGAATCTCCTCTACAGGTGCCGAAACCGGATGTAAGGCTTTGTCCTGGCACCAGTCTCTCCAAGCATTCCATGAGTTAGAGTATCTTTTAAGAGTGGAAGGAGCCCAACTCTCCTCAATGAGGCTGATTGCCAAGTTGGACATGCCTGGAACTTTCCACCTTGCCCTGAAATCCTCCAAGCTGCTAGAACCAGGGACCCTTGGATGAGAAGAGGGTGACGCTGGTGCGCAGGATTCAGCAGGAGATCTAGAAATTGGGGTAGAAGGATTGGAAAATCCGTAGAAAGTTCCAGAAGAAGTGGATACCAAATCTGAGAAGTCCAGACTGGGGCTATGAGAACTAGCTCTGATTGCTCCTGACGGGCCTTCGCCAGGGTCCGTGTAATCATGTTGAATGGGGGAAAGGTGTAAAGTACTCCTTTGTTCCACCGTTGGAGAAAGGCGTCCGTTGCCGCTGGGTCTGGATTCCAGCTGAAAAATATCGGCAATTGGGCATTCGGGCGCGAGGCAAAAAGATCTTTGGACATGGGACCCAAAATCTGGTGAAGCCGTAGAAAGACTTCCTTGTGAAGTTTCCAGTCGCTGTAATCTACTTTGTTCCGGGAATACCAGTCCGCCACTGCGTTCGTCAGACCTCGTAGGTATTCCGCTGTGACGGAAATACGGTGCTCTAGGCAGTAATGCCAAAAATCCTTGGCTAGCTCCGCCAGGAGGTGAGATTTGGTGCCCCCCCAGATGGTTGATGTATCTCACCGCCGAAATGTTGTCCATTTTGAGCAAATTACAGCAACTCACTCTGTCCTTGGTAAAGGAGCGTACCGCGAAAGAGCCCGCTAGTAACTCAAGGCAGTCTATGTGCATAGTGAGTTCCTGGGGTGACCAAGTCCCCCCTGTAGCTACTGCGCCGCATCGTGCTCCCCGGCCGGAACGGCTGGCATCCGACTATCACTATGTTTGGAGCGGAGCCAAAAATCGCCCGACCGTTCCAGGCTTCCATGTGCACGAGCCACCAGCTGAGCTCTGTTCGTGCCTCTATAGATAAGGTCAGTTGCTGCGAGTAAGAAAGACTGCGCCTTAAGTGCTGACCTTTGAGCCTCTGTAACTCTCGACAGTGTAGCGGCCCTGGAAAAATGGCCTGGATAGACGAGGAAAGGAGGCCTATCACTCTTGCTAAGTCGCGAAACGATATATCTTCCCTCTGAAGCAGCCTGCGGATCTCCCGCTTGGTAGAATGTATCTTGGACGCCGGAAGGCGTAGTTGAGCTGTCTGAGTGTCTATGACGAAGCCTAAGAACTCTAGAGTCTTGGAAGCTTGAAGACAGGATTTCTCCCAGTTTATGAGAAATCCCAGACTGTGCAGGAGATCTATAGCTAGTCTGGTCTTCTACCAGTGCTTGTGACTGTGCCATGAAGATAATGTCATCTAAATATATTATCAGTCTGACACCTTCTTCTCTTAAGTGCGCTACGACTGGCCTCAGAAGTTTGGAAAAGGCCCACGGAGCTGAGGAGAGACCGAACGGAAGGCTTGTGAATTCCCAGTCTCGGTTTTGCCAGGAAAATCTGCGATAGCTAGCGTGGTCCTGATGTATGGGTACCGCAAGTTACACATCTTTCAGGTCCAGGCGCATGAGCCAGTCGTTGGGTCTCAGTAGGACCCTGAGCATGTGAATGCCCTCCATCTTGAAGTGGCGGTAAATAATGAACTTGTTGAGAGCTCTGAGATTTATTACTGGGCGTACTTTCTCCTTTCTGGAAATATGGGGCTATAAAACCCGCCTTAACTTGGGCAAGGACGGATCGCTTGTTTTAACGCTAAACTGCGAATCTCTCTGTCCAGATCTATTCTATCCAGTTTGGACATAGCAATCTGAATCGGACAGGATGCCTGGGGTGGTTCCGTAAAAAATTCTAGACGCATGCCGCGTACTGTGTCTTTGACCCAAGCATCCCCTGATAAGCAATCCCATGCATGCGCAAAAAGCGCTAGTCGCCCTCCTATAGGCACTAATGTCGTGGGCGCTGTGAGGAGACCGACCTGAGGTTTGTTGTTTTGCGGGATACCGGACGGCTCTCCTCCAACTGCGACCTCTTCCTCGGCCTCTTGATGGAAAGAAAATGTCCGCACGATCCTGCCAGGTTTGTTGTTCTCTGGACTGTTGAGGTCTGCGGTCGAAGAAATAACGGCCGGACAAGCGACCCCTGCCTCGACCGGCCCTGGTAAAAATCTTTGCTGAGAAGACTTGTTTGATAGAGACTTGAGCCTTGTCCAGTGCGGTGAAAGTGCCTACGAATTTAGCCATCTCCTTGACAAATGATTCGCCGAAAAGTAGGCCTTGGGCGGAGGCTCCGGACTCGGTGTCCGCTAATTCAACCAATTTTGCATCTATTTTATGAAGGATGCCTTTGCGGCGCTCGGCTGAAATGGCACAGCTGACGCTGCCTAGGAGGCAGATAGCTCGTTGAGCCCATCCGGACAGAATAATTGGATCGATGGAGTCTCCTGTGCCCATGGCTGCTTTGGCCAAATCCATCATCTTCGCCAATGTACCCAAGACGTCCAGCACTCTGTCCTGGCAAGCTCTCCAGGCTCGATCGATGCCTTTCCTTGGATCTTTGGCATTCTTGCCGAGGAAGGTTATCATTTTGGAGTCCAATTCGGAAGTTAGGGCGATTATGTCCGGGATCGCTGGGCGTGGGCATTCTGCCTTAAGCCTTGCTCGGACCTCTTTGTCTAGAGGCTTGCGAATCCTGTCTTTGATGTATTCTAGAGTCCTCGGCGATGGCTCCCAATCCGAAGATCTGGGATGGACGAGATCTTCAGGGGAAAACATCCCTTCTGAGGCATCTTGATCTTTACGAGGTCTTTTAGGGACGGGGGCTGCCACAATCCCTGTAGTAGAGGGTTGCGACCCTATTGACTGAACCTCCTCATCAGCAGAAAGGGGCGACAAACTGTTCTCGTCGTCACCGACTTGCTCCAGGCCCTGTTGGTCTTCCTCTGGGCTCGAGGATCTTAAGTCCCCGTTTTCCTCCTCGGGACAAGAGGGTCGGATCTGTGGAAGGGGTCCCCTTCCTATCTAAGGCCTTCTTCAGCCTTGAGAAGGCGTCTGAAATTACAGTAGTGGCAGACTCTGGCTGGCTCGGGGGGGGGTCGTAGAGTCTGTACTCTGGCGAGCCTGGATACATCCCCCTGAGAGGTGTTTTCTTTTTTTAGATTTTTTTTTTAGGCGGGGAGTTGTCATGTAGCTGTTCCTCCACCTCACCCAGCCGTTGCTGTATGGGTAGGAGCATATCAGACATGGCCTTTTTAATGCTAGTCTCCACCGAGGAACTTAGCACCTTCTCCAAACTGTTTGCCATAGCCACTTCAAACTCGTAGGCTTCGCTCTCGTATTCGGGCCATTCCTGGTCCTCTTGATCGAAGTACTGAGCTGCCATGATTCAGATTGCACCTCTCTCCCTGCTATGTCTGTTTTTTTTTTTGAAGCCTCAGACTGCTTTCTTTGTACACCTACAGTATAGGTATTCAGAATTTATATGTATGTAGATATATGTATGCAACCCTAAATAGGGTTTCAGTCGCCTGAGATACTCTCTAGTATCTCCCTTTCTGCTGCAAGATATTCTCTTCACCTTCCTTCTTTTCCTTTTTTTTTTGCGATTCACAAAGATATGCTCCAGACGTGTTGATCTGCTTCCTGACGCTCGCGATCGCAATCCCACTGTAAACGGAACGAAAAATTCCGTTTGCGGGCGCCAGGAAGCAGAGAAAGGCACCTAGGAGAGCCGGAGCGCCTGCAGGGGTTACCGCAGTACCTCGGGCCCCGATCCGCCGCTCCCCGACACTGGAAACACGATCCGAGTCGGGGATGCGGAATGGAGCACCAGAGGACTGCGCGGCAGAATCCCCGCTGCGAGGCCAGGCGGCAACGAGGCCGCAATAAAGGAAAAAGAAATCGCGTGAAAGTGCGACCTCCGACGCCAGCAGGAAGCAGCTGGCTTCAGATGGAATATTGTGAAGAGCCGGCGCGCAGTGCGTCAGCGAAGAGCCGTTAACCCTTGAGGAAAAAGGAAAGTCGCGGTGCAGGCAGCGTGAGACCACACATTAAGAACCTATTAAAGCATAGTAACAAACCATTAAATAACAATGAAACAACGATTAAATAACCTCCCAGCACAATTAGAAACAGATTGAATATGATGCGCTTATCTCATGCTGTGAGCAGCAAAGACAGAGGAAGTGCATCGTATTCAAGGCTGTTTATGGAAGGAACTGTTGACTGATTGGTGGACATTATCACATGTTAAGGATACTACACTGGACCTTCCTCAGACATCTGGGAAATGTAGTTTTTGTCTATGTGGAAAGTCTTTTGTTTCCTGCTGTTTATTGTTGAGATATTTCAATATTTTTTTCTCTTAGTAAATATTATGCTGCTGAGCACTTTCTTTAAATATATAAATAAAGAAAGAGAAGCATAATGGAGCCTCCGGTCTTGAAATAGAATTGCATTGTGGTTCCCCGATCTGCTTTTGAAGTCAGAATGCAGTCAATAGCAGTAGTTATTGACGGCACTCTGAACACCGATTGGTTGAGAGGTCTGTACTTAGGGGTCCTTCTCTCACACCATATGAAACTCGTACTCAAAAAAGTAGTACATATCGGGCAAGAAGCTACACTGTTTATTACAACTCGGCAAGCACAAATCAAACAGAACAGTGGACAGGAACTGATTGATGAGAGCCGCCATCTGGGCGTACAGCGAACATTAGTTTAATACGATAAAGCACAGTAGTCAAGACACTTAGAAAAACAATTTAGTATGTTCATATTTTCGATGTTTCCCAAATATCTTACTGGTAACTACGTCATATCCCTAGTGCTGGACATACGTTAGTGAAACATGATTGGAGCAAACAGTTCAACAGTATCCCAACTCATCACCTCCCCCTGTGGCACCACATCACTTCTCACCCCTCCCAGAGACAATTTGCAAATAGTAAATTCACATTTGTGCTGACTGCCAAGACTTTATTATGCTGCTATTGGTCAGCACCATTAAGAACGGAACACAAGACACCCTGCTTTAGGTGGGTAGGGAAACATTCACACGGTACCTGCTGGATAACAGCCTTTGCAAACCTTGCAGTGGATACTGTGAAGGCTGGCCACCTCCCAGGAACACAGACTTACCATTTGATTAGTTAAAGCAGGAACACCACTCCCTCCGGTGTCCCTTTCCCATAGCCATATGCCGATGGGCACTTGTGGCCATGTAAACTGTTCACTGGCTCAGATCCCCGTCCCTTCTCCTCATGTGTGTCGCTGGATTGGCTTTCCATCCTGCAATTACATCACCCAGTGTTGTCTTAGCTGCTTCGATCTGCCTGTGGCGTACAACTGGAGCTCTGTCTCCCTCCTCCCTGGCAAACAGAGTTGTGTTTCAGAGCGGGGTTTCCCAGGCAGAGCTCAGCCTGGGGGGCTCTGTGCTGAATGAGTTTACCTAGGATATGTTTTCCCGATTTCGTACTAATTATACAAATTTCCCTTGGGCCGATGATGCACACGATGCATCCCTACCCCCAACTTTCCACGCAAGGTCGTCTTTTATAGTGCGACTGCAGTGCCCAGTTCCTCCTTGCTTAGTCTTGAAGGTGGTAGGTGCGCCCCCCTTTCTGGCGCTGTATTAGCACCTTTAATACAGGTCAATACCCATTTCCATGTGCTAAGGGGCATTAATACACCAGGACACCCTCATCTAATTATTGGACTAATGTCCTCCAAGCATTGTTTTAAAATGTAGCTGGCAGGACCAGCCATCCACCAATCAATGAAATCAACGCATGCTGCAGTGGGCTGGGCTCATAGTAACCCTCACCACAAAGTATATTTGAAGTGGGTGCTTTGGGTTGGACAGGTGCAAACTTACATGTAGCGCTGCTGTGCTGGGATGGTACAGGTGCACTATCCACGTCAGTACGAATCTCAATATTTCATTGAAGGTCATTCAGTGTAAGCACATTACGCTTCTGAAGAGGGTGAATGATTGTCCCAGATAAAACTGCAATATGTTTCAATAAAAAAAAAAAGCACATTTGGCGCTTTACAGCCAGGAGGCAAAGTGTGGGGGAGTCAAAGCATGAAATTGGCCACACCCTTCCCTCCTAGGCATTCCATAAACTGAGGAACTTATCCAGAGTCAAACCTGAAACAATCAATGCAGGGCACCACCACACCCAGCATGAGGGCCAGCTGCGCGGGCTGTCCAGTAATCAGCTAACCCCCCCCCACCCCAACCTTGCACACACACCCTGGCTGATGACATTAAACCAATCATAACACGAATGATGTTTGGTGAAAAGTCACAACGCTAATGGGGTGGAGGGCGGAAGAGATATTTGGTTATCTGCATCATTCAGGTGTGTTTTATAGCGCTTCCCTATAATTTAGCAATTAGCACCAGGAGCAGGCCAGGGCAAGGGAGCCAAACAATCCGGTTGCTCGGATTGTCGGCTGAATCCAACAATCCAAACCTGTGTTCCGAGTAGCCTGAAGACTGCGCTCCCACCCCACCATATTCACCCGACCCTCCCCTCGGAGACCTATTAGCTTCCTTCTCCACCCCTACCCCATTCACCTTATTCTTTTGGCTGCAGTGCAACCGCCGCCGGCGCTCCAGCCTCCATCCTGGGCCTCCAAGTAATGGAAGAGGGGCTCTGCATGGAGCCCCGCCTTCCAGCTTTATGGTGGCCATCTTAAATTAGAAGAGTGAGTCTTCCCAGGTATTCAAACAAAATATATTGCTGTTACCACCCCGGGTTTCTGGTTGAAAACCTGGGGTTGCCAATAGCAATAAAGGCACTGGGGCCCATCGTTAAGGCCCTCACTGCACTCCGGCCTATAACTTGGGCCCTGGGCCGTTACCACCCGATCCGATTTTTTAGTATGGGTGAATTTCTTTGAGAATTCTACACTGAACGTTTTGTGAAATTAATATTATGCAATGAGAAAACCTGGATACCTCTCAGTCCACTACTCCCAATAATTATTTTGGGATAGCTCACTGTCCCTGCTTCAGGTGTAATTGTTATTTTATCTTGTGACCTAATAAAAAGTGTAAGAGAAAGATACCCATCAGTTTGTTGTGCAGTAGTACCAACATACAATCCACTGTTTCTAGAGGCCTTAGCACTGACCTTTCTATTCTTAAGATGACTGGCTTGTTCTTAAACTGCCCAAGTAGAATCATCAATTGGAAAGCTGTAAAAGATATATATATATATATATATATATATATGATACATTACTCACCGTAATCGTATTTCTGATGCTTGTATCTGCTTAGATTCACATGCTGTGCATAGGCCGACATCTAGTGGAAGCTGCGGAGTATTACAGTTTGTTTTTCGAAACTCGAAAATGGGCGTCGACACAGGGCGTGCCAGTAATACTATCCCTAGTGTGACGTCCACTGTACCCAAGGTCCCTCACGCGTCTAGGATCCTCAGATTGTATTTTTTCTGACATGAGGTAGCATGAGGAGTAGCGCGAGTACAGATAATCGAAGCAGATGGATAGAAAGGTAAGACTACAAGCAACCAAGCGCCTTCTCTAAGAGGGGAGGAAGGGTGGGTCGCATGTGAATCTAAGCAGATTCAAGCATCAGAAATACGATTACGGTGAGTAATGTATCCCTTCTGAGGCTTGTGGAATCTGCTTAGATCACATGCTGTGCATAGATTAGCGAGCAGTACCTGAAGAAGGAGGTGGAATGTGAGAAGGGTCATGAGCAAACAAATGTCTTAGAACCGCTTGTCCCACTTGTGTATCTGCTTTGGAATGGGTGTCAATGCAGTAATGCTGAGTAAAAGTGTGAATAGAGCTCCAAGTAGCTGCTTTGCAAATGGTGTCAAGGGGTACATTTGCAATGAAAGCCAGAGTGGCCCCAATGCCTCTAGTAGAGTGGGCTCTTGGCGTGAAAGGCAGAGTTCTTTCAGAGAGTGAGTAACACAGCTGGATACAGTTAATAATCCACTTCGAGATGGCACCTTTAGAGACGTGATCCCCCTCTCTGCCTGTAGCTACGGAGACAAACAGTTGATCTGTTTTTCTTAGCGGTCTGGTTTTATTTACATAGTAGAGGACCGCCCTACGCACATCTAGGGTGTGTAGTTTCACCTCAGCCGAGCTTTGAGGGTCCTGGAAGAAAGCCGGAAGCTCGATGGACTGGTTTACATGGAATTTTGATATAAACTTAGGTGAGAACCTAGGGTGTGTGCGTAAAACCAGTTTATTCTATCTCTCTGAAAAACTAGCCCAATTTTTTTTTTTTTTTCTCCTCCACTTCGGCTTCACCTCGCTTCAGTTTCTTTTTCTTTCTCCCTCTTATTTCTTAATTTCGAGCTTCATCCTTTGTTCTTCACTTCGTTTTGATTCCAATTTCGTTTGTAAAAATCATTAATTTGATTAAATCAACTAAATAAATAAAATAAAAAACCAGTTTGTCTTTATGGACAGTAAAGAAGGGATCCTGCACAGACAGTGCCTGAATTTCACTGACCCTTCTTATAGAAGTAATAGCTACTAAGAAGGCCGTTTTATAAGTCAGGTGTTTGAGACTGCTTTTATGCATGGGCTCGAAAGGGGGTCCCATGAGCTTGGCTAGCACCACATTAAGGTCCCACCCTGGTGGTGGGTTTGAAATCGGAGGGTGAAGTCTCTTTACTCCTTCCATGAAGGCTTTAACTACTGGTACTTTCCACCACAAGACCTTGCTATGGGAAGTGGTGTATGCCGACAGGGCTGCCAGGTGTACTTTCAGTGAGTTAAAAACCAATCCTGCATCTAGCAGGTGGAGCATGTATGTAACAATAGTGGAAGGAGTGCAATCAACAGGGTTGATTTGTCTACTCTGGCACCAGATAACGAACCTCTTCCACTTGTCAAAGTAACAGTGCCTTGTGTTTGGTTTCCTAGATTCTTTTAGGATGTCCATACACCTCTGTGGTAAATTGAGATGTCCAAACTATGACCTCAGGAGCCATGCTGCCAGGTTCATTGAGTTGGGTTGCTGGTGCACTGTTTGACCTTGGTGCTGGGACAGTAGGTTGTACCAGGCTGGAAGTTTGATGGGCTCGCACACCGCCATCTTGCATAGGTGTGGAAACCACGGTTGTCTTGCCCACATGGGAGCAACTAGGATGAGCGTCATCGATTCTCTGTTCATCTTGTTCACCACTTTCCTGATGAGGAGTTGGTGGAAAAGCGTACGCAAACATCCCTGACCAGTTCATCCACAGGGCGATCCCCTGGGAGTCTGGTTGGGGGAACCTGGATGCAAATCCTGGGCATTGTCTGTTTTCGCTTGTGGCGAATAAGTCTATAGTGGGGAAACCCCATTGAGAGAAGATATCTTCTACGACCTCTCTGTATAGAACCCATTCGTGTTCCTCTGGGAGGGAGTCTCTGCTCAGAGCATCCGCTAGGGAATTGAGCTCCCCTGGAACATGTTGTGATGACAGGAAGATGTTCTGTCTGAGTGCCCATATCCAGATTTTCTGGGCAAGCTTAGACAGATTTGGCGAACAAGTCCCTCCTTGCTTGTTCAGGTAGAACATGGCTGTTGTGCTGTCCGTCTGGATTTGCACTGACAGGTTTAGTAGGTGGGGCTCGAACGCTTGAAGCGCTCTGAATACTGCCAGACGCTCTAGCAGGTTGATGTGGTTCTTGGCCACTGAGGGAGAACAGAGACCCTGAGCTGTGTGGTGGAGATGGTGAGCTCCCCACCCCGTCAGACATGCATCGGTAGTGACTACTGCCTGTACTTCGGGATCGTAAAAGGGTTTCCCCTGTGCGAGATTCTCTCTTGCCCACCAGTGAAGGCTTTGTACTAGTGTTGGCGAAACGACCACTAGATCGTCCCACTGACCACTTGCCTGAGACCACTGTTTCGCCGAGGGGAGGAAGGGTGGGTCGCATGTGAATCTAAGCAGATACAAGCATCAGAAATACGATTACGGTGAGTAATGTATCCCTTCTGAGGCTTGTGGAATCTGCTTAGATCACATGCTGTGCATAGATTAGCGAGCAGTACCTGAAGAAGGAGGTGGGCAGCACCCATCTGTCTGATTTGATCCCTTCCCAAGCCTGGGTGAAGTTGTAAATGCGTCCCCCTACTGGGGTTGCGTGAGAAGGGACCCTGAACTGAGCGTCACTGCTTTGGTGGAGGCGTGCCGTCTCTCTTGCTGGGGCTGCCTCTGCCTTTACCACGACCTGTCCTATTACCCCTGCCGTAACCCTGGGTAGACTGTTGGCTGTTGTTCCACTGTGTACCCTGCCCCTGGGAATAGTTAGATCCTCTCTGGGAATTTTGGCCGCGTGGGCGACGAAAATCACTATTCCCTCTCTGGTTAGGGGGTTTATTGGTTAACTGGCCAAGGGACTTGAGTGTCTCGTATTCGTCCTTGGCATTCTTCAGTGCGTCTTCGACCGCCTTACCAAACAGATCGGCTTCCACCGGTTTGTCCAACAATGATGCCTGGATTTCTGCCTTAAAACCAGACTGCCGTAACCACGCATGTCTCTTGATAACAGTGCCTTCTGCTATCAATCTGCCTGCGTTGTCCACGGCGTCAAAGGTTGCTTTCAAAATGCAACCAGACACGGCTCTACCCTCTGCGGAAATCTGAGCTAACTGGCCCTTTAAAGGTTCAGGAGCAGAGGCTATGAGTGCCGCAACTTCTTCCCACTGATGGCAGTTGTAGCTGGCCAACAGGGTGGTGGAGTTTGCAATCCTTGCTTGATAGGCGGACGTTGAGGCTACTTTCCTGCCGAAACCATATAGTTTTTTGCTCTCCTTGTCGGGAGGAGCTTCGGACGATGACAAGGGTGTTCCAGCCCTCTTACGAGTGTTAGTGACAATTAGGGAGTCTGGCTTCAGATGTCCTCTTATATAGAGAGGGTCAGACTGGGCTGCCCTGAAAAGTTTTTCAACCCTGGGATTGACCCGTCCCGGTTTGCTCTTCTACCATGCCAAATTCTTGGTCCTCACCAAAGGAAGCCTCTCCTTGATACAGCGAGTATGGTCTTGAGTATGGTTGTACCTCGAAGGGGTCTGTAGACCTCATCGTTGTTTAAAACCGGGGCTTCTTACTCGGGGGGGATAGGATCATTAGAGCCTGAGGGTGTGGCCCCATGTGGATCATACAAAAGGAAATGGTCTGGATTTTTATCGTAAAAATCAGCCAAAGAAGACATCCTTGACGTGACCCTATCTAGGTCTTCACTGGACCATTTTTTGGAACTGGGAATGACTCTCTCAGCAAGTCTCGGGCATTTATCTGGAGTAGATTTGCTGGTTTTAGACATATCAGCAGACCTGGTCTTGTCTGACTGTTTAGGGGGAGTGGTGTGTTTCACAGGTGTGGAAGAGTGCAAAGGCTGCTTCTTCTGCTGTTTTCCCCCCTCCCCGTGAGTGGAAAAATGTTTTCCCTGTCCTTTTGTGGCTCCGGAGGTTTTCGACGCCTGGCGTCGAGGATCGGGGGTAGGGTCCCCGTCCTTCGAGCGTGGGGCCTCGCTGATTTTCTCTGCGGGCTCCGACTCCTGGAGCGCGGCCTGGGGGTGGAAGTCATCTTCGTCCTCCGACGATCTAACTTCTCTTAGCCTAGAGAGCGAGGCACTCTTGGCAAGAGTGGATGATTGCCTGGAGTCATGCGGCGATCTCGATCGAGAACGCCCAGAGGACACCGAATCGGACCGTTCTGTTTGTGCCTCTTTCCGAGAACTCGACGTCGTCGAGTCTCGGTTGGACTTTGTGTGTTTAGTGTGTGTGGTGTGTGAAGCGCTTGTGTCGCCGGGGGTCTTCCCCATAGCCGCCCTGCCGGACGACCTTCCGAGGTCGGGGACTTGCGCTCGGCTGTCTTTCGACGCCGTAATGCCCTCGCCGTCCGAAAGTATGGCGTCGCTGCCGTCGCTGAAGGTGCCCTCCGCTGCCATGGCCGCTTGCCTGGCATGGTGGGCCCAACGCGTCGAACGGTCCTTAAGTGTCTTAGGTTTAACCTACTACACGCTCTGCAGTTCGCTTCGGGGTGGTCCCTCGGCAAGCAGAGATTGCACGTGGCGTGTCTGTCGACCCAAGGGTATTTGCGATTGCACTTGGGGCAGAATTGAAAAGGGGTACCCTCCATACACACCTTGAGGCAGCGGGCTGTTAAGTGTAGGAAATGTATAAGGTGTACCTATATACCAAGAGTGTAGAGTATGTACACCCCCCACTCTCCCTACTTGCAGGGCCGAGGCCAGAGGCCTTCCAAGGCCCGGGCCGAGGCCAGAGGCCTTCCGAGGCCCAAATCCGTCGTGCAGCAGCCGACGGTCAATTTCTTCTCCAGCCGGCGTCGAGTGTGGAAGTTCGACGTTGGGATGGGGAAGGATGTAAATAAATTAATATTTTAGCAACAGTATGGCTAAGGCCAGGGGACTCCGCAAAATGCTTCCGACCAGTATGGCGGAAAAAACCAATCTGAGGATCCTAGACGCGTGAGGGATCTTGGGTACAGTGGACGTCACACTAGGGATAGTATTACTGGCACGCCCTGTGTCGACGCCCATTTTCGAGTTTCGAAAAACAAACTAATACTCCGCAGCTTCCACTAGATGTCGGCCTATGCACAGCATGTGATCTAAGCAGATTCCACAAGCCTCAGAAATATATATATACCCAGTCTCTCATCCTCTGTGAACCTCATAATGCACATTCCTCATCTTGATGAAATGAGGAATTCACTAATTAGATTCATACACTGACCTGCTTTTAATGTGGTCAGCATCCAATCAGTTAGTTCTCAACCTCGCTGCAGACTACTGGTCCGTCGCTCTCTCTCCTGTCATTTCTAAAAGCCACACAAAGACCATTTATTATTGTTTGCTGGCGTACTTAAAACGCTGCATCACTTCTGCTTAAAACTCATTTCTGAAAGCGAACATGCTTCTTAGCTTTCTTTTGATGGTCTAATGCCCGATACAGGAACAGGGAGGCGGCTGTGGAAACAGCCTACTGTCCTGTATCTAAAGCGTCAATGTCACATGACGCGGAAGTCGTGTCCGACCTCCCTCTTGGCATTGAGGTCAGTTTCGCACTTATACTGCCTCCATTTTGGAAAGGGTAAAATTAAACCATAAAATGGTATGAAATGAAAGTTGCATACTCTCAACTTTCATCCTTCACCACCAATTTCTCTATCCTACCACCCTCCCAATCAGGCTTTTGTCCTAAACACTCCACTGAAACTGCTCTCCCCTCTATTCTGAACTCCCTTCTTACTGCCCGTCATGCTAAACAATCCTCTATCCTTATTCTCCTTGATCTCTCTGCAGCCTTTGACATTGTTGATCACCCCCTCCTACTTCGCACTCTCTCCTCCTTTGGCTTCAAAGGCTCCGTGCTCAACTGGTTATCCTCTTACCTCTCCTCCCACTCCTTTAGTCTCCTGGGGTGGTCGGTCCTCTCCCAACTATCCTCTTGATTATGGCATACCCCAATGCTCTGTTCTTGGCCCTTTTCTCTTCTCTCTATACACCTCCCTCATTGCCCCCGTTATCTCCTCGTTTGGCATCTCTCACCACTTCCATGCCAACAACACTCAACTCTTCCTCTCCTTCTCCTCCTCCTCCTTCTCAACTGACCTCCACCTACAGCTCTCTTCCTGCCTCACTGCCATCAAGAACTGGATGTCTTCCCGATTTCTCTCTCTTAACACCGACAAAACAGAAGTCTTATTTTTTCCCTCTCTCTTCTCCCTCCCTCTCCTCCCCCTTTCATTCACTTCACTCCCTCCAATCTCCCCATCTCTTCTCAGGCTCGCAACCTAGACGTTCTCTTCGACTCCTCTCTCTCCTTCTCCCAACACATCTCCCTCACTTCTCGCTCCTGCCGCTTCCACCTCTTCAATATTTGCAAAAATCCGCCCCTCTCTCACTTTCCACGCTACTAAACTCTTAATCTCCTCCCTTATCTTCTCCCGCCTCTTTGGACTCCCTAATTCTCACCTTGCAGCTCTTAAATATAACTACCACTCTGCTGTACGCACCCTTTGTCTCCTTACCTCCCGTGATACCATCTCTTCCTCTCTCTCTCCTACCTTGGCTGGCTTCCTTTTCACTCACAACTTAAATTTCAATTTCTCTGTCTTGTCTTCAAATCTCTTCATGGTCTTGCCCCCCCCCCCCATCTCGCCTCCCTTCTCTCCTTCTACTCTCCCTCCCGTTCCCTCCGATCAGCTGACCATTCCCTTCTCACTTCACCTCCTCCTCCCTGTGCCTCCTCCCGTTTTCACTCCTTCCAGCTCTTAGCTCCTTTACACTGGAACTCCCTTCCTCTTGTCATCCGTTCTTACCCCACCTTCCCTTCATTCCGCACTTCCCTGAAATCTCCTTCTCCACCCTCCTCCTTGAATCCCCTACCCCCTTCTACTTCCCCCTTCTCTTTCCCTGACTCTCTCCCTCCCCTCCTCTATCCCCCCTTTTCCTCCCTCCCTTTCCCCCTCTTGCCCTCCTCCTCCTTCACTCCACCCCCAACCTGTCCCTTCTCCCTTCCCCCCCTTTCAGTTAATTGCTCTTTCCATTGTTTTGTTGTTTGATTGATTCATATTGTTATGCTTCAACAGTTTATCGATCATGTTTTATGTATCATCATGTTCTTTGTACAGCGCTTTGGCGTAAGGCGCTTTATAAATCAATAAAATACAAATACAAAATACGGATCATAAGCTGACAGATACCTTCAGAATCTCAATACTGCCTGTTGAGTCATCGCACCACTGCTCCACACTGAAATTTGTACACAATGACGGAATTAAACCAAACTTGCTCAGTACGTCAAGACATTATTCATAGAGAGTAGGTAAACTCAAATACAATGCAGTAGAGTACTGTGTTTAAGGTTGTGTGTTGCAAGTCACGTCTATCACTCCTCTCTTGTTCGCTGTATTGAGAGTTCACTAACTGAATCAGTCACCAATACTGTCAGAATCTATATATGGGGCAAGCTTATTTACGGCAATGTAATCGCAATGCATAACAATTTTCATCAAATCATAGTCAATACATACATGTGTTGTCCTAGCTGCTGCACCACATTAATGTTTCACAGAAAACATGTCAAATCGAATTCAAGTTTAAGTATCCCATACAGCCAATTTGTGAGATACAAGAGGATTTTTATCTGAAGATCGGGAGTTTGTGAACCAGTCAACGACATTCCACAAGAAATCTTTAACAAAGGGTTACTCAATTGAAGTTGTCAAAAAGGCTCATGAGAAAGCATCAACAGTAACAAGACAAGACTCACTGAAAACTGTACAAAAACCAAAAACAGAGCAGTTAGTATATGTAACGACTTACTCACAGCAGAGTTATAAGATAAAAAAAATACTTAAAAGAAATTGGGAGTTTTTGAAAATGGACCCAGTTTTCGCACAATTGTTTAGTGAAACATCGACTTTTGCATACAAAAAGAGTAAGGCAGTGAGATAACCCGATTAGAGCAGACTCAAAAAGTATGGTCTATATAAGAACTCTTGTTCGCAATAACTGCAAACATTGCAACAATGTGGTTAAGGGTAGTGTCATTAATCATTCTTACATTGGCAAACAAATAGAGTTACGTCACACAACTACATGTCATTTATGGTATCAGATGCCCATGTGATATGTTTTATGTGGGCCTCACGACGAGGAAGGCCAAGCTAAGGTGGATGGAACACAAATCCAACATCCGAACAGGTTGATTACATTCTCCTGTAGGACAACACTTTAGAGAACTCAACCATTCAATAGCACAGATGATATTTGTGATCTTTGAGCGAGTCAAATTCTAGAGGCGAGAAGATAATTTTAACACCTTGCTTCATCAGAAAGAAATCCAATGGATAGACCGTTTAGAGTCATTTAGCCTTAGAGGGGTGAATCCTGAATTCGATTTGGCATGTTTTCTGTGAATGCAGAAGCTAGGACAACACATGTATGTATGGACTATAATGATGTGATGGGGAGCAGGTGCAAGTGGATCTAGGTCACCTGACCTAAGCCCCACCCAGCTTCTTTGCCCTGCCTCTTCCTTTCTGCTCTTAACTCTTAGATCAAGGGCGTCTCATGCAAAACATCCAAAGCAAAGGACAGACGGAGAAAAGGGAAATTCCTGTTTGGACCCAGGGTCAAAACCCCTGCTCAGACAGCAGGTAAGCATGCGTTTTCTCCCTCCGTCCCCACTGGCAATACCCACCATTATCCAGCAACACCAACATCAACTTCTATGGTGCTGGGGTGAGGACAGGTGCTCCGTGGCATATTAAGTTGTGAATTTGTAAAAGTTTTATTCTCGCACCGCAGCGAGTGCGTTACTGCTCCCCCTCCCTTTGTCCCTGTTGCTTCCATGGTTGTTGGCCCTCCCCGTCTGTCCCTCCCTCCATCCATCCTCCCATTGGTTGGCAGGCCCTTTAAAATCGGCCATCCAAGTCACCCCCTGCCGTGGCAGCGAACTAGGCCAAGGACAGCTCCATTGGTGTCTGCATTGTCCGCCGTGGTAGCACGTTGCCTGCAGCCGTCAACCTGCTGCGACTGATCATGGAAGTGGAATCTGGGTGTGTTGTATTGTGCTGTGCTCAAATACTTAGCCAACAACTTGGCTGTGTGCACTCACTCGCATCGTAGGTCCCTGCATCCTGTTCCGTTTCTCCCTCCTCCTTCTCGCATCCGAGACCTTCCCTCTTCGATCTATTCTGTACTATTCTGACACTGTCTGGTGCTCCACTGTTTTTCGGCAATTACTTTGCATTGCCTGCTTTCTTTTTCTCTGTTCCTGTTTTCTGTGCCTTGTTGACTGTACTATTGATTGTATGTACTTGGTGTTTGCTCTCTACAGTTCTTGATATTGGGTTGCTACGCACGGTTTGTGGCATCACATTGCAATTGCCTGCATTCTTCACATCTAGGTTCCCTGCTGACCTCTGTGTTTTGCTTTTGGTCCTGTTTTTCATCTGCTTTGTTTACTTCCAGATTCCCTGTTGCTAATTGTGCCTTGCCTGGTTATTTACTACATCTGCATTCTATGCTTCTCGGGTTCCCTGTTGTGCTCTTTCTGATGGTTCTGTAAAGCATCAGATTTGTAGGTCCGCTGTTCTTGTTCTTTGTTGTGCCTCCCTCCCTTTCGTGTCTCCCCTGGTGCCTCACTCCTGTCTGTCCCCCATGCATGAACTCCCCACCCCTCTACCCTGCCTGGGTTCCCCTCTCCCTACCCCTGCTCTTGCCTCCCCGCACCCATTATAGTGCTCTCAGTCTCACCTCTCTTTTCCAACAGCTTTTCCATCGACTATCCTATCCTATCCCTCTCACCAAGTCTGGCAGAAAAGTTCAAAATTGACATCTGTTCTAAAAAACAGGTCTCCCTATCGCCGATACTTATACCAGTGCTTCCTCCAGACAGACCCTTATACTCTTTGTTGTTCCCTCTCCAGGCCTATGGACCCCCATATGGTCTCTGTTCTCTCTCCTCCTTCCTCTTCTCCCATTAATGGTGGCACCCGGTGGGAGGCCCTCCTGGCCCCCTTCCACTCCTCTAAGACCATCATTAATGTCTACTTAAATGGCACCATCTTGGTACAGGGCCCTCAGGCCAATCTCCTCCTCTTTGACAGACGCTTCCCGCGCCTTACCATCCCCTTTCCTCTCCTGCTACCCCTTCTTACCCCTCTCTTGCTCCTCAACCACCTCTTCAGCACCCCCTGATGCTTCTCTGGCCATCATGTTGCCTCATTCCTCTGCCACCCCTCTTGCACTCTGTTCTCCCTCTCAAACTACCCTGCCTTCTCTTGCTTCCTACTCTGTCCATCCTCAGGTACCTCCAACGCTTTTGCACGGTGTACCTCTGGCCTGTACCCCTCCCCGGAAGACCTTCAAATGTGGAAACCTGCGCCACATTGCTACCCTCAACTCTTGTTCAGCTGTCAAACACTCCTCTGACAACTGCCATCTCCTAGAAGAGCTTGATTGCCATCTCCTAGAAGAGCTTGATTTGGATGAACTCTGTCCCCACCGAGACTTGCTTCACGGCCAGCTCCGTCACGAGTTCGACACTATCCTTCCCGATGGCTACAAGATCCCCTCCGAACCCTGAACCAACTGTGCCAGTGGGGTGTAGCCTTGATTTTACCAGAGTAGATCCCTTCTTCTATCATTCCAATGCAGCACTACTCTTCCTTTTAATGCCAGGTCTGCAGGCTCTCAATCTCTCTGTGCCTCTCTCTCACTGTGGGCACTATCTACCTGGCCAGATCGCCCTCTTCCTTTCGGAGTGGGCTGACCTCTCCTCTCGCCTTGCCTCCACCTCCCAACTTCTCCTCCTCAGAGACTTGAATATCCACCTGGATGCTACCAGCCCTTATTCAGGACTATCGCAACCTCTGCGATTTCCCTCTCTTCATTTCTCCCTCTGGCCCGACTCACTCTGCAGGGCACACCCTGAATGTTCTGATCTCCACAGACGTCCCCTTCTCTAAACCCTCTCACCACTCCTCTCGAAGTGATGATTTTCTCCTTTCTTCCAGCCTCTCTCTCCTTCTCTTACCCCAGGTCAAGCCGTCTCCATCACTGCCACCTACCTTCTCGGTCATCCGACCCAAGAAGCGTGTATCAGTTGAGGCTTTTGTCACCACTTTCTCTCCTCCTCCTGCACCTTTGGTCGACTCACTCTGACACAGCCCTCTCTAACCTTCATCTCTCAAACTCTGGATGCCCTTGCCTCCGTCATGAGGATCCGCTTGAAGCCCAAATCCAAGTGCAACTCTTGGTATGATTATGACCTCGCCGTCCTTAAACGCAAGTGTAGGGCGGTGGAGAGGAAGCAGAGGTGAAGGGCCTCAGGCGCACCCCCTGACAATCTGGCCGGCCACCTGATCCAAAGGCAGTACAGACTGTCGTCTCTAAGAAGAGAGCCTACATCCAAGCCCGCATCTCTGCAGCATCTAACAATTCGGCCAAACCTTTAAAAATCTGCAATGAGCTGGCCAATCCAGCTGCAGTCTCTACCTCTCCTGTTCCATCCCAGGCCCTCTGCATGGCCTTAGCCTCACATTTCAGTACTAAAACTCAGGCCATCCCCTCTTCCTTTACCTCATTTTCCCCCTCCTGTACCACTTCTGGCCTTTCTGAAGCAGTTTCTCCTCCTTTCCCCTGTTCACCCGTGACAATGTTTCTAGACAAGTCCGATCTATAAAAGCCTCATCAAAGCAGGTTCTCCCCTGCTCATCCAGAACTAAACAAGGACCACATCGATACCCTTGCTCCAGCCTTGGCCGATTTCTGCAATCACTCCTTTGCCACTGGAAAGTTCCCCTCGCCCCCTTGGGCACCCCCTTGTAATGAAGCCCTCCTGGGCAAACTCTGAAAAGATGATCATCTTCCAGCTTAATGTACATACTGAATCTGTTGGTTGCCTCCATGACCACCAGTCTGCCTGAATGCCATTAAGGCCAAGATACTCCTCATTGAGACACTCGCATCCTCCAGTCCTCTCTCTGGCCGCCCACTCTGGGCCCTCGTCATGCTCCTTCCAGTGAGGCTATAAACCGTGGTGTCACCTTAGACTACACCCTCTCCTTTTCTCCTCACATCTCCGACATCTGTAAGAAGTCAAACTATCAGCTGCACCTCTTCAGAGGTATTTTTCCCTTTCTCAATTTCCCCCAGAAACTGACTGTCTCAAGAGCTCTGGTCCTCTCTAGGATGGACTATTGCAACAGGCTGTTTCTAAATCTTCCTGCCTCTACTCTTCGACCTTTACAACTTATCCAGTATAGGACTGCAAAACATGTCCTTGGCCTAAAGCCCTGGGATCGTATCTCTCCAGCTCTGAAATCTCTTCACTCGCTCCCCGTGGCTGCAAGGATCAACTGCAAGACCTTCTGCATTGTCCACAAGGCTTCCTGGGGCCTAGGACCACTCTACCGCCAACTTTCTCTTCCAAAACAACTTCCTTCTCGAGCTCTCTGCTCATCCACCTCCAAGCAGAGAGTTGGGGGCAGATCTATCTCCTCGGCTGGGGCCTCCCTCTGGAACATTCTCCCTGCCTCTCAAACTTGAGCAGAACCATCTCTGGTACCGGAAGCAACTCAAGACCTTCCTTTTCACTTCCACTTTCTCTCTTTCTCTCCACTGCTTATGCACCCGACTGCTCCGCTCACTAGTCACCTGGTCACCTGGTCACCCTCGGAACTTGGGCCCAGGCTCCTTCATGTCAAGTGCCCTCACACTGCCTCCAGGCTCCCCAGCACTTAAGGGTATGCATCTGTCTACAGTCCCTTCTCTCTGCACTTATGAACCATCGGCTGGCTGCACTTGCGAGTTAACTGCACTTCTCCGCCCCCCCCTTCCCCTACCCTCAAGCACTTCTCTCCTTCCCTCTTGCCTGCACTTGCACGATCTGAATGACACAAGGCCTAAGATAGTTATTTTGTCCTCCCTTGTTTCCCCCTCCTTGTCAAGCCTAGAAACACTTGTGTACAGCGCGTGATAATGCCACATCATATCATATTTTGATGAAAATTGTTATGCATTGCGATGACCCCGTCATTGTAAATAAGCTTGTCCTATATATAGATTCTGCCAGTATTCAAGTGATTCAATTAGAGAACTCTCAATACAGCGAACAAGAGGAGTAATAGAAGTGACTTGCAACACACAACCTTAAACACAGTCATGCTAAACAGATTCTGAAATTACATACAAACTCTACCGCATTGTATTTGAGTTTACCTACTCTCTGAATAATAGGTCTTGATGTACAGAGTTTCAGTCTTGAGCTGATCCAGGCGGCTGTTGCCGTATGCGTACACAAATTATGGTATTATGTTCAGTTTAACACTTCTTACCAAGTTCGGTTTAATTCTGTCTTTGTGTAAAAATGTGAGTGTTTGGCAGTGGTGTGATGACTGAACGGGCAGTATTGAGATTCTGAAGGTATCTGTCGGATTATGATCCGTATTTTACGTTTTAATTGACAATTCCAATATGGAGACAGTATTAGTGCGAAACTGACCTCAATGTCAAGTGGGAGGTCGGACACTACTTCCACGTCATGTGACCCTGATGCTTTGATTTATCATGTTCATACAGGACGGGAGGCTGTTTCCACAGCCACCTCCCTGTTCCTGTATCGGGCATTTGACCATCAAAAGAAAGATAAGAAGCAGGTTTGCTTTCAGAAATGAGTTTTAAGCAGGAGTGATGCAGCATTTTAAGTATGCACGTAAAAAATAGTAAATGGTCTTTGTCTAGCTTTTAGAAATAATGGTAGAGAGAGGGACTGGCTGTCACGATCCACTTCCTGAAACCCCCCCGGCAGGTCCATGGGCCAGGAGGGGTCTTGGCTCGGGCCCCCAACAAGCTTAAGCATCCTTTGCCTAGGCCCTCTTGGCGCCAGGCCCATACTTAATGAAGACTTGTGCTTGGGAACTACTTTATTTCAGTGCCAGTCAACATGGAGGCATCCACATAGCTTGGCTCCTTGGAACCAAGCTATGCGGTAAAGTGTTTTGGGTGTGGTAGCATAGGGACTATTTTACCTGGACTACTTTCTTGATGCTATTTAAAGCACACCCGACTTGGATAACACGCTTCGCGTTACTTTGCAAATCCTGCAACGTGACGCTCATCGTGTTCAGCTGCATCTGCGAACCTCGGAAGAACAGCATCTGAAAAACAAAAGGACATTGTTAATAGCAACAGCTTACCTGCGATTCCACCGCTAGCTGCCCTCCGCTCCTGCAAACAGCATCCAAGGAACAGCGAGCCTTTCCGGACCGTCGGATCTGTAAAAAGGAGAGAAACAGGACAGACATTTTACAATTGTGCTGGCAGCTTATCTCACGAGTTGCCCATCGACCAGCATCGCCTTGGGACTTCTTGCTCCAGTTGAGCACCGCAACCTACAGGAACAAAAGACAACAGGTTAGCAAAGGCAAGGCATCATAGCGCTGCGCATAGCACCTACTTACCGCATCAAGGCGCTCTCAAAGCACCATCACCTGCCGGCGAGTCCCAATTCAGCCAACGTTCCACAGCGAACTTCCGCGCACCTAAGGAGAGAGAAAAGACATTATTTAAATCCAAGAAAGGCATCCGGTATAACAGTAATAAGACCTACCTGAAAGAATCTAAAGGGCCTGCATCAGTGAAGTAACTAGATCGCACTCGGCCATAAAGGACAACGCGCCCCTGCCAAGAAGGCAGGATGGAGAGCACGCCAAAACCCATAACAAGATGAGGAAAGGTCCGGGGAGGGGCTGCGGGCATACAGGGTGTTGGGAGGCTCTTACCCCAGTTGCCCAGTCTTGAACATTGGCCACCTGTTTTCCAGGCAGAACTTCTCTGCCGAGTATACCTGGGAGCGGCTGAGAAGGGTACCGGAGTCCCCACAGCTGGGTGGCATCCCCGTGGATACCAGGTGGCGTAACACTGACCTGAAGTCTGCAGCGAGGTAGAGAACAAACTGGTTGGATGCTCACCACATTAAAAGCAGGACAGTGTATGAATGTAATTAGTGAAATCCTCATGTTATCAAGATGTGGAATGTGCATTATGAGGTTCACAGAGGTTGAGAGACTATTCATATCTTTTTCAGCTCTCCAATTGATGATTCTACTTAGGCAGTTCAAGGACAAGCCGGTCAGCTTAAGAATGGACAGGTCAGTGCTAAAGCCTCTAGAAACAGTGCAATGTATGTTGGTGCTACTGCACAACAAACTAATGGGTATCTTTCTCTTACACTTTTCATTAGATCACAAGATCAGATAACAATTACAGTTGAAGGGGGGGGGGACAGGTCTCGAAACGCCTAGTGTGATGTCAACAGCAAGCACCCCATTAAGAAAGCGTTTGTTTGACTGATGCATTTTATTTCCAATGTATGTCATGAGAAAATCAAAATTGTATGCTTGAGGAGGTCTTTTCCAGATGATGAATAAAGAAGGGTGATTATTATTTTTTGATTATTTGACAGGTTATTTATAACATGCTTAACACCCAGAAATTTCTAAGCGCGGACCCGGTTATTGAACCCGCTCCTCCGTGTCATCTTGCTTCCAAGGGAAGCAAGCTGCCGCTGAGCTATCCTCCCGAGACATGTTGAACATGTACGTTAACAAAAACAACAGCAATAGCTGTATAAATGTGAATTATTGACGTTCTATCATTTGTTTTGCATGTGAAAATGATTAAAGTTATTTTTGATCTAAAACGCCACAAAACTTTTATAAAGGGGTTATTCTTGACCTCAGCAAGACTGACTAGGTTATTAATTAGCGAGACAGAATTGTGTTAATTGATGTATCAGCTCTATCAGCACGCCTGGAAGAGGGTTCAGCCACATTTGGTGACAGTTACAAGATGTACAACTGCCAGGAAATCCATGGGGACATCATGAGGCTGGATTGGGGCAGGAGGGACCCGGTCCCTAAACTTTTACATAAGGTCTAGGAATATATATCTCTATTCATGCAACGCATGCTTCAATCTGAAGGGAATGCCCAGGTTAAAAAGGAGAAGTACTTTATAGTTAAGGCACCATTTGGGTCTAATAGTTTTCTCACTATTTTGTCCATGTGGCGTTATTTTCTTTTCACCAGTCCATTCACTTGTTATCTGAGGCGATTCTTGCCACACCCTTCCCCATATATTATAGTAACAGACATCCACACATACCTTCTACCCACTATCTCCATGACACTCTTGCGGGCAGATGACAACTTATGGGGAAGACTCTGTAAAATGTGTTGATAAATGGCACAGCAAACACTGATGCGGCTATACAGGGGACTAACGAGTTTACGCAGATGGGCATTTTTCACAAGGGGGCACTTGAACCCAGTGGACCAATGGCCAATCTGTTGACTATAGTGTTGTCTTTGCCTAAGTCTATTGTATCCCATTCACCTTAGTGGCCAAGTCCACCATATCTTTTTCAAAAGTCAGTTTTTGAATGTAGCTCTTAGTGAGTTTCTGTGTAGACTACCACTAGTGTTACAGGTATTAGAACGAATATGAGGTTACAGAGACAGGTATTAGAACGAATATGAGGTTACAGAGAGCTTCGCCGCACAGAATATCTGGTCAATGGCACTACCGGTCATCAATACCTGCTGAAGATGGAACCCTCTGGCAACCCAAGATAAAAAAGTGTCAACACATTTGTAGTAGTAATTAAGAAGCCTTGTGATTAAGTTGACACCCTGCAGATGTTCTATTCTAAGTAGATGAATTCAATAAGGGTGTTGACTGAACGTTTGAGCAAAGATTTTAAGATTTCCTTTCAAGTAAGTCCATTTCTTTGTACAATTTAGGTCCCCAGATTTCTGCACCACACAAGTATGGGGACGATTCTGGCATTAGGGACTTTTAAAAGGGCATCAACAGAATAGCCACCATATGCGTTTTATCGAAAGATCGCTTAATTGAACCACAAAGTTTTGCTCCAGTGATTGTAGTGTTATTCAAATGTAATTTATTTGCCAATCTATAATAATTCCAAGTATTTAAGGACCACATTCAGCCCTGTCCTCAGGAAAGAACCTGCCCTCGCAGCCTCACACCTCAACCAGAGACTGGGGATACCTGCAAACTGATAGAATATCGGCTCCCTGCTAAAATGGCCATTGATGCGGTAAGGGATACAAAAATAAAGACCTTGCTGGCCCATTGCCCCGCCCTTCCTGCATCTGGCAGCTTGAGGCCTCATCTGAGGTTGGTACGGGGTGCTGGCAGGCAATGCCGGCCCCTCTCCAGGGACCCTCACTAAGGATCACATTTAGTCCTGTCCAGCCAGGTCGCTGGAAGTAAGCTGCCAGCCTGCCAAAGTACTTGCCCAACACTGCCTTTGTGCCCCATCCCATTTCCTGACTAATGCCTTGCCGCCACCAGTTGTCTATCAGAAACTCCAAATCTGATACCTCAGTGTATAATGTGGTTGCAGGAATAACATGCCCTACAAACATTAGAAATACACGTCTCTCAGTATGCTGTTAAACCACTGCTGCCCCACGTCTGAAAATGTACACCTCAGTTCCTGAGTCACCACCCCCCTGTGCCCTCCGAGCATCATGCTACCCCCTACTAAATGACCGCACCGGTGCCGCCCACGCTGTTAAAATGAACTGCACATAGCCCAGAACAGCTGGGGATTGAAGTCTCCAATCGCTCTACCTCATGCGACTGCCGAAGCACCACACAGTTACTGGCGCAGCCAGCCTGTTACTAACACCAGCACAATCCGTATTTCCCCTCACATCAAACCTACTATTCAAAACTCTTCCGTATACCCACCGAGAGATTGCAGTCGGGGCACTGACAAGTGTCCCACCCACACTTCCTCCATAAATGATGTACTGGTCACCACAACAACAACGCAACCCCAAGACTCGACCAAGGCTTTCACTCCCAGGTAACCTGAAGCCCATCACCAACAAAACTGTGGACTCTGTGCAATATGATGCCTGCTGCTGTGTGCAACTCTGAGCGCACTGGCTCCAGAGCCCTACTTCTCTCTAGGCTGGACTACTGCAACAGCCTCTTTCTAAATCTGCCTGCCTCTAGTCTTCGCCCTTTACAACTAATTCAGAACAGGACTGCAAGACTTGTCCTTGGCCTCAAGGCCAGGGATCATATCTTTCCAGCCCTGGAATCTCTCCAATGGCTCCCTGTGGCTGCAAGGATCAAGTTCAAGACCCTCTGCATCATCCACAATGCTTTCTGGGGCCGGGAACCACACTACACCCAACTTTCTCCTCCTAAGCATCTTCCTTCTCGAGCCCTCCGTTCATCCACCTCCAACTCTGAGGGTCAGATGCTTCTCCAGGCAGAGAGTGTGGGTAGAACTCGGTCCTCAGCTGGGTCCTCCCTCTGGAACAACCTCCATGTCTCTTTCAAACTTGAGCAGAACCACCTAAAGTTCCGGAAGCAGCTCAAGACCTTCCTTTTAGCTTCTGCCTTCTCTCTCCCTTGCCAATGTCCCGGTTTGCTGAGCATACTGGTTACCTGGCCACCCACTGAATTTACGGGACCAGGCTCCTCCACGACCAGTTGCCATTGCACTGCTTCTGGGACTCCCAACTACTTCGGTATTGTATCTGCAACCTTACAGTCCCCTGACTCTCTGCACTTATGAGCCACCTCCCAGGCAGCACTTACGAGTTCATTTGCACTCTCCCCTGCCCCCCTTGCACCACCTTTTCTTCCATACCACCCACACTTGCGCAATCTAAATGACACAATGCCTAGAAAGATCGCTGTTATGTCCTACTTCTGTCTTCCCTTCCTTGTCTTGACGCGCCTAGAAACACTTGTGTAAGGTGCGTTATAAATGACATCATATCAGGTCACATCCCCAGCAATTGTCAAGCCCTTTCGCAAGACAGCATCAATTACATTGCGACTTCCAACATGCTACTTTAACACCTGGAACCCACATTCATGATTGTTATCTTCTTGCCTCAGCACCTACGAATATCAAGCACATCTCCAAGCCTTCTGCCCCCACTACTGTGCATCCTACTCTAGTCATCATCAGCCAACGATTGCTATTTATGCTTATTCTGAATATACCACCCCCATCACTGTGAATGCCATTTGTGATTATTCCGAGCCTACTACCTCCATTGCTGCAAATGATTTCTGTGCCCTCTTAGCTTAATGCCTTTGCAACTGTAAAAGCCACCTGCAACGCTAAGCCTGTCACCCCTGTAACTATGAATGGCAGCTGTATAGCCGGTCCGATAGCACAGCAAATAGGGCGCTCGCTTTGACATCTGTGCAAAGCCTGCTGACGCAGGTTCGAATCCCGGCAGGGCCAAACTCAGCCTTTCATACTTCAGAGGTCGATAAATGAGCACCACACACTGTGGGTAAAAATAAGCAGCGCTCAGATCCCAGAGGGTTCTTAGCGCTATATAAATGCTAAATTATTATTACACCCGAAGTCACTGCCCTCACCATCAATGTTAGCAGCACAATCTGACAAAAAAAATCCACGTTCTAGATATACCTACCCTTGCCTCTGGGAAGATCCCCAGCACACACCCAGGCATAACTTGGGGCCTTAAAGGTGCGTTTATCAACGCTAGATCCCTTTTGAGCCACGCCCTTGACATATCCGATCTCATCACATTGAACAACCTTGAACTTTTATCCATTACCAAAACGTGGCTGCACGCTGCTGCCGGTCCTGCCCTCTGCCTTGCTATACCCGACAGCTACACTCTTCTTAGGAAAGGGAATGACCACGAAAGGGGAGGAGTGGCCATCATAGCCAAAAATACGCTGTTAGAGAAATCCCTAGCCAAGCATTCGATTCAGGGGAACTGCTCGCAATCAAAATATAACAGACTCAATAACCCTCCATTTAATATACAGTCCACCTGGTCCTATGTCATCCTTCGAGCAAGACATCTCTCTGCTCCTTTTACACGACTTGAAACCCCCCTCAAGAATCATCCTCACGGGGATGTAAATCTGGGTTTCAATGATCCCAATGATGACAATACACTTGCCCTAGCGAATACTAATGAAGCTCTGGGCTTCACCCAGCGCATCACATTCCCTACGCACGTCAAAGGTCACACGCTCGACTGGCTAACTAATACTAAATGCGATATCAGCATTTCACCCAATGCATCATGTCCATGGTCAGACCATAACGTTATCTCATTCACCATCCCCAAACTTCCAGTACCATACCCAAACTGGCTCCGGGCTTCTTCTCTTGGAACACCCGTAACATCACCCCTGGTAATGCTCCCACTACTGCGCCTCTAACAACTAATTTGAACTCAATCATTGACCCGTCTACCATGGCAGACCTATACAATCAAACTCTCCTATCTGCCATCGACAAGGTTTTACCACTGAGCATCCGCAGACCTAAACCAACAGCTCACCTCAATTCTTGGTACACCGCCAACCTTAAAGCTCTATGCGTCATTGGAGAGAGGGTCCCAGAAATGCCCCTCACCCCATGAAAGTGACCGCCCGAAGAGTTAAGGATGCCGAAGTCACTCATTTTACGGACAACCACTGGCTGGCACATATGCAGAGAGGTATTGTCTCAGTCATTCCCACTTTATCCAGTGCATGTCCTCAAAGATACAGGTTCGACAGTGATCATGGATCGAAATACCGTAATGGACTGCATCAATTAAGTGCAGAGAAGCCACTGTGCTGACGTCATTAGTGACACCACGACGTACCTACGTTAGCCATGAAAAACACTTGCAGCCATGCACTCACCTCATGCTTATACAGTTCTGTAGATGGAAGACATATACATACTGTCAAAGGTTATTTTTCTCATTAGGCAAATGCAGTAACGCTAAAACACAAGGCAACAAGAGATCCTGAGCAAGCTTGCAGATGCTTATGGCAATTAACCCTATGGAACTACATGAATAGATATGGAGCCTGGTAGGACCACGTACGACTAACATAGGAAACACAGCACAGTATAAGCATGTTGAAATCACATAAGTCCAAGGAAAGTTAGAGGGCCTCAAGCTACAGGATACCAGACAAGGGAAGCAGGCTCAGGCTGCACAAAGTGGGAAGACCAAGCTCACAGCCAAGGTCAAAGATAAAGAAGCGCATGCCAAGCTCCAAACGACACGGGACAGCTGCAGGAAAACAGAATCAATCCTCATGAATGCAGACCCAAAGAGCTTGATTTTGTGGATCACAACCACGTGATGCAGACAAACTAAACAATGAGCATTCACCCCTGGTGGGAAGACTAGCAGTTCTCAGCAACCCAGACGAGAAGTGAAACAAATGTTGCAACGTTGAGCGCACTCTCATAGGCAAAGGTGGTCTACGACTGGATACATTTGGGGCACAGTCACTTCACATCACCTTGAAGAGGTGCACAGAGGGCTGAGAACCACATCAGGTCCAAGGCCTGGGGACACCAGTTCCAACCAATTAGGAGACAGAAACCCGGGAGTGGACAGCAAAAGGGCCAAGGACCAATGTTAAGTCTGCAACCCTGCAACAATGTAATGGATAATTTAATGGGGAAGGGGTAGACTAGCCACCTGACATGAGAAGGCCAATCGACTACGATATCTATAGTTGATCCATAGGTTATACTACTCGGAGCACCCAACTAGAAAAAGGGATAGGTTTTTGGGGAGGGCCCAGGTGATGATGCCATGTGGCATCAAAACTGTGAAACGCGCCTTGTGAAATTGATAGGTACTGTTGAATCGTGATTGTCCTGTATGGTACCCATCGGTTTTTGTAATAAACGACAGTTCTAGCTCGCCATTGTCTGAGTCCACCATTTATTCTGGGGAAAGGTTGTTGGGCCCTCGAGTCATACGGGTCCCCAAACCTCTGGTATACCTGGGTTTCTCACCAACAAGTTGGTAGCAGAGGACAGTCGAGTCTATGCCAGTTTGGGCACAAAGCTACCTCTCCCGCCATAATGCCTGGAGCGCTGAGGGACACCTCGCGGGTTTCGAGAAGACCGGCAAAGCACAGTCTGTTCAGAGGCCTTCAGGAGCCAGCTTGGAAATATCATGCCCGCAATCCGTAAGGCGTCCAGCAGACCAGACAGGTGGCGTGGCAGCTTTGGGAGACCCGGCAGTCGAACAGTGTCAGCAGATCAAAAAGTGTAAGCATTGACCCTGCCACATGCAACTAGGGGGAAAGGGAAAATAAAGGGGGGTGCAAGGGTAGTATTGAGTATTGTTAAGTATCGTAGAGTATTGTCAAGTATTGTCTAGTAGTGTCAAGTATTGTGAAGCGTATTAGGGAAAGGAGCGAGGTACATGTGATTTTTGTGGTTAGGGCATGTTCGGTCTTGAGGGATAAGGTTCTGGTGAACAGCGTAGGCTATTGACTTAAGGACACAGATAACGGAAGGTGTGAATATTGGATTTCCTGTGGGTTAGCCGTTTGAGCTCGGGTCATAGATGAAGGTATTACTGTAAGGTTTAGCAAAGGGAGCTGGCCTAGATTGCAGAAGATGATTTGTCTGGTTAAGTCTTGCTGTTTCGTTTTATCTACAAAGCTACACTAAGTACAGACCTAACACAAAGAATATTGGTATTCGCGGTTAAAAGGCAGGAAGACAGCATTGGGTTCTGTGAGGAACTCATGGTGGCAACAATTAAGACAGACCAGTGATCACAGTTCAAGGGTGTTTACTGAACAATGAATGCTGTATGCAGGTTGGAAAAACGCCTAATCTAAACCTAAAACTAAGATGGGAACAATCTTCGACCATCAAATGAAAAATAAGGCAGTCCTTGTGGTGGTGTGTCAAATAGTAAGGGCCTATACTAAGAAACCTATTGCCAAACCTCACAATACAAAAAGGGTGTGGGATAGTTTTCAGGAAAAGAAAGAAGTGTTTGTAAATAATATGTCAGGATTCGGTAGCGTGGGACTCCCTTACCCACGTTTTTTACATGGGATAAGATGGGAGCCTGGAGCACAGCACACAGTCTAGCTTTCTCAGCACGAGTTAACAGTTCATATGGCAACACTCCCGACCGTCGATGACCAAGTCTCGTTTCTCCCGAAACTCTCTTGCCTTTGAGGGCTCGATGTATTCAATAACAAAAACAAACACAAGGTTCTCTTAACAGTTCACGTCGGGTGATCTTTTCACCCTTGGGTCTCAGTCTTGTGGGCTGACTCTTCTCTTAGACAAGCGGGACATTGTACTTCTCCGGTCCTACAGAGTCTCTTGGTTTCTCCCTCTGTCTGGCTCAGATTCCAAAACTACCAGTAGGACAGTAATTCTCCTGTCCCCTCCTTAGCATCGCAATGTCTTTTCAAACAGTTCCACTACTTAATGGGGTTTGGGCGATGACTTCACCCCTCGACTGTTGGCCTCCCTCTGCCGTGTTCCCTATGGCTTTCAACAAGTCTTCTGCTATTTTACAGACAAAAAGCCTGTTCAGCAGTTCGCTGTGAACCTCCCTTCTTTGGGTTCACATGATCATGGTAATAACGGCTCACCCCTGTGTCCCGCTCTTCTGTGGCTGTCCCTTCACAGACACGCGGGACAGTGTACTTCTCCCGTCTTACAGCATCTCTTGGTTTCTCCCTCCGTCGGGCTCGGATTCCAAAACGACCAGCGGGACAGTACTTCTCCTGTCCCCTCCTTAGCATCTCCATGTCTTTTCAAACAGTTCATAGTGGACATTCCTTATCTTGTCGACACATTGTTTCTCGGGACTTTAGACTTTGCCCCTTCTCATTAGCACCCCTCTTCTGGGTTCACTCTTGCCAACTTCACATTCACTTGTAATGATCATGGAATTCACTTTCCTCTTTTACTTTCACCAGGTGGTCCTGAAGGTCTTATTTGTGTCCTTTAGCTTCACCACTGGGTCTCCCTCTGTCGGGCACGGAACCTTCTTAATACTCCTCAAAGTTCTCCCTCGTTGGGCTCAGACCCCTTTATAGGTTCACAAATGCCTCCCTCTTCTTGGACGGATCCTGCTTGCAAAACTCACAATTTTAACAAAAAAAGGTTGTGGGACTTCTAGTCCCAGAATGTATTTGGCTGATTTTGGAGAGGAGTTTAACTGTTGGAACCGCCAGTCCACCCCAGCTGCCCTTGGTCTTGCCTTCTGGATGATGGTTTCCTCCTCCACACTGCAATCTCCTCTCTGGCTGCAGGGCCAGTGTTTGGGCGGTTTTCTCCTCCTCCTCCAGGCCTACCAGGGTCTCTTTAGCTCACATGGGCTCTCTCCTGTTCTCTGGTACCATCCAACAACCCAGACTCACTCACAATGCTGTTCCCGGCTGCTGCCATTATGCTCCCAGCTAGTTAATTGGAGTCAGGTGTTAATAGTTGTCCCTCACTGCCCGACTCTGCCTGAACTAGTTATCGGGACAACATGGAGACTGCCCATAGGAATCCACTGCCCATTGATTCTTATGGGTAATCCTCATGGCTCCCCCTCTGGCTCTTCCTCATCCTCATCCCAGTCCCTGTGGCTTTCAATAAGGGAATGGAGGTAATTTGAATTTCTCCTGTTTTCTACATAACGGAAAGTGCTGGGGGAGGGGGGAATTTTGGTGACAACATCCCATAAAGACTGCTGGGATATTGGGTAGGGGTGCATCGGGAAAATTGGAATACTGCAACTCGCCTATGGTATTCCCATGAGAATGACCCCGGAGTCCCCTACCCGGGTGAACCTTCTGCACTGGTCCACCCCCAGGGTCTGGATCCAAAAGGCAATGGCTGTGCCCTGGCCACCCGGAATAGAGGATTCTCGGGGTCCAAATGGGAGAATACCCCTAGGTTTCTCAGTTCATGTGGGGTTTTCTTTATAAATGTTTATGTAAGTGAGACCGTAGCATCGTGCGCTCTGAAGTTATCCTTAGCACTACCTTGTTCAGTAAGTTGGGGACATCACCCATTAGGTTTTTGCATAGGACTTGGAAAGCACGAAGTGTTGTGACACAATGTTTAGAAAACTTAGATTGACAGAGGAGGTTGTCCAGAGGCAGTGCGTGGAAGGCACATGCGCAAGATAGGTGGGAGTGCCTGAGGAGGCAGAGAATTGTGGAAGGGTGCTGTGGGGGAGGGGCACGCCTGACAAAGTGTTGTGGAGCCAAAGAGGCTCGAAGAAAACGGAAAGAATTGCCATTGTATTGTGTTTTTTCCCCAACATCAGAGTGTCAAAAACCTCGACTTGAGGTCAAGTAAGAACAAACGCAATGTATCAAGGGAAGTGCGGGAGTGACACGCCCCTACAGCACTTATGTAAGACGCTTCTGCCCTATAAGGACAAGATTTGGAAATATGGCGCGGAAAGGACGAAAAGCACAAAGGGTAAATTGACTAAGCCGTGGTCACAATGCAGAGGTTTATCCAAGGTTGTGCAGCAACCACTACGGACACTTTACAGGACACTTAAGGGGAAGAAGTTAGCCAATCGTATGGCGATATTCAAACTCCGGAGGATGTTGCAGGAGGGCAAGGGGGAAGCAGCGAGGCATCAATGGATGCTAAGCCAATAGGAGACACCGGGGCCAGCATCCCCACCCTCTCTTGTGAGAGGAAACACAGAGGACACAGACTATGAGCAAGGGCTTTACCCACTACGGGAGCTAAAGGCAGCAAGAGGGGTATTCAAATCCAGTATTTCAACCTCGCCATATAACAAGGAGGGGCAGAAAGGGGTCGGACAGACTGACAGGGGAAAGGGAGCGCGCAGTGAGGCACAGACAAGCACCAAGGAGGGGCTAGGGAGCATAGCATCGTACAAATAGGTGGGGGAACAAATCCTCTTGAAATTTGAAGGAAAAACTGTTAGAATACAATAATAATATGCATCTTTCTGAGCCCTAAAATAATCCCTTTTTGCTATCAAAATCCTTTTCTTTTAGTGAATGTTCAAAATGGGGTCACATTTGTCCGCCATTGAGTAAAAACAAAATGGAAATGTACAAGAAAAGACTGGGTCCATGTAGAGGCCATGTTATAGCCACCTCCATCTCCGGCAACTGCACTGTAGAGGCAGCAGGATAAGTACAATGGTCATATGGGCATTTATGACTTGTACATTATGAAGGTTCTAACAGGCAGAGTTGGCTTGTTAACATTCTGAACCTCTGATTCAGAACAATTGTATACCCTAGTCAGCCTGGTGGCAGGTTGAACTGTACATATAAGCCATGCATAGTTTTGACATAGCTACCAGAATCACACAATTATACAGTCAAAGCATTTGTATTGCATATTAGTGTAAGCTTGGAGAGGCAATTCAGTCATAACAGGACTAGTGTGCATTAACTATCTGGCTTGGGTGTAGCCACACTCATGTGGGACCCTGCCCAAGAAGGTGCTCCCTTTGATCCTCCAGAGCAAGGCTGACAACTTCGTCCAGGACACTGGAATCCATGCCTTAAGGACAGTCCTAACATAAAAGACACTTATACCAGGGTGCAGACTACTGGAGTCCTTCTGAAGTAGGCAGACATGGGAAGGAGTTGGTGTCAATAGCCCAGAGAATCGATTTAGGCCAAGACGGGTTCTATATTGGATTCGGCTTGTGCTCCTTACACGTCCTGCTCCCGCCCCACTTCCTGTGGGTAAAGCACTGCAAGTGTGACATTAGAAGGTAAGGGACATTTCTTACAGCATCCTCAGCCATGCAGTTTGCTTTGACCAATCCAATGTATTTTGCATTCGTTAGGGGCTTACAGAGCCATGCCCTTAGTTGATTTACCTTTGGCTTCCAGATGAGGAGGATTCTCCTAGAATATGTTGGGGATACAGTTCATTAAAATATCCTCTGCCATGTAGGTCAAGACCGAAGCTTCCATGAGAAAAGCTCCTCTCCCTACCCAGCACAGAGAAACATTTGGGGCGATAGTGCTGTGGACTAAGGCGGTGTACTAGGTCCTGCTCATGAGGTGAAGGCACCCCAGTACATGCCAGATACTTTTCATGGAGTAACGACTCACCTTGTCACCAGAGATTCTAAATTGAGCACCCCAGCAACTAAGATGTCCAGAGGCAGCTCAAAACAGAACCCTGAGAACCTGGTTTACCAGTTACCCAGTGATAACATTGCAGGAAATAGTAAGGACTGAATTTACAAAGGTCAAAAAATATTGCTAGAATTAAAAGAGTGGGTAAAAAAAAAAAAAAACACCAAACACCAGGCAAAACAAATAATATCTAAATAAAGACAAGTAATGATACAAATGAGATTTAGGTGTAAAAATGAAAAAATAAAATAAAGATTAGGTTGAAATTGGGATAAGGGGAGGGAGAACAGGAGAATTTGGAAGTAAAAGGGGCAAAGAGGAAACGGGGGTGTGGGGGTGTCAAAATCCCCAAAAAAGCATTTTTACAATGGGCAATGTAAAAGGAATGTCAATGTTTTCTTGCACTTTGTAATTGTACGTCACTTATTTCAGCAATACAATCACAGTAAACCGTTTACCAGTGCTCCAGATAAGATTTTGAAGTGGGGGTATTTTACTCCCCATGTTTTAATGTTTGAAGTAAAGTGATTTTACTTTAAATTTAAAAAAAAAAAAATGTTTTAAAAGGGAGTGAAAAAGTAAGCCCTATTTTCAGTAGGAGCATTTTATAAGCGAGGAAGAACTAGTTACTCTTACCTTGTAACGTTCTTTCGATGGGATGTTCCTCCGACGTATTCCTTATCTTAGATATAAATCCTTCAGCTTTGCTGGCCTCGGAAAATTTTTTCGCCAGAGGGCGCTGCGCGTCGATGATCGCCGAGTCGATGACCCTCGACGGCCTCCGTGCCGACGTCGACGTCATCCTGCCTATAAAGGCCGCGCGCAGCGTCCGTTGCTCAGTTCCGTTTTGTAGTCCCCAGTAATGTTTTTGGATTAGACTAATCACCTTGAAGGAGCATAGGCTGCAAACCCACAGGAAGTCATACTGCGGGGATGGATGGGAGGGTCGATAAGGAATACGTCGGAGGAACATCCCATCGAAAGAACGTTACAAGGTAAGAGTAACTAGTTCTTCGAAGGGATTGTGTCCTCCGACGTATTCCTTATCTTAGATAGACTCCCATAGCAGTGGTATTGTGACTGGAGGCGGGAGTAATAAAAGTTATGTTACCCTTCCAGAATGGACAGAGTGTAACACAGCCTTGCCGAATCTAGTTTCTTGACTAGAGGAGGAATCCAGGCTATAGAATTTGGTAAATGTATATGCGGACGACCATGTGGCAGCCGCACATATATCTCGAATTGGCACCCCTCTTTGAAGGGCTGAGGATGTTGCGATACCCCTGGTAGAATGAGCCCTTAGATTTTGAGGAGGCTCCTTTCCTGCCAATTTGTAGCACTCCAGAATGGCTAAAATAATCCATCTGGAGATGGTTTGTTTTGTTATTGGAAGGCCCAACTTATGTCCTGCATAACCTACAAAGAGTTGGTCTGCTTGTCTGATCTTAGCCAATCTGCTGATATAGAAGCTCAAGGCTCGCTTAGGGTCCAGCCTGTGCAGTCTCTCTTCCTCCTTCCCCGGATGAGGAGGAGGGTAGAAAGAAGGTAATATAATCTTCTGAGTGATGTGAAACTCCGAGACTACCTTCGGGAGGAAGTTAGGCTTCACCTGAAGAACAACTTTGTCCTTGTAAAAGATTGTATGTGGAGGTTTACACGATAAGGCTTGCAACTCGCTAACCCTTCTAGCAGATGTCAATGCTATTAGCAAAACAGTTTTGAGGGTGAGAAGCTTCAATGAACAAGAGTGTAGTGGTTCAAAAGGGGCACCCTTTAGGAAGTTTAAAATTAGGTTTAAATCCCATAAGGGAACTTGAAAAGGTTTCGGGGGATAAACATTAGTTAATCCTTTTAGGTATTGTATTACCAATGGAATTTTGAAGTATGAAGGCTCCTCTGCAGTGCGCTTAAAGATTGATAGCGCTGCGAGATAGCCCTTAATTGTGCCAACCTGTAGGCCTGAATTAGCCAGGTAAAGTAAGAATGACAACACCATAGGTGTACCACAAGAAAAGGGTTCAATATTCTTTTCTCTGCACCAGCTGCAAAATTTGTTCCAACGGCAGCGGTATAGAGTTTTAGTTGCCGGCCTTCTGGCCGAAAGCAACACCTCCATAACATCATCCGGAAGGTCCCAATCCTTGTACCTCAACCTTTCAGACACCAAGCGTGAAGGTTGAGGGTCTTGATGGCTGGATGGAGAACCTGACCTTCCTTCTGCGAGAGAAGATCCTCTCTGTATGGCAGTCGAATTGGAGGGCAGATGGACATGTCTAGAAGGTCCGGGTACCACGTTCTCCTGGCCCAATCCGGGGCAATTAGGATCATGGTCTTCCGAAACCTTCTCAACCTCCTGATCATTTGAGGAATGACAGGGACCGGAGGGAACGCGTACAGAAGTGGGAACTCCCAGTCCACTACGAACGCATCTCCTAGAGCTCCTCTCGGGGGAAATTCCCTTGAGCAAAATCTGTCGCACTTCCTGTTGATACTGGTGGCGAACAGATCCACTTGAGGGGTTCCCCAAAGGGCGAAGATCTCTTGAAGGACTTCCTGAGCTATCTCCCACTCGTGAGAGACTGTGCTCTGCCTGCTCAGAGCGTCCGCTGTCAAGTTCTTCTCTCCGGCTAGGTGAATTGCCGATAGAGAGATTCCTTCCTGAATTGCCCAAAACCAGAGCTGCATCGCCTCTCTGCACAGTGGTAGTGAGCCTACGCCTCCTCTTTTGTTGAGGTAGTGCATGGCCACTGTATTGTCCGTCATTATTAGGACGTTTCTTCCCCGTACAGACGGCAGAAAAGCCTTCAGCGCTAGTCTGATGGCTCTCAGCTCCAACAGGTTGATATGTAGTCTGGACTCCGATGGAGACCAACGACCGCTGATGGTCAAGTCGTTGGCGTGAGCTCCCCACCCCGTGAGTGAGGCATCCGTGACTACTGTTATCTCCGGCCATGGTTGCCAAAACATTTCTCCTTTCAGGATGTTCTCCCGACAGGCCCACCACTGAAGGTCTCGGGCTACTTTGACCGGGATCCGAAGGAGATCTGTCATCCTTCCTGAGAACTGTGACCACTGAGTTCTCAGTGCCCACTGGAGGGATCTCATTCTCAGGCGAGCCTCCGGCACGAGGAATATGCAGGATGCCATGAGGCCTAGCAACCTCAGAAAGTCGTAGGCTGGGAGATATTGGGCATTCTGAAATCTGATGACCATCTGCAGAATATCTCGAGCCCTCACCTCTGGTGGCAAGGCTTTTCCCAGGGAAGTGTCCAGGACTGCTCCAATGAATTGGAGTCTCTGTGATGGTATCATCTGTGACTTCTTTAAATTGAGGGAGAAGCCCAGCTTGTGAAGGAAGTGGCAAACATAATCTAGTTGTCTCTGAGCCTGTTCCGAAGATACAGCTCTGATCAACCAATCGTCTAGGTAAGGGTAGACATGAATCCCTTCCCTCCTTAGACTTGCAGCCACAACCGACATTAGCTTGGTAAAGACCCTCGGGGCGGAGGTTAGCCCAAATGGCAGAACTCGAAATTGATAATGAGAGCTGCCAATTGCGAACCTCAGGTATCTCCTGTGCCTGGGATGGATCGGCACATGGAAATAAGCGTCCTGGAGGTCTAGAGATACCAACCAGTCCTGAAGCTGGAGGGCCTGAAGGATCTGAGAGAGAGTCACCATCTTGAACTTGTCCTTTCGGAGGAATTTGTTCAATTCCCGTAAGTCTAAGATGGGTCTCAGTCCTCCGTCCTTCTTCGGTATTATGAAGTAGGGGGAGTACCAACCCTTGTTCCTTTCCGCTACAGGTACCAGTTCTATGGCACCTTTCTCTAGCAGGTCTAAAACCTCCTGCAAGAGGAGCGGATCTGGAAGCTTCAAAGGGTTGTTCCCCGGTGGATGACTCTGAGGGATATGTAGGAAGGGCAGGCAGTAACCTTGGGCCACTGTCTCCAGAGCCCAAGCATCTGACGTAATAGCCTGCCATTCCGTCAGATGGTGAGTTAACCTGCCCCCTACTGGTGTTCTGTGAGGGGAGACCTCAGAGTGGTTTTGAAGCGGCTGATGCAGTTGCCGAAGGTAAAGTGGCTCCTGCTCCTGCGGGTGCGGCTTTCTTTCCCCTACCCCGTCCACCACGGGTAAATCTTCCTTGGCCTCTTTGAGCCGGTCGTCCCCTGCCCCTTCCATATGAGGAATAGTAACGAAAGGACCGTCCTCTCCACGATGATCCCGAAGGACGAAAGGTATTCTGACGGATAGCAGCTCCCAATGACTTGGCTGCTGCCTTGGACGTTTGCAGTTTCTCCAAACTGTCATCCGCCTTCTTTCCAAAGAGGGTAGAACCGTCAAAGGGCATATTCAAAAGCCTGGTCTGCACGTCAGAGGCAAAACCAGACTTCCTCAACCACGCATGCCTGCGGATTGTGGTACTTGCCGCCATGGCCCTGCTGATACTGTCAGCAGAATCTAGGCCAGTTTGTAGGGTCTCGCACATCGCATCTTTACCATCCCTGATGATGTTTAAAAATGCGTCCCTTTCCTCTCCTTCTTGGAGGCAGTCAGCCGCTGATGAAGCGCACTCCCAAAGGGTGTGGCTGAACCTAGCGAGCGTACAGGTCGCGTTAATAGACTTTAACGCCATGCTACAGGCAGAAAAAACCTTCTTAGCCATGGCATCATACTTTTTGTCATCCCTATCCTGCGGAGCAGTGGGGTATGCAGATGTGCTGCCTGATGAGGTTGCAGCCTGTACAACCAAGCTCTCAGGAGTAGGGTGTTTTGACAAATATTCAGGGTCAGAACTAGCCACCCTGTATTTTGTTGACAGTTTTTTATTTACTGCCGGGATAATTTCTGGCGTTTCCCAGTTTGTCAAAATCCTTCTCTGTAGAGCAGAGTGAAATGGAACCACAGGATCCTCCTGTGGGCCCTTGTCCAGTATGTCAGTGAGGTCATCCTGCTGAAAGGCAGGAGAAGGTGCAGACCAACCCATAAATTCTATGATTCTAGACATCAGAGCTCTATATGGAGTCTCCGCATGTTCTCCTGGGTCTGGTTTGATAAATTCTGCTTCAGGAGAAGTGTCCAAGCCACTAGCTTCCTGAAGTGCATCCTGAAGATTTTTTAATCTTCCTTCCTCAGAGGCGAAAGTCTCTGGCTCTGGTGATGTGGTCCTCTGTAAATCAATATCTTGGTCTGAATCCTCCCTTTCCTCAAAAATCGAGGTTAAAGGGGGATACATTGGTTTTTGGAATGGTATAAACCCCATTTCCAATGCAGAAGGAGCCATCATCACAGGCCTTGAAAACGTCGATGTCGTCGACACCGACGTGAAAGTACTCGAAGGCGCCGTGAAAAGCGTCGAGAAATGTGTACTAGGCCTCGAAGAACTCGAAAGGATCGGAGTCCTGCTCGAGAACGACGTCGACGTTCTCGGCGTCGAGTCGGAGGTCTTTTGTCTAACCGTTGGCTGTGGAGTAGCCGTGGTTCTTTCCTTCACCGGCGTCGATATCGGCGTCGACGTCGGCGTCGACTCGATCGACTGATGCGCCGATGAATCCTTCGACAACGGCGTCGATGGCGCCGACCTCTGTTTCGAAGGAGTTTTCGACGATGGCGTCGATGATGCTTTATCTCCCGATGGCTCGAGGCGCTTTCGGGTTGACTTTTCCGCCGGGTACTGCGACTCGCGGCGTTTAGATTTTTTGGGTTTTTTACCCGGGGTATCACCCTCAGCTGTCTTCGAGGGGGACGAGGCCGCTTTCTCGAAGACGCTTAGCATCTTTTTCCTGAATTCCTCCCACTCAGCTTGCGAGCTGCGTTTTGTGGGGCAATGAACTCTCTCAGGAGAACTCGACGAAGATGACGAAGGGGATCTCCTACGTCTCTTCTTCGAGTGTCTCGATGTCGACGAGTGGTGGGAGCCACTTCGTGATCTAGATCGAGAGTGTTTTTTATGGTGAGGAGACGAACGTCTCGACTCTACCGAAGAAGCTTTCGAGGAAGTTAAAGTTGACCTACCTCTCTCGAGCTTCCCCCTACGCTCCTTCAAGGCTTTCGCCGTCATGGAAAGGCATTCCTCACACTCCGAACTCTGGTGCGTGATTCCCAGACACCACAAACAGACCCTGTGAGGGTCCGTCAACGACATTTTCTTCCCGCAGTCTCGGCACTTTTTGAAACCGGACCGAGGGGTCGTCGGGTCGGAGGAGGATGCCATCGATATCGAGGTAAATAGTAGTTATTATATACGTTATCTTGACGAGAACTGAGCAACGGTGTTCCGAGGCACAACGAAGCGCGGAAAAACGGAACTGAGCAACGGACGCTGCGCGCGGCCTTTATAGGCAGGATGACGTCGACGTCGGCACGGAGGCCGTCGAGGGTCATCGACTCGGCGATCATCGACGCGCAGCGCCCTCTGGCGAAAAAATTTTCCGAGGCCAGCAAAGCTGAAGGATTTATATCTAAGATAAGGAATACGTCGGAGGACACAATCCCTTCGAAACCTAGGTTTGTGACTGTAAAACAAAATGTTTTTGTAATATTTCTTTGTACCCACTTATTTATGCAGATTAAAAGATCCATTTTGACCTTATTGGCTCGGGCAGTAATAATAGCAGCTTCATCCCGTGGTGTGGTATGCATGCAATCCAATTGACTACCCCTGCCAATCCAAACATATGCATTAAAATGTGGGAAAGCAGGGACACAAGCTCCAATGTTGGTTTCCTATTTTTGGTTTGAGTATTTTTATTCCCAACACTGATTTTTTGGGAGCATTTGCTTATTGTTTATGAGTAAATGTGGCCGACACTCCCCTTATCTGTAGGGCTGTTTACCACCTCAAGACCTTGTTGAGACGACCAGACTCTTCTCTACTCACTTCGAGCTACTACAGGACCTGCAGTGTTGCTTTTGCCACTCTACGAACAGTTGACCATCTTCTTCAAGCCATCAAGGAACAGACTAGACCCAGTGAAGAACATTGTTGCAACTTGAGTGATGGCTCGCCAATGTGGAAGCATCAATAGTACTGACTTGACCCAAAACAAGCACTGTCTTGACCTATTGAAGCCATGGCCTCGCATGTCTTGACCATCAACTCGACACAGCAGATGCAGTTTTGATCAAACTCGACAGACCACCTGTTGGGGCCCATAGACCTGCACACTATTCACAGACAGACCCATCTCAAAGGAGACTTGATGCAGACTCACGACCAGAACAATGCGACTTCATCACCTCAACTGCAGCCAAGTGCCTAGAAGCCAGTCTAGCTCTGTTCAGACTGAAAGACAAACAACCCAAAAGGTATTCAAAGACGCTCTGTTCTCCAGACCACCTTCAAAGACCTCAGTAACTTTTAAGCCCCCGCCTTAGTCATTTAAAAGCAATATTCTTGAATATGGAAGTTTTCTGCTGAAACAAATTGCTTGTACCCCTGTCTTCACCCATCGTGCCTCCTTTATTATCAAAGTCTGCATTTTCCAAGTTGCCTTTAGAGGGTGAGTCATCAATGTTTTTAAATCGGTTGCATGCATTGTTAGTTCTTATTAACATTCACATTTTTATAGAGCCTTGGTTGGGTATTCTTTTATTTTAGTACCATTGTACCATTTTTCTTTGTGTGCAAAGATAATCTCACAAATCTCATGAGGATTTATAGCCTGTACTAAAGAGGCAAAGGAGGTTTACCTGTCAGACTGTATGATTTACTTTAGGATAGGGATATCTGCTGGTTTAGTAGTAGTGAGGTGCTGAATAGGTCTTTTAGACACTACTCACTCCAGTACTCCTGCAGATAATTAATTTTACTATAAACACTGTCCAGGAGCAGAGAGTCAAAAGGAGGAGCTCCACTAGGCCAGGTGTAAAATCTCTGATTTAGAGGGGTTATGTTCCAATCTGTTATAACCTACCCAATCGATTAACACTTCCAATCAAAGAACACAGATGTTGCGACTGTTTTTACCACTGCAGAGGGGTGCTGACCCCTCCCCCCTCAAATTAGTACAGATAAGATGATAGGCAGATCAATGGCTCTATTATTGCAGAAATCAAGATTATAGCTCCTTTTTAAAAAGTTAAAAGTGAACATGGCGTGGTGCATTTCTGGGTTGAAATGACCCAGGAAGTGAAGGATGCTTTAAGTATCACACGTATCATGAATATATAAAAATATATTATGAAAAAGAGATACAAAGTGAGAAATGCTTAATTAAATGAATAATGGCTCCCTGAAGGGTAGCACAGTGGCAGACAGATATTTCAAAATGTATACCTTGAGCAAAATGGTGTTTAGTGTGAAAGCCCTGACTCATGCTGATAAGCAACAGAGTCTTTGACAGCATCTCGCAGAGTAATCATTGAATTTGGAAGGTTAATCTTGCAATTTGGCAGGAAAAGCAGACAAGATTGAGGATGGGGTCAGATAAAGGCAGGGAAATTACCAATTTGAACAGAACAGCTGCATTACTTGGCATCACAATTGAGCTTATATTTATTTCTCCACAGTATAAGGGCTAACTAGACTTGGCAAGGCCTCGAGAAGCAGATAAGGGATTGACAGTGATGTGATTAAATGTGTTCTTGGAAAAAGATGAATTATGTAATTCTGTTAATCCGGGTTTAAAATAACCTATCAGTCTATGCTTCAGACAGCAAGTGTTGATGCCAAGTATGCTAATGTGGGCTTGGGGCGCTCCATATAAGTCACCCTATCACAAAGAAGTGAGTTTTTTTCCTTTGACTAAGAGAACCTATCAGAAGCATACTTTGACTAAGTAGTCATTTTGCAGGAGGGTGTTGCATCATCCAAATAAGCCTATATAAGCAGTTTGAAGGCAACTTGTGCTTTGTGCTTTTCCAGAAGTGTCTTGCACTTACATCTATTAAAGACTGCTGTGGAAACCACCCGGGGGCCTGTTTTGTTCCTGTCTCTGAGCCAGAGTTCATCGATGCCAGAAAGCTTGATTAAGAGATCCCCTGTACGCTACCATGCAGAGGAAGATTTGCCGGCCATTGGCATATAGAGGCAAACCAAAAAGGATTTTGTGGCCGACGGTATGGCTTGCCACTGGCAGGTCTAACATACTTTGCCTTTCGTACAATTCCTCTGGCACTGTCAACTGCAAGGACGACAGATTGTGTTCCTTTGCCAGGTGTGAAAACGAGAGTGATATTGAAAAGTTCCAATAAGGAAGAGGTGGATTTTTAGAGGTTTGCTTCCATTTATAGATTGCATTATCAAATCCAGAGTTTTGATGAAAAAGCAGTGTCCGAACATGTAGACATGCAATGCTACGAGTTCAATAGGGAGAAATCTTTTGCTGTCTAGCAAGCAGAATCAAGGTTGGAACCAACAATGCCCAGAGTGGCACAGAGAAACATTCTCTGCCTATACAAGGTACAACAATGGAAAGATATTTAGATTACACAACAACTTTCTCGCTGCGCACATCTCTTAACAAGGAGAATTTCTTGAAGGAACAATCTTCGAAAACTAGAGGATATAGCCAACATCTTATATGCTCCCAAATTATTAGATGAAGTGTAATCAACAAATGGGGACTTGAACATAAAAATAAAAGAAAATGAAATAAAAAAAGCAAAACTGTATTCTGCCAAAAAGGACAATTAAAACACTGAAAACAGGCACAATCCCACAAAAGACCTTGGAGTGAAATTACTTTACAGGGAACGATGAAATAAAAATAAAAATATTGAAATGTAACACTAGAAAGTGGACGAAAATTAAACTTCATAGCTGAACACTGAGAGCTTGAAAAATAACTCATTTGCTAAGGAAATCCTAGTTGCCAACCTCTGATTTTGTGGGTATTAAAAGGAGCATCATGGAAAGAGTCTACGGGCTGAAGCCAGGGTCTGCCGGAGCACCCAGAGAGCTGATCAATCCAAGAAGGAACAACCTACAGCGATAAAGGCCTAGGGGCAGATTTTCTGATGTACAGTGGAAATCCGCTACCAGTAACACAGGGCAAAACAAAAACATTAACCAATCACTGCAAAGGGCACATGGCTCGGTGATCAATGAAGAGGCGACATATGGCAACACTAGTAGAGTCAAATGATTGCCGGTCTAGCGAGTTATCTAGTTGTTACCACATGTGTCAGTAAATGAAACATATGGCATGAACGCTTCCAACAGCCTAAATCATAATGCCTCCGCACAATTTCCCTTAGTGTATCGTACATCACAGTGTGGCCTGTGAAATGAGATCACCTGAATATTTAAACAGGTGGAATGCATTGCCAGATATTTTTGGGAAGGTTATTTTCCTAGAGTAGTGCAAGGAGATCTGCTTATTTGGGCAGTTAGGGAACAAACAGTCAAGCACTTTTCCAGAAGCCATCTCCTCTAAAGACCAAGCCTCCTGCGTCAAATCTAAAGGAAGAACTGGTAGGCCCATGGCAATAGAGACCGCTTCAAGTGAGTAAAAAGCACCAAAGGACTGTGGCAAACATGGCCAAATGGGTCTGAAATGCAAGAGTATGCTCCAGTGCAGTATAGGTCTGGGACATTTTATTGGTTTTATTTCTTATACTTTTGCATTGGAATCTATACCATTGGCACGGTACGTAAAAAGGACATCATTAACTTCTGCAGCCGTGCAGTTACTGGCAGTACTCTTTTGAAAGTAAAATGTACCTGGAATCACTGAAGCCATGCTGTACTTCCACTGTCCGTTCAATGTTCAGGGCCATAACAAAGTCAAAGATCAGTGCAGTTTCGGGGACCACAGGCAAGTTGATTTTGGGCAAAAGAAGCCCTTTGCACCCACATGTTGTCTTCATGTGTGCTAAGGGATGAGCTACAAGTGCAGGAGCAAAAAACAAAGGGGGAGAGGGGCATAGGCAGAGCTGCATTTAGGCTGCTGGGAATGAGCGCTTGTACCATTGAACACAGAAACATTCAGAGGATACCGATTACAAAAGCCCCCACCATCCCAACACCCAAACCAGGCTGCTAAGTAATTATACATAAAAAAAACATGCCACAAGGAGCTTTCCGTGATAAAGACAACTTTTTTCTGTGCCCGGAAATGCTCACGATACCTCCCAAAGGAATTTGAAACAGGTACCTGGGGCATGTAGTGGGAGTAGGGGTAGTAGTTTTTGACCTTGTGTCAGTCTACAGACGAGAATTACTGAGCCCCTGCTTCCTTGAAACTAGAAAAGCTGAAAATCTGAAAACAGACTGTCGACGTGTTTTAACACAGTGGAAAAACAATTCTTCAGGATCCTAATCGAAAGACTCATTAGCTACCTGTGTTTTAAGACTTTCTCCCTCATATGCGGAAGGTCGACGTCAGAGGATTAATATGGACATGTTTCTACAGATGCCAGATTCCTTAAGACTAAAACCTTTGTAATAACCATGAGTTATCAAACTTAATAGAAAAATATTTAACAGCCTCAGAAGGATAAAAGGCAGATTCAGAACAGGCTGCGACTTCAACACCGATATATGAGGCGACTGCAAACACCACTGAGTTACCCCATCAGCTCCAAGACCTGCAGGAATCTTTCTTAGAAGGCAGTAATCTACAACATAACTAGTGTCAAATTGTATGAGATTTGTAGAAAATAAAACACCAAAATAATTATGCATAGGGAGCTCTCAAGCTACTGGCTGTGTAAATGTGCGTTTCTTTTTTCAGTGGAAGAGTAAGTATTATGTGGAGAAATTAGAACTGGCATAGAGGTGGTGTGCGGACCGAGCACTGGCAGAGAAGCACCTTCACTCTGTATTTAATTTGCTTCCATTGCGAGGACATCTGAGAAATTAAGAGTGTGGCAGTCTTGATCAAGACTAAAAAACTGGCTGCAAACAATGCGTATACCATCTCTTCTAAAGGTACACAGAGTACAAACAGCCAAGTTTCAAGCTACTAGCCAGACACAAAGTGACTCACCCCTCTGTTCGCCACTTGCACATGGCTCACCATATTTCACTAGCCAAGAGTTGGTCATCACTATCAACCATCAACTGCTAGTGGTGAATGCAAATTTTAAAGGCCTGAAGTATAGTTGGGCTATTTTGAATCCCAAAATTAGAGCACAGTGAAATTAGGCACCCAAACATTCTTGCTTATGTCTAAGTTAATTAAAGATGATTTGGGCTCTTGCATCTATTATTCTGTTGCTCCAGTTGTACACTGCTCCAAATAAAGACATGCGCTTGTTATCAGCATCCCACAGACCCTGCCTCGCCCATAAAAACCTCTTACCTGCCCCCCCCCCCCCCCCCCCCCAACGCCAAGCCTTTTTCTCCTAGTTGCCAGGGCTCCATTGCCATATACGCCTCTGTAATAGTGATAGAAAAGGGACGTGGTCCCTATTTTATTATTCCTATGCCCACAGGGATTTTTTTGTTGTTGACAGGAGATTGGGCATGCAGACTATGCACAGTGCCCAGAGACTTGTTCTGCACAGGCTGCGCAGCAGGAAGCATAAGCGCGGAGAAGCTTTCCTTCCCATGAGGCTGCCTCCGGTGGCTGGCGTGCACCAGGAGGGCCTCAGGAGCAAAAGGAGCTCCTGTTGCAGAAGCGGGGGAAACAGCGAGGAGCTACAGAAGCAGAGGTCCACGGAGCCACAGAAGCAGTGGTCCGGCGAGCAGCAAGGGGATTGGATGCGCATGTCTTATCCACTGAGTTCACAGTCTGGTAGTGAGCCCCGGAGTGCTCATCATCCGCTCGAGTGGTCATGGCAAGCGTTTCCAAGTAAGCATCACTCGCTTATGAGTGAAAGTGGTTCTAAAACTGATTTTGAATACCAAACTATTGAAAAGTAGAGAAAGCCTTAAATGACTAACTTTAAACGTGTGATTTTGTGGTATACCCAGCAACCCGATGGGGCAATATTAAGAACTAATACCTTCAAGCATTGCCCAAGCCACGAGAGACTAAAATCAAGGCAATTAAAATCGATATTGACAATGTCAAAAGGCGGCTAATGAAAGGTCCATATAAGTTGTGAAACTTGTTGCCCATACTTTGTACAGCATACGTCAATAGCTGGGATAAACTCACATTGCCAAAGCCAAGGGCGGAACAGAATAAGACCCTATCCTTGTCAGTGTTTGGTTACGTGTGCAGTGGGGAAACAAGAGTGGCAAAATGTTGCCCTTCTGGAAAAGGTTATTCAGAAGGGGAGGAGCATTGTTCACAGACAAGTATTAAAGAGCACCAATGTGAATCTTGTTTTCGCTGAAGAACTCTTAAACGTTTGAAGCTGAATAACAGTGAAGTTTTTGTGAACCTTTTGTCAGTTGATTTTAACCACAAAAGCACTTGTTGTGAAACGAGGTTCGGGCAGGAAGGCATACCTGGAATGCAAACCTTTGAAAGAGTAGGCCTGGCATGGGAGTAAACCAGGTTTGAGTTGGTGTAGTAGCCCTGGAATGGGAGTAAACCAAGTTGATGAAGTGCTATAATGTGATCCTGACAAAGACAATTTATGTTGCCTGTGGTACTGAAGAAAGAACTTCGTAAAGCTGCTTTAAAAGAGTTCTATTTCTTTAGAACTCTTCTGTTGTGGCAGATCATCCTGACCACCACAATTGTTGCTATTGATGTACTGCGAAAATGCCCATTTATCTGAAGAGGATATATCTTACACTTGTGCAAGAAAGAGAAATCACTTTCTCTTTTCTTTGTTGAATCACTGGAATATTGAAATTTACTGTTAAGTTCAAATTGCAAAGAACGGTGTTTGAACTCTGTTGCAAATTAGGATTTCTTTTGGTAATGTGGAGCAAATCCTGCTTAAATCTAGGGAAATTCGTCCAGGTTACAGGGAAAGAATGTTGGTACATTACAAACTCAATTGTTATACTAAATTTTGATGCCTTTGAACTGCCATGCATTACCCAATTTATTTATTTTATGTATAAGTGTGAGGGACAGATCTCCTTTGTTAAAGTGTTTCCTTTTTAGTTTATTTTAGGTAGAGAAATCCTCTTCAAGGTAGGGCTAGTGAGGTTTTCATCCAACTTTCTAATTGAATAAAAATGGCATTTCTTCAAAATCCTTCACAAAGACGTCCGCCTCACATTTCTGACATCTCACACGTGGTAGAAGCCAAACCCCTAGAGGGGCAGCTTCAGCCACAAAACAATGAGTTGGTCTTATGGGTTTCCTCACGTCTTCTAAGAAGGAGGCTGCTTGACATACACACATGCATGGGGGAACAACATCAGAATGTGGGTGCTCTCCACAGTCAAGGAGGGCATTACATTTAGTTCCTTCAGAGACACTGCGATATTCCTCCAAAATGCAGAACAGTACCGTCAGATCCTCATCTACTACTGCAAGAGGAGATTCAATCCTTGTTGCTAAAGAGAGCCAAAGAGGTGCCTCCAAAGCAGGTAAACAAAGGAATGTATCTCTATACTTTCAGGATCCCAAGAAAGATGAGACAAAAAAGTCAGTTTTAAAGTTACGACTGGCAAAGAAATTGGTCAAACCACAAAAGTTCAGTATGACTACACTCCAGGGGGTAATTGCCCTTCAAAAAAGAGGTATTAAATGAATGGCAACATTAGCTATGAAAGAGGCCTACTTTCATATTTCAATTTTCACAGGTCATCAAAATTATCTACGCTTCAAGATAGACCACAAGCATTTTCAATTTTAATATCTTTTGGAAATGCCTTGTCACCTCATGTATTCGCTAAGGTCCTTGCAGTAGTGGCAGCCCACCTGCGCCAGAAATGAATCCCAGTTTACCCGTATCTAGATGACTGGCTAATAACTAGGGAGAGTGCTAAAAGTGACAAAATGGTTTTTAAGGGCAACCTAGAATTCAACCTAAGTACATTTCGAAATTCCAGATCAGTCAGTCCATACAATTGCCAGTTTTTTTTTCCAATACCCTCAAGACAGGGGTGAAATGGCACTTCAAAGATTTGAAGCATGAAGAGATGTCATGTACTATCCAAATAAGAAAACTGACCAATTCTTTTTTCATGATAACAGAGTGAGGAATTACAATCACAAAAGCCATTATTGAGAAATGTATTGTCAGGTGCATACACCAGTATTACACATTGTCCAGCAAAACTCTCCCCATCACCCTAAAAGCGCACGCAATATGATATGGCATTTATAACGCGCCTATACACAGGTGTTTCAAGGCGCGAGAAGGCAAGGGAGGGGTAGCAGAGGGAAGACAGACAACGATCTTACTAGGTCAGGTGTCATTCAGATTGCGCAAGTGCAAGGGAAGGTGGAAAAGAAAAGTGCGGGGGATAATAAATAAACAAGATAAATAAAAGAAACGGGAAGTGCAGTACATGGGAAAATAAATTACCAAAAAATATAGAGCGGCCAGCAGGTGGCAAGTGCAGGGTGAGTGCTGAAATAAGTGCAGGTGGGGGGACTGTAGGGCTACAGAAAACAGTCCCCCAGGTGCGTGGTTGCCAGGGAGGCAGTGCAGGCGTGCATCTGACAGGGCTTGGGCCCCGAGTTCAGAAGGGGCCAGGTAACCAGTGCAGTCTCAGTTTCAGCCAGGAATTCAGCAGGGGAGAGGGGGAGAGAAAGAAGAAGCAAAGAGGATGGTGGTTTTAAGGTGCTTCCGGAACTGAAGGTGGTTCTCCTCAAGTTTCAGGGAGGCAGGGAGGCTGTTCCAGAGGGAGGCCCCAGCCGAAGAGAGAGATCTACCACCAACTTGTTCCTTGGAGAAGCGACTGACCCTGAAGGAGTTGGAGGCGGATGAGCGAAGAGCTTGAGAAGGAAGATATTTAGGAAGAGAGTTGTAGGTATTGAGGCCCCAGAAGGCCTTGTGGACGATGCAGAGTGTTTTGAACTTAATCCTCGCAGCCATTGGAGCCAGTGCAGAGATTTCAGTCCTGGAGAGATACAATCCCTGGGCTTGAGGCCAAGGACAAGTCTTGCAGTCCTGTTCTGGATGAGTTGCAGAGGGAGGAGAGTAGAAGCAGGCAGATTTAGAAAGAGGCTGTTGCAATAGTCCAGCCTTGAGAGAAACAGAGCTCTGGAAACATTGAGCTTCTGGGAGAAGGAGAGGAAAGTAAGAATACATCTGAGGAGGTGTAGCTGGTAGTGTGACTTCTTAGAGACAGAGATGTGAGGAGAGAGAGTGTGGAGTCGAAGATGACCCCAAGGTTTTTGGCCTTGCAGGTGGGCGCAGGAAGAGGGCCATGAGAGGCCGGCAAGAGAGTTACAGCAAAGGAGGGAGTGGGTGTGCCGATGAGCAGAATCTCAGTCGTACTGGCATTAAGGCAGAGGTGAATTGGCGGCACTCCACTCCTGGAAAGCAGACAGTCAGAGATGAGGGACGGAGAAGAGGTGGCCGAAGGAAGCCTGAAAAGGAACGGAGTGTCATCCACATAGCACTGAAAGTTGGGGCAGAGAGCGGCAATGCGGTGGGCAAGGAGTGCCAAGTATTGGTTGAACAGCCAGGGAGAGAGGTTAGACCCCTGGGGCACACCACAGGTAGACAAAAAGATATCCAGGACCCAAGTTGGACCTGCGAGGGTCCGTTAAAGAGGAAGGAGGTCAGCCACGCCAGGGCCTGACCGGTGATACCCAGGTTATCACGGAGACAATTTAGCAGGATGGACTGGTTGACAGTGTCAAATGCAGAAGAGAGATCAAGCAAGAAGAGGACACGAGGTTGGAGATCAGGTCTTCACAGATGTTCAGGAGAGCAGTTTCCGTGCTTATGGCAGCTCTGAAGCCAGACTGATGGTCATGAAGACATCCAACAGATTCAGTGTGGAGATGAAGCTGGGAAATGGCCAGTTTCTCCAGGAGTTTACCCAGGAAGGGAGTGATGGAGATTGGACAATAGTTAGCCGGGCAGGAGGGATCGGCAGAGGGTTTAAGAAGAGGGTGCACAAGGGAGCGCTTCAGGGGGGATGGGAAGACTCCAGTGGCGAAGGAGTGGTTGCAGAAGTCAGCCAAGGCAGGAGCCAGGGTGTCAATGTGGTCCTTGATGGTTTTGGAGGAACAGGGAACAGGAGTGAACCTGTTTTGAACCTCAGCTGCGGAGGTAAGGCGGCTGCAGAAGGGCCAGACGAAGAGCAGGGAGTACAGGGAGGGAGGGGAGAGGAGAGGAGAGTGAGGACAGGATGTCCTGAGTTTTAGAGATGAAGTGAGAAGCCAGTCACACGCAGAGGGCCTTGGAAGGGACAGGAGAGAGAGAGACACTGGCAGGATTGGTCACTTCCTTGCAGGTTTTAAAGAGTTCAGCCGAGTTGTTAGAAGCCGCCGGGACGCAGGCTTGGATATGAGCTCTCTTCTTGGTGAGGACAGAGAGCCGGTATTGCCTGGGCCTTGATATGTACTACAGGGGGGCTACACTTGCTTTCATTCCTAACGCTCAATTGGAGGCAATATGCAAAGCTGCAACATCAAGTTCAGTGCACACATTCACACAATATCCTGTTGATACTACAGCACAAACTGATTCTTAAGTAGGAAAAGCAATCTTAAAACATGTATTCGCAACTAGCCCTCGAGCCCCTTCACCATCTTCAGGTACTGCCTTGTAGTCTATGTGTAGTATGTGAATCTAAGGAGCTTTACAAGCCTCAGAAGGCCAATATTACTTAATTACTTTAACCAGTAGAAGCGTTTCTGTGGCTTGTATCTGTCTAGAATCACATGCACCTGCCCATCCTCCCCCTCTTGGGTGCAAAAGGCACAATAGAAAAACAATTCCATACACACCTATTCACATACCTGAGGTTAGAAAAGGAACAATCAGATGACGTTGATGCGTGAGGGAGCACAGGCACACATATTTTAGGGATGGTGTTATAGGAAAACCACTCTAAGAATTTGAAGTAGTAACAGTCCACACCAACCACAAGGCCACTTTAACTGAGCCGCACCACCACCAATCACCTCACTACAGCACACTTATGACACCACAAATGACATCACTAATAGCAATGACATCTTTTGAAACGTGACCACACAGATGAAATTACAACACTAATGTCACATATCACTAATGGCATCTGTGTAGCACAAATTACAAACAAAAGTGATAGTGATACAATCTTTATATAAAAATACTACTCCACTTAAAAAAAAAAAAACTTTCAGGTTCTTTTTTTGTCTTATTTTCACATCTGCCTCCTTATACTTCAAATAGTCACTTTTTAGTCATCACACAATAATAGACAAGTATATCCTAATCAAAAAGATTCCACGGAAGTTATTTGATTTGAATGTTGGTCCTTACATTTGTACTTTTTGCAAGAAGTCAAGTTGCAAAGTTACAAAGTTGCAAACTAACGATTTGAAAACAAGCAACGTTGTCTTTCAGGATATATCAAAATAATGTCTGTATGGAACAAGTTACTTACCTGTAACTGTTGTTCTCCAGCATGGGTCTGTCATGGATTCACACGCTCATTAATATTCCCCGTTGTCAGCCCAAGAATCCTCAGTAAAAGAAAAAACAGCATCACTTTCAAACTGTCTTTCTCCCATAAACCAATCACTGAGGTCTGGGTCATACTGTCCCCAGCCCATGACTGCCCTCTGCACAAACCCCTCCTCTGGCAGCCATCTTCAGATTTGGTATCACATAAAGTAGCAGTATGACCAAGAAGAGAGCGGCAGGATTGATTGATATTTTATTTCTATTGCGCTCGTACACAAGTGTTTCAGAGCACGACAAGGCAAGGGAGGGGAATAGGGGAGAACAAAACAGCGATCTTACTAGGCCCAGTGACATTGAGAACGCGCAAGTGCATGGGGGAGGGGGAAAGTTCGGGGGAGGGGGAAAGTGCATGAAAGGGGGGAGAAGTGGAAAGTGTGAAGCAGAGAAACAGAAAAATAACAATAAATAAATAATAAAGGCAACAAAACAGTAATAATGCAGCCAGCAATTTGCAAGTACGAGGTTTAAAGCAGCAGACAGGTTAGGTCTGATAAGTGCAGGAAGAAAAAGGGGGGGCTGTATGGGTACAGATACAGACCCCAGTGCAAGGGGTGGCCCGGCAGCAGTGCGGGAGGGTGGCAGGGTGAGCAGGTACCTGGGCCAGAAGGACAGAGGGTGGTCAGGTGCACGCAGCCATAAGAGAGAACAGATCAGCAGGGGAGAGGGGGAGTGAAGGCAGAAGAAAAGAGGAAGGTCTTAAGGTGCTTCCAGAACCAGAGATGGTTCTCCTCAAGTTTTAGAGTGTCAGGGAGGCTGTTCCAGAGGGAGGCCCCAGCCGAAGACAGATCTACCCCCAGCGCGTTTCTTTGAAAAATGACTGACCCTGAGGGAGATGGAGGTAGAGGAGCGAAGAGTTGAAGAGGGGAGGTATTTGCGGAGGGATAGCAGAAGGTATTTTGGACCCAGGCCCCAGAAAGCCATGTGGACAATGCAGAGGGTTTTGAAGGTGGTAGGGTTTTCATGTGAATCCATGCCGGACCCATGCAGGAGAACAACAGTTACAGGTAACTAACTTGTTCCTTCTCCAGCATGGGGTCTGGCATGGATTCACATGCTCATGAATAAATACATAGCGGTACATAAATACACAACCACAGGAGGTGGCAAGGCTCAACAGAAGTAATTACTCTGACCTCTGGACCAGGCTCACCTTCAAGCAAACAGGTTGCACAGCACTGCTTGGCCGACCCAAGACTCCTCTTTGCAATCCCTGTCGATGCAGTAGAATCTTTTGAAGGTGTACGTAGACCCCCACGTAGCAGCCCTGCAGATGTCCAGCAGGGACACACCAGATAGAAACGCTGTCATTGCTCTGGTAGAACAGGCTCTCAGACGGTCAGGCAGCGGTCGGTTTGCCAGCCGGTGACGAGTGATGCAGCCGGAGAGCCACCTGGAGATGGAAGCCCAGGACCAAAGTTCACAAAAAGTGGAGATGTCTTCCGGAAAGTGTTAGTGTGAGTCACATAGAACTTCAGCACACGCACCACATCCAGCAGGTGCAAACTCCTTTCAGCCTGCGACGAAGGCGTCGGAAATAACACAAAAAGGTTTGTCGAGATGGAATTCCAACAGAACCTTCGGCATGAAGGAGGGGTGCGCCCCAAGAACCACCCTCGAATCACGAAAAGTCAGAAAAGGCTGCTTGCAGGACAGGGCCCGGATCTTACCTATTCTCCTGACAGAGATGATGACCACGAGGAAAGCAGTCTTCCATGAAAGGTAATTGAGCGGGGCTTGATGCATATGCTTTAAAGGGGCCCCCACATGAGCCTCGTCAGAACCACGTTGAGTTCCGAAACAAGGCGGGCACCTTCACCGGTGGGAACAATCAGAACAGCCCTTTAAGGACCTTCTTGACCAGACGGTGTGACCAAAGCAAAGACCGTCTCAGGGACCTTGTGTAGCTGGAGATAGCCGCCAGATGCACCTTGATGGTGTTATGCGCAAGCCCCACCTTGGCCAAGGACAATCCGTATGGAAGGATCTGGGTGGGCCGTGACCCTCAGAGGGTGGATTCTCTTTCCAGCACTACGTTGCAAAGCTCTTCCACTTGTGCCCGTAGCACCATGAGTCGACGATGATTTGGTCCTGGCAAGGACCTCCATGCAGTGCGCCGGAAGCTTGTACCCACCAAACTCTAAGGCTGCAGGAGCCAAGCCTTCAGGTTCAGCGATCCTGGGTCGTGATGTAGGATTGCACCTCCTTCTCTGGTAAGCAGATCCGCAACCACTGGCAGCTTGACTGGGGAGGATGCTGACAGGCTGAGAAGGTCCGGTTACCAAATCTGCCACGGCCATGCCGGGGTGACGAGGATCATCTTGCACCAGCACTGTTTGAGTCGACTGAGGACTCGCAGCAGGAGTGGCAACGGAGGAAACGCATACAGGAACAGGCCTTCCCACAGGAAGGTGAATGCGTCCCCCATGCTCTTTGGCTGGCGGAACCTGCTGGCGAATCTCTGGCATTTGGAGTTTGTCGCCGTCGCAAACAGGTCGATCGGAAGTCTGCCCCACTTGAGGAAGAGACTGTCCGCTTGATCCTGCCGAAGCTCCCACTCGTGGCAAGAAAGTAGTTCCCATCTGAGGGAGTCGACGATGGTGTTCTTGACTCCGCCAGGTGAAAAGGAATGAGGAACATCCCCAGGGCGTCGGCCCAGTGCCACAATTCCAGCGCCACTCTGGAGAGAGGTGGGGGACCTGGTTGCTCCTGCTTCCTGATGTAGAACATCGTGGTGGTATTTTTCTGTGAAGACCCTCATCACCTTGTCCTTGAGGGTCGGAAATAACCTGAGGGCCCAGAGCACTGCCCGCAGCTCCAGGACAACAATGTGGAGATCTCTCTCTTCTGCTAGCCACAGGCCTCTGGCGTGGAGATGCTCCCCAGGCCTCCAGGCAAGCGTCTGTGGTGACCATCTCTTGGTAAGGAGGGCTCTGGAAATTCCAGCCCCAGGCAATGTTGGAGCGCACGCCCTCACCACCTTATCACTCGACGGAACTCCTGGTCAAGGACAATCTTGTCATCGAAGCTTCCGGACACCTGGATCCAACGAGCATCCACAAGGGGTTGTATACACAACCTGCAAAGTCTGGTCAGGTAGATACACAACATCATGCCCAGCAATGACTTCATAGTCCTCACTGTGGCGATCTGCAGTACCAACAGAAGTAGCACCTTGCCCAGAATGGACCCTATCCTGTCCTCCGAGGGAGCCACAAGGCAGGAGACCATGTTGAGCCTGGACCCCAGGAACAGAGAGTCTTGAAATGGAATCAAGCAGGACTTCAGATAGTTTACGGAGACCCCCCAGATCCGTCAGCAGCCTGACGGTCCTCTCTGCATGATCGACAGTGATCTCCCTTGACTTGGCAGGATGAGCCAGATTTGAGGTATGGGTACACATTTATCCCCTTAAGGCGCAGATGGGCCGCCGCTGGTGGCAGGCACTTCGTAAAGGCCCTGGGCACCGACTTTAGTCCGAAGGGAAGGGCCTTGAACTGGTAGTGCATTCCCTGTACGACAAAGCATAGGAACTTGCAATGTTTTTCATGAATGGGGACGTGGAAGTACACGTCCTCTAGATCCAGCGACAACAGGAAGTCTCCCTCCTCCAGTTGGCTGCAACGTGACCATCCTGATTTTTTAGGACTTAATGTACGCGAGTCGTCATAGGTCGAGAAAGGACCTCCAGCCCCTGTTCCTTTTTTACTAAGTAGTATCTGGAGTAAACACCAGAGCCACAGAGCCGCTTTTGGACCAGCTCTATCGCCCCCTTTTTTAAGATAGCCCGAACGTCTAGCCACAGCTGAGGGATGTGTTGTTCCTGCTGAGCCACCGGTGGTATCCGTGGACACTTTCACTGAAACTCCAAAGTGTGCCAGTGGGCGAGAGCGTCCAGCACCCATTGATCTGTGGAAATATTTTCCCACATGCTGACTAAGTTACCCTGCCAGCCTCCCACCGGGATGCAGGGGTGGGGCCCCCCACCCCCGACGTCTGGGCCGGTTCAATCCTGCTTGGAGGCCTGCATGCTGCCTTGGGAGCCTTGACGACAGCCAGCTCCGAAGGCCCTGGACCAGCCCTGGGTTGTGGAACGGGAGGGTTGGAGGTACGAGGAAGAAACCTTTCAATGAACTGGCTGACTTTCCTCCCGAGGAACGAAAGGAAAGAATATGCTGTTGCAGCATGCCCAGGGCACGAGCTGTCTGTCGGTCTTGATGGCCTGCAGCGATTCATCAACGGCCTTTCCAAAGAGATTGTCCGCGTCGAACAGCATGTCCAGGACCCTCAACTGAACTTCCTGCCTAAAGTTGGTGGCCTTCAACCAGCCACGCCGACAGAGGCAGACCCCATTCGGCAGTACCCCATGTCCGCAATGTCCAGGGCCACGGTGATGGTGTGGTCCGACGCCACCTCGTGGCCTGGAGAATCACCAGCGACTCGACCCAGTTGTCCTTGGGGACGAATTCCAGTAGCAGGGCCATCTTGTACCATAACTCCTGGCCAGGATCGGCAAAGCGTTCGCCGCCTTGACCGTCGTAGTCGCTAAGTATATGACCTTCCTACCCACTGTGTCCAACTTCTTCCCTTCACTGTCTGGGGGAACGGAGGCCGAGGATGAATGGCTGGATGACTTCTACCGTGCAGCCGGCGAGACAACCGTGTCTGGTCATGGCTGTGACCGCAGACACTTAGGCACAGAATCCGGCACCCAGTATTTCTTCTCCCACTGGTCTCTTTTCAATGGGGCTGAGGCAGGGTTTTTCAGCAGCGCCAGTCCCTCATCCCGTACATCGTCCGGGAGAGGCACTGCCAGAATGGTTTTCCTTTTCAACCTCCCAGTGTTGATAAAAAGAAGCCCTCCTTCGTCTCCTCCGGTGTGAGCTGGCAGAGTTACGACGCACGGCAAACACACTGTGGAATGAACGCACTTCGTCCGAAGGGAGAAACCCTCTCTGTGTTCGTCCCCGTATCCCTGGGGGGCTGAGGGGGGTTAGGGCACGTGTGGCAGCTGGTGAGGCGGCGTAGGGGGCTGCTTCCGTTTCTTCGGCGGTGGCGGGCCCTGTGTCAATGGGGCCGGTGATGCCGTCGCCATCCTCTTCCGTATTCCGTATCTCCGACATGTGTGTGGAGTCGAAAGCATGTCCTGTGACAAACCGCTGGGAGGTGTCGGGAGAGCAGGCTTGCTGGGCCCAGCACCTACATCGTCGTCTCCCCCCTTTTTTACATCCAGAGGGGTCGGTCTCAGGCAGGGACGGCATCCTCTTCTTTGGGGTCTTTTCCACTGGTTTGGCCAAAGCCTCCCGCCTGGGAAGAAGAGCCACTCTGGCCGCCATTGGGGCACCCTGGACCGGGTCAGCCCCTTTCGCATTCGAAAGGGCAGCTGATACAACTCGATAGTGGACTATTTAGCCTCGATCACCTGGGACTTCACGGGCAGGTTGGACACCTTACCCTGCGGCTTGGTCTTATCCGTTGCTCCCGCAGCTTCCCAGGGGTAGCGGACTTCCTCTTCGACAAAGAACTGGAGCGATGGATGGAGAGGGAAGCCGATGGAGAAGATTAGCGCACCCTGTTCGTCGGAGACCCGCTTGCATGGCGACCCCGACTGAAACAGACTCGCGGTACTTGGCCTTGTCTTGGGCCCCCCCTAGCCCTCCCCCACCCCCCCAACCTACCCCCTCCCCCCCCACCCCCTCCCACCTACCCCCCCCCACCTACCCCCGCCCCCCCTTCCCCCCCACCCCCCCCGCCCCCCCCACCTACCCCCTCCCCCCTCCCCAACCCCCCATCCCCCCACCTACCCCCTCCCCCCCTCCCCAACACCCCACCCCCCACCTACCCCCTCCCCCCCTCCCTACCCCTTCCCTCCCCCCCTACCCCCTCCCCCCTCCCCGCCCCCCCACCTACCCCCTCCCCCCCCCACCCCCCCCACCTACCTCCTCCCCCCTCCCGCCGCCCCCCCCACCTACCCCCTCCCCCCTCCCCGCCCCAAGGACGGAGCACCATGAAAGGACTTAGAAGCCTGCTCCGAATGGCTGGATCTGGGTGCGGCATGCCCCTGTGAACCACACAGGGGTAGAGGCCTTGACGCTGAGCCATGCTGCCAATCTGCTGTGCCGATCCTTGATGGTACGCTTGGTAAACCAAGACAGATCTCGCAATACTCCTCCTTGTGTACCGGGTAGAGGCAATAGAGACACTGGGAATGCTTGTCCTCCACAAACACTTTCCTCAAACCGCAGTTGGTGCAGAGCTTGATGAGGGATCCCCCCGTCCTTCCCCCCCAACATGGTCCAGCGTGCGGTGTAGGCCCGATGGCCTTCTGGAATATTCCAAGAAAAAAGAAAAAAAAAAAAAACACTTGACGATTCTATGCTTGAGGGCCGTTGAAAGATGCCAACAAATGGGTCCCTGTTTGCCGGATGAAGAGATGAAGGAGCACACAGGCTCAAACAAAAATACGAATTTCCAAGCAAAAAAGGGTGAAAATGGAGAAAAGCTCTAAGAGCGAAACACAAGGACTCCCAAATCTTGGATGTGTGGTAATGTGGTAAAAATCAGAAGCTGGTTGCCAGAGGAGGGGCTTAGGTTGAGGGCAGGCATTGGCTGGGGGCAGTATGACCCACAGCTCAGTCACTGGTTTATAGGAGAAAGACAGTTTGAAAGTGAAACAGTTTTCTTTTACCGAGGATTCCCAGCCTGACTGGGAATATTCATGAGCATGTGAATCCATGCCAGACCCAATGCTGGAGAAGAACAAGTTACTTCTTACCTTGTAACGTTCTTTCGACGGGATGTTCCTCCGACGTGTTCCTCATCTTAGATATCTCCTTCCAGCTCTGCTGGCCTCGGAAAATTTTTTCTCTCTAGAGGGCGCTGCGCGTCGACGTCCTTTGAGTTGATGTCCCTCGACAGCCGCCGTATCGACGCCGACGTCATCCTGGCTATAAAGGCAGCGCGCAGCGCCCGTTACTCAGTTCCGTTTTGTAGCCCCCAATAATGCTTTCTGGACTAAACTAATCACCCTGAAGGAGCGTAAGCTGTAACAACAAGGGAAGTAGAACTGCAGGGATGGATGGGAGGGTCGATGAGGAATACGTCGGAGGAACATCCCCTCGAAAGAACGTTACAAGGTAAGAAGTAACTTGTTCATCGAAGGGATTGTGTCCTCCGACGTATTCCTCATCTTAGATATGCTCCCATAGCAGTATTCTATTATTGGAGGATGGAGTACTGACTTCATGCTGTCTTCTATTGATAATTAGAATGCAGTACAGCCCTTCCAAACCTAGTCTCTTGACTGGAGGAGGAATCCAAGTTGTAAAATCGTGTAAAGGTATGGACAGACGACCATGTAGCGGCCGCACAGATGTCTTTAACCGGCACACCTCTTTTGAGGGCTGATGAAGCTGCAATACCTCTGGTCGAATGAGCCCTAAGGTTTTGAGGGGGCTCTTTTCCTGCCAATTTATAACATTCCAGAATGGCTAGAATGATCCATCTGGAAATGGTCTGCTTAGTTATTGGTAACCCCAGCTTGTGACCTGTGTAACCTACAAACAGCTGGTCTGCCTGTCTTATCCTGGCTAGTCTACTGATGTAAAAACTTAAAGCCCTTCTAGGGTCTAGCCTGTGTAACCTCTCTTCCTCTTTCCCCGGGTGAGGAGGAGGATAGAAAGATGGTAGTGTAATCTTCTGAGTGATATGGAATTCAGAAACCACCTTTGGGAGGAAATTAGGCTTCACTTGCAGGACAACTTTGTCTTTGTGAAAGATAGTGTGAGGGGGTTTACAAGAAAGAGCTTGTAATTCGCTCACCCTTCTAGCAGATGTAAGTGCTATTAATAAAACAGTTTTAAGGGTAAGGAATCTTAACGAACAAGAATGGAGTGGTTCAAAAGATGTGCCCATCAGGAAAGTTAGGACTAAGTTTAAATCCCATAGGGGAACTTGGAATGGTCTTGGGGGTTAAACATTGGTTAACCCCTTAAGAAATTGTATTACCAAGGGTAACTTGAAATAGGATGGTTCTTCCGCAGTGCGCTTAAAGATGGATAGCGCTGCGAGATGGCCCTTAATGGTGCCAACTTGAAGGCCTGAATTTGCCAAATATAGTAGGAAGGACAAAACCATTGGTGTTCCACATGAAAAAGGGTTGATATTCTGTTCTCTACACCAGCTGCAAAATCTGTTCCAACGGCAGCGGTATAAAGACTTTGTTGCTGGCCTCTTTGCCGAAAGCAACACCTCAATATCATCATCAGGGAGGTCCCAATCCTTGTACCTCAGCCTTTCAGAAGCCAAGCGTGAAGGTTGAGGGTTTTGATGTCTGGATGGAGAACCTGACCTCCCTTCTGAGAGAGTAGGTTCTCTCTGAGTGGAAGTCGAATTGGAGGGCAGATGGACAAGTCTAGAAGGTCCGGGTACCACGATCTCCTGGCCCAATCCGGGGCAATTAGGATCATGGTTCTCCAGAATCTTCTCAACCACCTGATCATTTGAGGAATGACAGGGACCGGTGGGAACGCGTACAGAAGCGGAAACTCCCAGTCCACTATGAACGCGTCTCCCAGAGCTCCTCTCGGGGGAAATTCCCTTGAGCAGAACAGATCGCATTTCCTGTTGAGGCTGGTGGCGAACAGGTCTACCTGAGGGGTTCCCCAAAGGGCGAAGATCTCTTGAAGGACTTCCTGAGCTAGCTCCCACTCGTGGGAGACTGTGCTCTGCCTGCTCAGAGCGTCCGCTGTCAAGTTCTTCTCTCCGGCTAGGTGAACTGCCGATAGAGAGATTCCTTCTTGGATTGCCCAAAACCAGAGCTGCATCGCCTCTCTGCACAGGGGTAGTGATCCTACGCCTCCTCTTTTGTTGAGGTAATGCATGGCCACCGTGTTGTCCGTCATTATCGGGACGTTTTTCCCTTGTACAGCTGGCAGGAACGCCTTCAGCGCAAGTCTGATAGCTCTCAGCTCTAACAGGTTGATATGTAGTCTGGATTCCGATAGAGACCAACGACTGCTGATGGTCAAGTCGTTGGCGTGGGCTCCCCCCACCCCGTGAGTGAGGCATCCGTGACTACTGTTATCTCCGGCCATGGTTGCCAAAACTGTTCTCCTTTCAGAATGTTCTCCTGACAGGCCCACCACTGAAGGTCTCGAGCTATTCTGTCGGGAACCTGAAGAAGATCTGTCATTCTCCCTGAGAAATGTGACCACTGAGTCCTCAGTGCCCACTGGAGGGAACTCATTCTCAGGCGAGCCTCTGGCACTAGGAAAATGCAGGATGCCATGAGGCCTAGCAACCTCAAAAAGTCAAAGGCTGGGAGACGTTGGGCATGTTGGAACTTGGTAACCATCTGTAGAATATCTTGAGCCCTCACCTCTGGTGGCGAGGCTTTTCCCAGGGAAGTGTCCAGGATCGCTCCTATGAACTGGAGTCTCTGCAATGGTATCATTTGTGACTTCTTTAAATTGAGGGAGAAACCCAGTCTGAAGGGAGTGGCACACGTGATTTAGCTGGATCTGAGCTTGTTCCGAAGAAACAGCCCTGATCAACCAATCGTCCAGGAAGAGGTAGACGTAAATCCCTTCCCTCCTTAGACTTGCCGCCACTACCGACATTAACTTGGTGAAGACCCTCGGGGCGGAGGTCAGCCCAAATGGCAGCACTCGAAATTGATAGTGAGAGTTGCCAATTGCGAACCTCAGGTATTTCCTGTGTTTGAGATGGATAGGCACATGGAAATAAGCGTCCTGAAGGTCCAGAGATACCAACCAGTCCTGGAACTGAAGGGCCTGGAGGATCTGAGAAAGAGTGACCATCTTGAATTTGTCTTTCCTGAGAAATTTGTTCAATTCTCGCAAGTCCAAGATGGGTCTCAGTCCTCCGTCTTTCTTCGGAATGAGAAAGTAAGGGGAGTACCAGCCCTTGTTCCTCTCCGCTACAGGTACCGGTTCTATGGCACCGGTTCTATGGCACCTTTCTCTAGCAGGTCTAAAATTTCCTGCAAGAGGAGCGGATCTGGAGCTTTCTGAGAGCTGATCCCCGGTGGATGACTGAGGTATACGTAGGAAAGGTAGGCAGTAACCTTGGGCAACTGTTTCCAATGCCCAAGCATCTGACGTGATAGCCTGCCATACCACCAGATGTTGAGTCAACCTGCCTCCTACAGGTGTCCTGTGAGGGAAGTCCTCAGAGTGGTTTTGGGGCGGCTGATGCAGATGACGATGGTAAAGAGGCACCTGCTATTGCTGCGGCTTTTGGATATCTACCTCGTCCACCTCGGGTAGTTCTTCTTTGTCCCCTTTGAGCCAGTCGTCCTCTACCTCTTCCGAATGCGGAGTAGAAGCGAAAGGACTTGCCCCTCGCAGAGGTTCCTGTGGGACGAAAAGGTGTCTGACCGATTGCAGCTCCTAGGGATTTTGCTGCTGCTTTTGAAGTTTGCAGTTTCTCTAAACTGTCATCCGCCTTTTTCCCCGAACAAAGAAGAGCCATCGAATGGCATGTTCAAGAGCCTGGCTTGCACATCTGGGGCAAAACTTGACTTTCTCAACCAAGCGAATCTCCTGGTTGTTGTACTTGCCGCCATTGCTCTGCTGATACTGTCAGCCGAATCAATGCCCGTCTGGAGGGATTCGCACATAGCGTCTTTACCGTCCTGTATAATATTCAGGAACGCATCCCTTTCTTCTCCCTCCGGGATGCAGTCAGCCGCTGTAGAAGCACACTCCCAAAGTGTATGGCTGAATCTAGCAAGGGTGCAAGTAGCAATAACAGATTTTAACGCCATGCTACATGCCGAAAAGACTTTCTTTGCCATAGCATCATATTTTTTTACCCTGTCCTGCGGGACAGTAGGATAAGCCGTCTTGACATTGGTAGAGGATGCTGCCTGTACCACCAGACTTTCTGGGGATGGGTGTTTAGACAAAAACTCCGGGTCTGTAGAGGATACCCTGTACTTTGTAGACAGTTTTTTATTTACTGCTGGTACGACATCTGGGGTTTCCCAGTTTGTCATGATCTTCCTCTGAAGAGCTTTATGAAAAGGCACCACAGGATCCTCCGGTGGGCCTTTGTCAAGAATATCCGTGAGGTCATCTTGTTGGAACGATTGTGAAGGTGCAGACCACCCCATAAACTCTGTGATCCTGGCCACTAAGGCTCTATAGGGGGTTTCAGCATGTTCCCCTGGGTCTGGCCTAGCAAACTCCACCTCAGGGGAGGTGTCTAACCCACTTGCCTCATGTAAGGAATCATGAAGATCCTTTAACCTGCGTTCTTCAGAGGAAAATTCCTCTCTATTGGGGTTACAGGTCCCTGCAACTCAAATGTGTCTTCCTGTTCAGACAATTCACCCTCTTCCAATATTGAGGACATAGTTCTCAATTGTTCTGAACTCATAAAGGGTGTAAACCCCATTTCCAAGGCAGAGGGTGCCAAACTTGTCATAATCGGCCTCGAAAACGTCAACGTCAAGGCTTCGAGCGTGGCGTCGAAAACAAAGGCGGAGGCCTCGAAGACCTCGACAGAATTGGGATTCTACTCGACAATCTCGAAGCCATCAACGTCGAGGACCTGGTGATAGACACTGGGTGTGTCGTAACCGTGACTTTTCTTGGCGTCGACACCGGTGTCGAAACCGGTGTCGAAGCTGGCGTCGAGTCGACAGACTCGTGTGTCGAAGGTCCCTTCGACAACGGCGTCGAAGACATCGACCTCGACGGAACTTTTGTCGACGGCGTTGACGAAACCTTCTAGGAAGGTTTGGAGGTCATAGTCCTGCTCGAGGGTTCGTGACACGCTCGAGAGGTTTCCTTCGCCGGGTACTGCGACTCGTGGCGTTTTTGACCTTCGGGTCTTTCGACCAGAGCATCGCTCTCGGGAGTCTTCGAGGGGGTCAAGGCCGCTTTCTCGAAGACGCTCATCATATTTTTGCGGAATTCCTCCCATTCAGCCCGGGAACTATGTTTCGTGGGGCACGGGATTCTCTTTGGCGAAACAGAGGAAGACGGAGAAGGGGATCTTCGACGTCTCCTCTTCGAGTGCTTCGATCTCGAGGAGTGATGAGAACCACTCCGAGATCTGGAGCGCGAATGGTGACGAGGAGACGAATGTCTCGACTTCGTCGACGAAGAAGAAGCTTTAAAAGTCTTACCTTTCTCCAGCTTCCCCCTACGCTCCTTCAGGGCCTTAGCTGTCATGGACATACAGTCCTCGCACTCCGAACAATGGTGTTCAGCTCCCAAACACCACAGACAAACTCTGTGAGGGTCAGTCAGCGACATCTTTTTCCCACAATCTCTGCATTTTTTGAAGCCGGATCGAGGAGTTGTCGGTTCCGAAGAAGCCATCGAGTACGGATTGAATAACTCGAGGTAAATCGGTTTAACCTAACAAAACTGAGCAACGGTATTCCGAGGCACTGAGTAAGCGCGGAAAAACAGAACTGAGCAACGGACGCTGCGTGCTTCCTTTATAGCCAGGATGACGTCGGCGTCGATACGGCGGCTGTCGAGGGACATCGACTCGAAGGATGTCGACGCGCAGCGCCCTCTAGAGAGAAAAATGTTTCCGAGGCCAGCAGAGCTGGAAGGAGATATCTAAGATGAGGAATACGTCGGAGGACACAATCCCTTCGAAGTAAACAATCACATGTTAAAAAGTCCACACCATACTGTGACGAATCTAGGGAAAAAGTCACCTCTCTCCAAGGGTGAGCCACCCGATAGGGACTAAGGAGGGGAGCCTGCTACACAACACCTACTAGGGGACACAGTAAGTGGGATCCCTCTGGAGGAGATTTCTCCCTTATGGGACAAGCCCACCCAAGAAACAAGTAAAATCATCATCCCACCACATCAGATGGTTGCTTAATGGGCTATTGAGGGGTTAGCTTGTACAAAAGATCCATACACCGTTTTATCATGGCCCACACCGCTTCTGACCCTACCTATGCCCAATTCCCATGAAAGACAGTGAAGGGACCAGTCCTCTGGAGAGGCGTTCAGAGTAGAACAAGTTACTCTATTACCTGGTAACGTTCTTTCGATGGGATGGTCCGACGATGTATTCCATATCTATGACAGAATCCCCACAGCTGTGCTGCCTCAGAAAATCTTACGTTGATACGCTGTCCTCGAGGGCCTCGGTCGAGCCAACGACACCGGATGTTATAAGTAGGACGCACGATGCCTGTAGCCTCAGTTGTAGTTTTTTCCCACAACGTGTGGCACCAATCCTCTGCCAGTATGACCACAGAAAGCCTTGTGGAAATGTAAGCTGCAATCGCATAAGAAATTCAGTAGCGGGGCAGGTAGGGAGGGAGCGATATGGAATATTTCGTCGGACCATCCCATCGAAAGAACGTTACCAGGTGAGAGAGTAACTTGTTCTTCGAGGGGTTTGGGTCCTCTGATGTATTCCATATCGATGACAGACTCCCAAAGCAGTACCAACGTATGGAGGAGGGAAAAGAATTTAGAACATAGAAATTTAGAATGCCCAATCAAATTGCAGAGTAAAGGACCGCCTTGCCAAAGGTCAGATCCTGCCCATGGATAGAATCTAGGGAGTAGTGTCTTACAAAAGTATGGACCGAAGCCCAAATGGCTGCTTCACAGATGTTACGAATAGGAACACCCCTCTGCAAAGCAGTAGAGGCAGCCATACCCCTAGTAGAATGAGCCTGTAAGCCTACCTGAGGGTCCTTACCCGCCAAGCGGTAACATTCAGAAATTGTCAAGATAATCCATCTAGACAAAGTCTGCTTAGTAACAGCTTGTCCCAAACCCCTTTCAGCGTAACCTATAAAGAACGATCGTCCACGCTGACCCGGGACATGCGTGAAATGTATAAACTTAAAGCTCTCCTAGGATCCTACCTATAGAGCCTCTTCTCTTCCTTACCAGGATGCGGAGGAGGATAAAATGCCGGAAGAATGACCTGGCTTAAATGAAATTCCGATACAACTTTCGGGAGAAAGGAAGGACGAACCCCAAGGACAACCCTGTCCTTATGAAACACCATGAAGGGGGACTTAACAGAAAGTGCCTGTAACTCACTCACTCTGCGAGCGGAAGTAACTGCAACTTTAAACACAGTTTTAAGGGTTAATAGTCTCATAGGACAAGAATGTAAAGGCTCAAATGGAGCAGGCATTAGGAATTTTAGAACAAGGTTCAAATCCCAACCGGGCACCTGAAAGGGTGACGGTGGAAACACATTAGTGAGCCCTTTCAGAAACTGAAAAATTAAAGGAATTTTGAAATAAGAATGCTCCTCAGACGAGCGCTTAAATATGGACAGCGCCGCAAAGGTAATATTTAATGGTACCCACTTGCAGGCACTTGTGGGCCAACGAAAGCAAAAAAGATAGAACCACAGGAATGTCACATGAAAAAGGAGCCACAGTCGTAACCCTGCACCAGTCGCAGAACTTTCTCCAACGGCAACGGTACAGGGACTTTGCTGCAGGCCGTCTGGCCGAAAGCGACACCTCCACCACGTCTTCAGGGAGGTCCCAATCCTTTTACCTCAACCTTTCAGAAGCCAAGGGTGAAGGTTGAGGGATCTGACCTCTGGATGGAGAACCTGACCCCCCCCTCCCATGAGAGCAGATCGTCTCGGTAGGGAAGACGGCGTGGAGGGCAGATGGACAAGTCGAGACGGTCCGGGTACCACATTCTCCGGGCCGATGCCGGAGCAATGAGTATCATCCGGGAACTGAACCTCCGTAACCTCCGCAGCACTTCAGAATGACAGGGACTGGAGGAAACGCATACAGCAGTGGGAAGGACCACTCCACCACGAACGCGTCTCCTAAGGCTCCTCTTGGAGGAAATTCCCACGAGCAGAACCTTTTGCACTTCTGCTTGACACTGGAGGCGAAGAGATCCACTTGAGGGGTCCCTCAAAGGGCAAAGATCTCCAGGAGAATCACCTGAGCCAGCTCCCACTCGTGAGAGATCGCGCTCTGCCTGCTCAGAGCGTCCGCTGTCTTTTTTTTCGTCACCGGCCAGATGAACTGCGGAGATCGAAATTTCCTGCTGGATGGCCCAGAGCCAGAGCTACATCGCCTCCCTGCACAAAGGAGGTGACCCTGCCCCCCTTTTTGTTGAGGTAGTGCATGGCCACTGTGTTGTCCGTCAGAATCGGGACATCCTTTCCTCGCACAGTCGGCAGAAAAGCCTTCAGGGCAAGCCTGATCGCATTTAGCTCCAACAGATTGATATGGAGTCTGGACTCTGACGGAGACCACGACCGCTGACTGTCAACTTGTTGGCATGAGCTCCCCATCCCGTGAGGGATGCGTCCGTCACGATCCTCACCTCCGGCCAGGGCAGCCACAATGGAGCCCCCCCCCAATCAGATTGCCTTCGACAGCCCACCACAGAAGGTCCTGGGTGACCGAGGGCGGCACCTGAACATGGTCCGATATCCTGCCGGAGGACTGACCACTGCATCTTGAGAGCCGATTGCAACAATCTCATCTGCAATCTGGCCTCTGGCACCAGAAGAATGCAGGATGCCATGAGGCCGAGCAACCTCAAGAACTCGAAAGCGGGGAGACTGTGGGCATGTTGAAACTTGTGCACCATCTGCAGAATGTGATCAGCCCTCACCTGGGGAGGGAAACACTGTCCGAGATGTGTCGAGCACTGCTCCGATGTACTGGAGCCGCTGAGTTGGAGTCAAATGGGGCTTCTTTAAGTTGAGGGAGAAGCCCAGCTTGTGAAGGGAGTGGCAGGTGACTGATCCAGGACTTGCTCGGGAGAGCGCGCCCTGATCAGCCAATCGTCCAGGTAGGGGTAGACGTGAATCCCACCTTTCCTGAGATACGATGCCACCATCACCATGAGCTTGGTGAAAACCCTCGGGCAGAGGTCAATCCGAACAGCAGGACCCGAAACTGAAAGTGCCAGTCACCAACCGCGAACCTCAGGTACTTCTTGTGCTTGGGATGGATCGGCACATGAAAGTAAGCATCCTTGAGGTCGAGAGACAACAACCAGTTCTGAAGTTGAAGGGCCTGGAGGATTTGAGAAAGAGTAACCATCTTGAACTTGTCCTTCCATGTCCAGACCCGACTGAACAGATTCACACATGGCATCCTTGCCATCCTGAACAAGAGCAAGAAAGCCATCCCGTTCCTCCCCTTCGGGAAAATGTTCAGCCGCCAAAGACACACAATTCCACAGAGTATGAGCGAAACGTGCTAAGGCACACACAGCGTTAGCTGCCTGTAAAGCCATACCCCCTGAAGAAAACGCTTTCTTCGCCCAGCCATCAAAACGTTTGTCGTCCCCATCAGGAGGGATGGTAGGGTACGACGCCTGTTTTGCCGGGGCCGTAGCCGCTTGCACCACCAGACTCTCCGGAATGGGATGCGTAGTCAAGTAGCTGGGGTCGCTACTGGCTGGATGGTATTTTTTCGGCAAAGACCTGCTCACTGCCGGGAGACTCTCCGGAGCAGTCCAAGCCGCTGCCACCCTTCTTTTCAAGGCCATATGGAATGGCAGTACCGGTCAGTTGGTGGACCTTGGTCAAGGATATCTGTCAGGTCATCCTGCAGAAAATCCACTGGTGGTGCAGACCACCCCAAGTATTCCGTCACCCTCGACATAAGGCGCTGGTACAAGGACTCGGCGTGCATGGCAGGGTCAGGCCTACTGAACTCAACCTCCGGAGAGGTGTCTAGACCACTGGCGTCATGCAGAGACTGACGCAGGTCTTCAAGCGGACTATGACCAGAGATGAGTTGGGAAACTCATCAGGAACCATACCTTCCTCAGACCCTTCATCCACCTCAGAGATGTAATCCAGAGGCTGGAACAAATCCCTGGATGGGGGCCCAGAAAAAGGCTCAAATACATGCCTAACTGACCTCTGCAGGGCCTTTCTCGGAGTATCCACTGGTCTCCGGGGCACCTCCAATAAAGCCTCCTCAAAAGGCGTGACAGAATCGGCGTCGAGCGTGGCGCCGATGGCTTCGACACAGGCCTCGAAGGCGGAGCCCCGAGCGGGTCCTTTGACGGCCTCGGCACCGATGGCGTCGATGACTTCCTCGGAAGCGGAGCCTTGAGAGAGTCCCTCGACGGACATGGTGCCGGAGGCATCGACGTCTTCTTTGAAGACCTCACAGGCTCCGACGGTCTCGAGGGTGCCGAGGACCGGGAACTGGAGCAGGCAGGTCTAAAGCGACCTCGAAGGCACCCGCTGATCGCGACGACTGCTCAAGCCTGAAGGCGTACGAACAGTGTCTCTAGCACGTTCCCTGCCAGCATCTTTCGACGGCACGGACGGAACGGAGCCTTGCGACTGAAAAATCGCCATCATCTCCTTACGGAAGGACTCCCATTCCGCAGGAATGGAATGCTTGTTGGGAAAAGCAATCCGTCGACGGGCAGAGTCCTCGGACGAGGAAGGCGACCGATGACGGCGCTTCCGAGAGTGCCTCGAAGAGGCAGAGGAATGGGGGGACCCACTCCGGGACTGAGACCCCCCTGGACTTACGCCGACGATGCAGAGAGTCGCCCCTCGAATCGTCAGTCGAAAGCCCAGTGGATTTCGACTTCCGGGGCTTGGACACCTTACAGACAGAAAGCTTCTTCTTACGCTCCCCCAAGGCCTTCAAGGTTAACGACTGGCACTCGTCACAATCGTCCGTGGCGTGGTCCTCCCTGAGGTACCAGAGGCAGGTGTCGTGCGGGTCCATCAGCGGCATCTTGGAACCGCAGTCCTGACACTTCTTGAAACCCGGTAGCGGGGTCGAAGAAGAAGACATCGCAAGAAAATTCACAAACTAACAAGTTCAAGGAACCATAGAGAATAACTGTCAAGGATGGCACTCTGTCAAGAGTGGCACCGGGCACCCAGGTAGGTTTTGGGTGGCTGTGCTGTTGTAAGTTGACAGATAAGCACACACAGCAGGAAGCTCATCAATAAAGAAGAATAGGTAACAGTAGCTGTGAACAAAAAGGGGCAGGGAATACAAAGCTACAAACAAACTGGATTCCCTCTTGGGGTGTATGCGGAAATGGGAAAGTGTTCCACGGACCTTTGGAAACTCCAGCCTTCTGCACCGATTTCTATTACAGGAGCCCACTCTGTATGCTCATGGCTGGGAACAACAGCTGTGGGTGTCTGTACAGAAACAGTATAACTGAAATGGATAACCTAAGGGAGGACAAAAGACTCAAGGAAGAGAAGGACAGGGATCAAGAACAGGGGGTTGCAAACAAGGAAGAGAGTAAGGGAGCAGTAGCCAGGAAACAGGGGGGCTGCAAACAAGGAAGCAGGGCTGGAGTAATGGATGGCACAAGGTGCAGGCAAACTGGTGAGGACTGTAGTAGGCTGCAAGGCAGGGAGTCCAGAGGAGCAGGAGAGAGAGGTGTAGTAGACTGCGGACAGAGAGCCCAGAGGAGCAGGGCAGCGAGGCAGGGAGTCCAGAGGACTAGGGCTGAAGGAAGAGGAGTGTAGCAGGCTGCAAGGCAGGGAGCCCAGAGGAGGAGGGCAGCGAGGCAGCGAGGCAGGGAGCCCAGAGGACTAGGGCTGAAGGCAGCAGAGTGTAGCAGGCTGCAAGGCAGGGAGCCCAGAGGAGCAGGACAGCGAGGCAGGGAGCCCAGAGGACTAGGGCTGCAAGGCAGGGAGCCGAGAGGAGCAGGGCAGCGAGGCACTGGATCAGAAGCAGGATAAAACGGCAACACGAACAGCATGCAAATCGTGGCTCAAGGCAAAAAGGTGCTGGGAGAACTCTTAATGCAAGAGACTGAGCTCCTGCGGGCAGCTGCTTAAATACAGCCCTGCCCTGTACTTAGGCAGGCTAATTGGCAGCACCTGGAGTAGCACACCTGAAGGTAATCTGCCTCCTCCCTCTGGTCCTGAGAAGGTGGAAGCAGCACAGATCGCTAGGGCTTCTGGGGATTGTGGTTCCAATACTGATGAATGGGAATAGCAAGGAATTGATAACTGTAGCAAGGTGCATTATGGTACATGTAGTTAGCTGAATTAAATAAAGTACCAAAGTCGTGCAAATGGAAATTAAGGACCAAAGTGTGAATAGGGGTTGTTCAAAGAGTATTATGAAGATAAATGAGTTCAAAATAGTCCATGATGGTTGCCAATGTGTGCGCCAGTGGCCCAGGCATGACAATAACTCAGAAGAACCGAGGCGCGCCGAGATCTCCGAAGCGAACACTTTCGTGGAAGAAACCGAACTGAGGCTACGGGCGTCCTACTTAAAACATCCGGTGACGTCGGCTCGACGGAGGCCCTCGAGGACAGCGTATCGACGTCATCGATGCAGGACGCGGAAAGATTTTCTGAGGCAGCACAGCTGTGGCGATTACCTGTCATAGATATGGAATATGTCGGAGGACCCAATCGCCTCGAATAACCAATCAGGAGACAGTTTCTGCAGGTCCAACAGAGTTTAACTACATCAAGGAGATTACAGGAAGTGTGGCAGGTGAGAGTGAGAGCGAGAATGGCAGTCTTGGCTTGTAGCCCTGCAACATGGAGAAGAGGCCAGAGCAGCCCAGAGAGGCAGTGAAAGAAGACCAAACACCTCAGAGGGCTAAGCCGCAAGGCAGCAGAGAAGCCGCTTACATGACCCTGCACAGAGCAAGCACTAGAAAGGGCTTGCCAGAGGCTGCTGTGCAGTCCAGATGTAGAGTGGGGAGTGAGGGCGAGTAAAGCCCTGGAGTAGGGGGCTGGGGGGTTGTTGGGGGCAGGGAGGGGGGGGGGGGGAAGAGAGAAAGATGATAAAACCCCACAGGTGGAGTGAGAAAGTGAAAACCCCAGATTGGGTGATACACTGCAAGTACCCCCAAGTGGGGACTGAGGACAGAAACGCCAGAATGGTGAGGTGTAGAAAGACCTCCTGTGTTCAGAGGAAGACCCCAAGAGTGCAGGAGAGAGGCTGAAAGAAAACTCCAACAGGTACCAGAACCAGAGAGACCTGGGCTGAGGAAACTGTATAAACTTGGGACTGCGGGCAAGAGGCCTAACATAAAGAGGGTAAGGGTTGGGATCCGACGACAACCATCTACTTCAAAAGAGGCAGTTTCCTAATCTACGCGTGTTGGTTTGGTGGTTTTCCCTTTTCCTTTGTAGAAATAGGATTCTGGCCTGAAGAATTACTTATGAATAGACATCCTGACATCACTTATTTGGGATTTAAGTTGTAGGGTAGGGAAAGAGTATGCTTTGACTTTGAAAAAGAAAATTAAAAAACCCTAAGAACCATGCCTCTGTATCCAGAGTCCTGATTTTGATCTAGCAAGTAGTGTTCAAAGTGGGATCCGTACAACTCAATACAGGGTTAACCCACGTTAGTGACAAGGTTAGACCGTACAGCCAGACAAGGTGAAAAGTGACACCCCAGTCCATAGGGTTTGACCTCTTTAGTCTGGTAGAGGTAGATCTACCCACTCGGGAATGAAAAAGAATACCTACTGGCCTGACGATCTCTATACCAAGAGGGACTGGATACAGTTTGGCAGCAAAGTCAGGGGTTACAGGGAAATATTCCTTGGACACATCTGTAGGGGTCATCGACTCAGATTATAGTGGTGAAGTGAAAGTAGTGTTGCACAATCCTGGGGCCAACAGCTATACAATAAAACCTGGCAAGCCTACATCTTAATGAAACCTAGAGCAGGCCCTGAACTGTCACAAGAAGTTAGTGATCGGTCTACAACAGAGAGGGGTAACCTAGGTTTTGGGCAGGATGATAAAAATATAGCCAGTCTACTTTAAGCAGACCTAGACGATACCATTGGTCTACCCCATCTGGCCTTTGACCAAAGCAAATACCAGAATTTGGACAAAGTTATACCAGGCTACACCAGACTATCAAAGGGCCGAGCAGAAGGGAACCTTCTTTTTTACAAGGGGAGGCCTCATATATAAGAAGTGTAGGGCAGGATGGGACAAGAAAGCCAACTTATCCTCTGGTGTCACTGCAGAATTGTGATGAAATAGATAATTCCCATCTAACATTTGGCCACCAGGGAATAGGGAAAACCCAAGATAAGGTACTAGACAGATTTGCCAAAAGACATCAACTACCCTGGGACCCCTTACAGCCCCACCCAGTGATCAAGATTCAGTTTTCCCTGATTGCGATGGACATTGCAGGGCCCACTGAACCGTCCAAACCGGGAAACAAGTACATTTTAGTAATCCTTGATTATGCGACCCATTACCCACAAGGCTATCCCAAATAAGAAACAACCCAACATATCTTAAAACATCCGTTACACTATCTGATCCAGCCAATCCGATTGCACAGCGAGTAGAGCGCTCACTTTGACATCTGTGCAGAGCCTGCTGACGCAGGTCCGAATCCCAGCAGGGCCAAACTCAGCCGTTCATCCTTCTGAGGTTGATAAATGAGCACCACACACCGTGGGTAATAATAAGCAGTGCTCAGATAACTGAGGGTTCGATGGGATTGGTTCCTCCAGCGTATTCCACAACTATGACAGACTCCCAAAGCCGTACCAACGTAAGGAGGTGGGAAAGACTTTAGAATTTCAGAATGCCCAATTAAATTGCAGAATAGAGGACCGCTTTGCCAAAGGCCAGATCTTGCCCATGCATAGATTCCAAGGAGTAGTGTTTGACAAAAGTATGGACAGAGGCCCATGTGGCTGCTTCACAAATGTTATGAATGGGACAGAGCAGTAGAGGCAGCCACACCCCTAGTAGAAAAGGCCGTAAGACTACCAGAGGGTCCTTACCCACCAAGCGGTAACATTCAGAAATTGTCAAGATAATCCATCTGGACAAAGTCAGTTTAGTAACAGCTTGTCCCAAACGGCTTCCAGCGTATCCAATAAAGAGCTGATCGTCCACTCTGACCCAGGACATGCGTGAAATGTAGAAACTTAAAGCTCTCCTAGGATCCAACCTATGGAGCCTCTCCTCTTCCTTACCAGGATGCGGAGGAGGATAGAACGCCGGAAGAACAACCTTCTGGCTTAAATGATATTCCGACAACTTTCGGAAGAAAAGGACGAACCCTAAGGACAACCCTCTCCTTATGGAACACCTTGCAGGGTGGCTTAACGGAAAGTGCCTGTACCTCACTCACTCTGCGAGCGGAAGTGACCGCAACTAAAAATACAGTTTTCAAGGTCGAGAGTCTCAAAGGGCAAGAATGTAAAGGCTCAGAGCTCCCATGAGGAATTTTAGAACCAGGTTCAAATCCCAACCTGGCACCTGGAAAGGTGACGGTGGAAACACATCAGTGAGCCCTTTGAGAAACTGGCAAATCAAACAAATCTTAAAATAAGAACACTCCTCAGACGAGCGCTTAAATATGGACAGCGCCGCCAGGTAACCCTTAATGGTACCCACTTGCAGGCCCTTGTGGGCTAAAGAAAGCAAAAAAGACAGAACCACAGGAATGGCACATGAAAAAGGATGCACATTCTTAACCCTGCACCAGTCGCAGAACTTTCTCCAACGGCAACGGTACAAGGACTTTGTTGCGGGCCTTCTGGCCGAAAGCAACACCTGCATCACGTCTTCAGGAAGGTCCCAATCCTTATACCTCAACCTTTCAGAAGCCAAGCATGAAGGTTGAGGGACTTGACCTATGGATGGAGAACCTGACCCTCCTCCCGTGAGAGCAGATCGTCTCAGTAGGGAAGACAGCTTGGAGGGTAGAGGGACAGGTCGAGAAGGTACCACATTCTCTGGGTCCATGCCGGACAATGAGGATCATCCGGGAACCGAACCTCCGTAACCTCCGCAGCACTTGCGGAATGACGGGGACTGGAGGAAACGCATAAAGCAGTGGGAAGGACCACTCCACTATGAACACGTCCCCCAAGTCTCCTCTTGTAGGAAAGTCCCGCGAGCAGAATCTTTTGCACTTCCGGTTTGGCACTGGTGGCGAAAAGATCCACTTGTGGGGTGCCTGCTCAGAGCGTCCACCGCCACGTTTTCGTCTCCGGCCAGATGAACTGCCGAGATAGAAATTTACTGCTGGATGCCCAGAACGAGAGCTGCCTCGCCTCTCTGCACAGAGGGAGAGACTCTGCCCCCCGCCCCTTTTTGTTGAGGTAGTGCATGGCCACTGTGTTGTCCGTCAGAATCAGGGCATTTTTCCCCCGCACAGACGGCAGAAAAGCCTTCAGGGCTAGCCTGGTGGCCCTCAGCTCCAACAGATTGATATGGAGTCTGGACTCCGATGGAGACCAATGACTGTTGACTGTCAACTCGTTGGCATGAGCTCCCCATCCAGTGAGGGACACGTCAGTCACAATCGTTACCTCCGGGCAGGGTAGCCAAAATGGAGCCCCCTTCATCAGATTGCCTTTGACAGTCCACCACAGAAGACCCTGGGTGACCGAGGGCGCATCCGCAACCTGGCCTCTGGCACCAGAAGAATGCAGGATGCCATGAGGCCGAGCAACCTCAAGAACTCGAACGCCGGGATACTGTGGGCATGTTGAAACTTGTGCATCATCTGCAGAATGTGATGAGCCCTCACCTGGGGAGGCAAACACTTCCCCAGGGATGTGTCGAGCACTGCTCCGATGTACTGGACCCTTTGGGTAGGTGTCACGTGGGACTTCTAAAGAAGTTGAGGGAGAAGCCCAGCTTGTGAAGGGAGTGGCAGGTGACTGACAGATGAT